>NW_024756914.1:2230283-2262783 GCF_018991925.1 Homarus americanus
GCTGTGGAGTCGGAGTCGAGGAGTCGGAGGAAATTTCGGCTTGTAGGAGTCGGAGTCGGTAAAATTGTCCAGACTCCGACTCCGACTGAAGCTATTCTGTTCCTAAGAACAAATATATGAACTCAGGCATATTCATTGCAGTGATTCCACTGATCCCACTAATTTTCTTAAATTATTAAAAGAATTTATTTCCATTTTATAAGCATTATTATGAATTTATTGTAGCAGGCACAGTATAGCACTATAATTTTGGACAATTGTCTCTTGTTTACCATTTGAAATTTTGAATTATATCAAATTTTGTTTCGTTGAAAACTGCACAGAGGCTCTCAGCTACAAAACAATTAGCTACAACCTGTTTTTGGTGAGATTAAGGCAAATTTAATTTAATAACTTAATCATGTAAGGTTTATCCATTTTCCTTAATAAGGTATTCATTTCTTTAATGTACATAAATATATAACTTTACTTTAAAAGGAATTGTAGGATCATCATTTAGATCCACATCAGATTATGAGCTTAAACAAAATTCATATGCTGAGATCGAACTTTTAGATATACATGTAAATGGTGTTTTCTAGTTAATATCTTGAATTCTTAATAAATTTATTTTTCTTTTGATTGAAACTTTGAAAGTCAAGCCTATCATCTTTTTGTAGTTCTTAAATATCGTCCAGATCATTAATAAAGCTGTAGCAGTATAGCCACGGTGTTTTACTTTTTACCTATGCAGGTTACAACATACAAATTACAATTAGGATGGTAGAAATAGTTGTTACAAATAGGCCAAGGAGTCGGAGTCGGAGTCGGAAGCATAAAAATTTGAGGAGTCGGAGTCGAAGGTTTTGTCTTCGACTCCACAGCCCTGATTTATTTTTCATTCACCTTAAACACACCCAAACAGTGACTCCTCAAGACTCGGGACAACATCAAAATGTCAATTATAAGCAAAGTTTTAAAAGACCATGGACCTTATTATGTGTTTGTACTGTAAAGTCACAGGGAATTATATATTCAACTTGTTATACCAGTATTTTTTATGACACAACACAATTCTTTTAATCTAAATGAAAGCCAAAACATATTACTATGTAAGACAATCTGTGAAAACAACCAAACAAATAAATTAGCTGAAAAAGATATATCTGTACACATGTTTAATCATGCATTTACTGTATTAAGTACTGTTCACTAATGCTGCCTTAACATTCACACAAAACTGGACCATGAAGTCACCAACAGATTCTCGACATTCAGTAATTAATCTTTCTTAATCTAAAAGCAGTCTTCATCTTAGTTATAGCATGAAAGTTCTGGTCCTACACAATTTATTTCCTATATTTGTAATAAAGTTATGGCAAAGTAGAAAAATTATACATAGAAATTATATACGTACTGTATTACACTAATCAATATGTTTTCCCGTTGTTATGGACTCAAAAATGTTGATATGAAGACACTGCTGTCAAGGTTGAGTGTTGCATGCCACCACTTGTCCGGAAAATAGATGATCTGTGAATATATAACAGGATGTTAATATCGGTATCCACCATGAGGAAACCTGTACGGTAGCTACTTCAGCAATCTGAATTACCAAAATCTCACAACTTTCAGAATAGTTTTAAGGAGTTGTACAGAAATTAAACACTCTCATGTAGGTAATGCAAGTGTTGTATACAGGAAGCACATACGGTAGAGGCAGGTGCGTTCTAGTGATGTTTTGAGGCATTTTCAAAGCCGTATTTTCTTTATTTTTTTAGTTAACTTTTTGTTGAATGAAAACTGATAATTGTCACAAATGACCCGAACACGTAACCCAACATTCTGGTAACAAATGATCTGCTTAAATTTAACATTATTCACTGATATAAGACAAGAGTAATTTCATACCTTTATTGTAATAAATAATCTCTTGTAACTACTGAGTGACTTCAATCCAATTTCAACATTAAAGGAAAGCATTAATAGTGGCATTCCAAATACTGTATTGGGTACAGTACCATAAAGCAGTAAGAGCACATACAGTACCTCTCCTGGCAGCAGCGTACACTCATAAAGGTTTGGGTCATCCTTCATCTTTGGGTAGTCTTCTATCAGCCACTGTAAAGTTGTCCGGTTAGGATGAAAATTGGGATTCACATCAGGAGGGTACATGAACCACCGCTTGCGTCCCCATCTGAGGAAGTGGTACGACGAAATGCTGTTTATGAGGTTCATGTTCACCTCGTCATATATTTCAAAGGGTCATTTGCATTCAATATCTATGTAAACAAAAGAACATATATGAAAATACAATGAAATACTGGATACAGTTCTTATTTATCTCTGAACATGTATTCTACAAAGCCTTATTTTGACAATATACAGCACTGTAGATCTTATATCAAGCGGGACAAGAGAGACAGAGATACTTAAGCTAGGAAGGAAGCATCACAGACATACAGGACAGAAAAAAGGAAGCTCAAACTCAACATTATGACAAGACATAAACTATGACACACAAGTGGTTAATACGATGTTAAAAGTTAAAATAAATAAATGCTTTTTCCTTTTAAAATAATTAATATCATAAATCTCAGTACAATACAGTTCATGAGGAAAAAATAACAATGTCTTTCTTCATACATCTCACAAACTATTGAAAGTGAGAGAAGCATATAAGTATTATGGTTAAACATGAAGTGTAATATGGCCTCTTATTAAAGTTCTCAGAGGATGATAAGCTGGGGTATGATACTGAAAGTCTATGAGAAGAATCAACACATGCCATCTGTTGTAAGTGTGGGATTGCTTATCATGTTCTGAGAGAGAGAGAGAGAGAGAGAGAGAGAGAGAGAGAGAGAGCTAACTAGCCTTGTTTTGGATGGGGGACACCTGAAGAGAATGCATTAGGTCAGGCAGTTGTATTGAATGAGAGAACCTATGGTACCCCTGATGCTGTATACTTACATGGTTTCAGCAAAGCCCGGGCCATGAAAGTGGAAAGGAACACCTGTGCCTGGTCCTTCAATTATAAAAAATATAATTAACTGTAAATTCTTAATAATAAAAAATAAATATTTGCAGTACATGTATACACATAACTCCAAGGTGAATGCATATACATAGTGTATACTGTCTTAATGACTACGATAACAGTCTTTAATGTATATTAACCACTCTAAATCAAACCTAATATAACTTAATCTAACTTCCCAGGTAGCATTAGGACATTTAATCATCAGGGGAAATAAGCTGGGGGGTGATAATCTTCAGGTAATCTCATCAGAGAAATAAACACATCAATGGAAAACTAAACTAACCTGCTAGTCCAAAGCTGAGGGCAGGTAGGTGGTAAGGCAGGTAGTATGGTGGGTGCTGGTAAAGGTCAAGTATGTCCTGCCATTCATCACCATTGTTGTCACCAAAGAAGTAAAATGTTTCTGGAATACATGGAATACAGTATATCAGTGAAGGAAGAAAGTGTCTAATCTATTGGGCATTTTCTATATTTAGTAAAATTATTGAGAACTATCACATCTGCTGACCTGGGTAAATAGGGAAACAAGGTGTGTTTACTGCTTGTCGTGCACAAGTACAGACATGAACTAATCCAAGTGAACCTTAGTTCTGTGTAATCTTTTTGTTACGTTTCTTCATTTCATCTGCCATCAGAAGTAATGAGGCGTCTATCCACAAAATGTACACAATCAAACAGTCCAGCTAGTTTAAGCATTTCTCGGTAAATTTAATGAAATATCAAATATACCAAATACAGTACAGAGGAAACTACACTACCACTCATACAAAATTTTTAACTGTTTATTGATTAGTAAGAAGTTATTTTTGTCAATCTTAATAAGCAGAAATCACTGTACATAAGAACTACCAAAATATTCGATGAAGATTATAATAATGTCCCTTGTTCATAAGAAACAACGCTACCACAACACAAGTGAACCACACAACCATCAACTTCCTGCTCACCATTGCCAAGAGTTGTGAGTTGTTGTGGGTGCAGGTGGTGATCACAGTAATCCCTGAATGATATGTCTCTCTTAGCATAACTGTAACTGTTGGCAGAACTCAGACGAATAGTCATGTGGCCGTATCTCTCCAGTAAGGCAGTGTGCCGAGTACGTGACTGGAAAAGCTGTGGGTGGAGATGTGCAACTTTTAATCACCCAAACTGACATGATCAATCTTTCTTGTGTTCTTGTCTTAGCTATTTTCCTCACTATAACTCCCCATCACTCACTATAACTCCCATCACTCACTGTAACTCCCCATCACTCACTGTAGCTCCCCACCATTTCTTGGTTTCTTTACCCCTTAATCCACCTCACACAAGGGTGGGAGAAGAGGAAATAATAAATTCACAAGGATAGATTTATAGCTAAAATATAATATATACTCACCTGATTGTGTGATGCCCCCTTGATCACCACTGGCTCACTGTATGCATACCTGTGTGATCATTGAGTGAAAATAACAACAAATTAACTACAGTACTGATTAGCTACAACAAAAACCATAAATTCACTATAGCAAAATAAATCACAGGTACATTAGTATTATCTGATAAATGAACAAGTATCCTTAAAGCCCCCTTGGTTCCATCTGGTCCCACACATGATAATTACTCACTTCAATTAGTCAAGCAAGGAAAGTATAATAGTGTATAATATTACCTCTCTAAAAACTCCTCCTGTGTGAGTGATCCATCCTGCACCACAATGTTACATGGTCCAAGTTGGGCTATTCTGTCCTTGCCTCTTGTCATCCTGTTATAAAAATACATTAAATGGTCTTTTAAGCCTAATAAAAACAAGAGGATACTATTTATCAACTGATCAACCTATTCAAAAGCTCAAACTCTAAATGGCTTTTTTTATGAGAATTTGTTACACATTCAATTGTTTCAGGACATTAAACAGCTTCTTCTTGCTACAGATTTTTCTATTTACATATATAGTACAGTAATAATTCCAGAAATGGTTGATGACAACTACAAAAACAAGCATTTAAAGGGATTCATACAAGGTAACATTTTCTATAGTGTTTCCTGCAGAGTTTGTGCTGTACTATACCCCCATCCTTATCACTGCACCACACATTAGTACTATATATAACACCCATCGTCTCCACCTTGTCGTGTCTTATGGGTTGGAGCTTCTGTTCAGGCCTCGTACTAAGCCTAACCTATCCTGAGAAAAATTGGGTAGGAAGCCTGGTTTTTCTTTTTCACCATATTTTAGAATTAGTTAGACTACAGTGTTGTACAGTATTGTTCGATTTCGTTCATTTTTTCCACAATTGTTCTTTGGATGACAGTAAGTAATAAAAATGATATGATGAAGCACAAAACCTAAGTGAACCTGCCCTAACCTACCTAACCTTACCTAACTTCCTAGCCAGTGGGCAAAGTTAAGGAGAAAGAATTGCCACTTCAAGAAAGAAATGACATGGTGTAATTTTACTTTTTTTGTAGATGTAAGAGTAAGCCCAGACCAGGCTGCTCGATTGTAGCACTGAAACAACAAAGAGCGAACGACAGTACTTGCTGACACAGCAGATTTTCTGACGGAATATTTACAATAAATAATTAACTTCTTTGAATACAAAACACATAGAGACATCATTTTATTGGCATGGTAAGTTTTATGTCGTATCACTTTTATTACTATCATCCAAAGAACATCTGAGGAAATAGAACAAATCCTTCTGGTCTCTGCTCCACTATTACCAAAAAAATGTTCAGTCATGAGGTGCCCCTGTTTTACAGCTTTACCTTCCCTCTTTTCCTGTCATATCCATTTAGTAATACAGGTACTGTGCATTATTCTTTCATATACTTTACCACTTTGATGGGGAAAGGATGCTGGTGGCTTGAGAGTAATGTTGGTTAGATATTGTTTGTGCCAACACAAACTTGTCAGTCAAGATCCCAATAAAAATATCAAGAAATGAAGTAGCACAATAAGTAAAATTTAAGTTTCGGTCATCCCTTTATTTACTGTAGATATTCAAACTAAACTAAACCAAACTAATCTAATCTAACATAACCTAACCAATCTAACCTAACTAAAATAATACAGCACAGTATCCTAAAACTCAAGCTGTAATTGTGTTTGCTAATAAATGAGCATATACTGTATCTGTATTTTGTCTCATTCTGAAATAAAAATTACTACAATTCAGTACGTATTCAAGCCTAATGACCCAATAAAGAGAATACTGTTCAGTATTACCGCAGAGAAGTAATGTAAATCAAGATGTAGTGTACAGTACTGTACTGTACAATATTAAGATCCCCGAGTTTTTGTTGTAATTGCACCAGCTTTTACAAATTTGTACAAATTATTGTCACAGGAATGACATATAACATAAGAACATATGAAAATAAGGAGTCTGCAATAGGCCGGTTGGCCTGTGAATGGCAGCTCCTGTCGAGAGTTACTACCACTCTCTATCATCCATGAATCTATCTAGCCTCCTTTTGAAACTATCCAGCGTTCCAGCACTTACTACAAAGTTGCTAAGCTTGTTCCACTCGTCCACCACCCTATTTGTGAACCAGTTCCTTCCTATCTCCCTCCTAAACCTAAACTTATCCAACTTTAATCCGTTGTTCCGAGTCCTATTCTGCTCGGATATTATAAAAGTTTATCTATATCCCCTTTATTGATTCCTTTCACTCACTTAAATACTTCTATCATATCTCCCCGCACTCTTCGTCTTTCTAGGGAATGCAAGTTTAGTTTCTTTAACCTATCCTGATATGGAAGGTTTCTAAGTCCCGGAATCATTTTCGTGAACATTAACTCACCATCCTCCGTCATCTTGTTGGGTTGCAGGTAGCAAAACGCACAGCTGCAACAACACAATGATATCTGTCTTCCTCATGTTGATTAGCTCCTACAGCCTCGCTAACAGTCAGAGGCTTCAGCATCAGTGGTACATACTACACAGCTGCAGCAGATACAGTATTATCACACACAAACATCCGCCACAGTCCACACGTGCTGACACCACAACATGGTGTCACCTGATTGGTGCACCGCTGCCCACCACAGTGCACACACCTCCTGCTGTGGTGACGCAACACTTTGTTTACCCACATCTTGGGCTAATTCTTGCTGTAAGGCAGAGTAGCTAGAGACTGTCAGTGAAGAAGAGTGGTGCCAACGGTATCTGCTCACTTTACACTTCATCGTAAGGAGGAATGAAAAAGGAAATATATTAATTTTTGTTAATTTTATTGGTAGATTTAGTAAGAAGGGTTCAACTGGTGGTTGAACCAGGTCGGGTCCTGCCGGGGGCTAGTACAAGATGGTCTGGATGGCTCCGGCTTCCACACCGTAATTGACGAAAACGTCGGAGCCATCAGTGATGGACACCTTTATCTCGGCGTCATCTGGAACCAAAAACCAATAGAGTTTCTCACTGTTGTGTCACTGTTTCAATTCTGGTAAAGGACTTTTATGTGTTGAACCATAGCGGCTATTATTCTAAAGAGCTAATATTAGTTTCCGATGTACTGCTCACGTTAGTTCTGGTCTCTACTATCTCTTATGATATATATTACAGCTACATAGCAAAGAAAATAATATCTAACGAGCCGATCAGTGGCGAGGAGAATAAAAGAAGAGTATAACTCTAAGATTGTATCTTCGTTTTCTGTGGTGTAGCGTCACAGAGAATGGTAGATGCTTCGAAAGGGTGACTCCTATACTGCATGATTTTGTGTAGGAATTAAACCAGTGTCAGTGCATATAATTTTAAGTCTGTCATAGAAGAAAATGTCTAAAAATTACTAAATACATATAAATAACAGCGAGAGAAGGACCGGTGTTTTACTATAAATTCACCGATAGTACAAGTATTTACGACTTATACCTTACATTTTTTACCAAAATATACTTTTTCTCAGAATTGAAATTTAGGGCGTTTAACTAATTAAGTACTTTCAGAATAACACACAAACCTTAAATCACACCTTTGAAACCCATAGTTGATGAGTAATTAGCATTGAAAAATGTCAGTAAAATCTTTCAAGGGTTATTTTGGCCACTAATTACTCTGCAATCGAATCGTGGACCACATATTCATAATCAGCAAGCTCAGTTGTAGCCATACTGTAATTTTCAGTAAAATCTAATTTTTGGCCCAAATCCACCAAAAATGTAATTCTTACAATTTTACAGGGTAGGTAGAGACCAAGGAATGCCCCAAAAGACTAGGGCCAGCCCTGTGTCAAGGTCTTCACCTCCAGCAAACACATTTGGTTACAGCCATCAGTAGGTTGTCAATAGTTCTTGATGACAGCTCTACGACTGCCTGTCATGGAGGTTTTAATCTTTCTATTCACGACAATACAGGTAGCGTGTCGGTAATGTTAATTACCTGGTATATTTGGTATTAACTCAGCCAAGAATTATTCTTATATCACCCACACTGCCACATGCTTATACTTGATGAAGTGTTCCTGGGCTTCTTCAGGTAAACTGACCACATTAAGACCTGTGGAGTCGGTGAAGGCGCCGTCGAAGCCTAGGATGATCTGATACTCGTCCTATGGGTTGATGGTCACCACCACAGCGTCTGGAGATAACATGTGTTGACTGAGCATGTGTTGCTTGTTGTAGGTTATTGGTGTGTATTAAAAAAAGCTGCTGCTGCCTTAGAGGCTTCGAGTCTGTGTTAAAGTAATGTTATACAAGACGATAGTTGCGAGAAACACAGTAGGAGAGTTGTGAGAGAAAAGTCCATTTGATCACTCCTCCTTCACAGACTGTCACTTGTACACAACTGTTTACAACAGGACCGCTGACTCCTTCAGCCTCGAGAGGGTTTACCTCCGTTAATCACCAGGGATCTCCTTGTTGGAGACGGGGAACTCTTCCACGTTGAACCTGAGGCCGTCCTTGGTGGAGGTGACGAGGGTGAACTTCCCTTTCTCAGGGAAGGTGATAATGCCCGGGTTGTCACAGTAGGAGGCGTCACACACACACCACGCTGTCATAGTCATACACCTGGGGGTGTATATACCATCACATTACTTACATGATAAAGTTACTTTAATATCACCAACTTAGAAAATTAAATGCTGTTATCATACAATCAAGTTGTGGGGTATGAGATGTTTGGTTCACACTCAGGATGGGTTGGAGAAAGGAAACTCACAATGTGCTCTCTTAATACATGTTGTATTGGATGTACAATGCAGCTTGGTGCTGGGAAGGCAGCATGGTTACAAGCTTGATGTAGAGAGAGCTGGTTGGTGAGGATGCTCAGAGGAGGACCAGCTTGTGGGTCGCCATGCTCGCTGGCGGGAGCGAGGACCGCCAGGCAGGCGGAGGAGGAGCGAGGGCCGCCAGGCAGCGGCGGAGGAGGTGTGTTGCTTGCTGTTGGTGGAGGTAGAAAAGAGGCAGGTCACCACAAGGTCAGGTCTTAAATAGCGGGGGTAGGCGTGGCATAGTAGTTGATCCCCGCTCCGTGATGTATGGTGGTGCTGGTTGACCTAGACCACGAGGCATACACTGGGGAATTGGTGGGGTCGGCTACTCAGCGACAAACAGCTTTTGTAGGGGAGAATTCCACTACAACCTTCTACCTATCCCTAACATGTCTCTCTATCATGTAGGTCTCTCATCTCTCTCTAGCATGTAGGTCTCTCATCTCTCACTATCACGCCAGAGAGAACAAACCCAGTCTCTCAAATAAGGAGACAATTTAACTTAAGACCGTTTGAGAATCTTATATTTACGTAAGATATTTAGATAAGTTCTCATAATTCACCCTGACGAACATTTAAAGAATTCTCAACACTCTTGGCGCAATATTTTACTGCTCAGTTGAGAGAAAAAAAATTAACTTAGGAACTTTTAAAAATCACATAAATTTACCCTAACTTAAGATTTTTTTTATAAAGGAATTCTGAACGTGATATGTTAAGACAAATTCCTACGACATTATTGCCATCTTGGAACGATCTCTTATGCCAAATTGTTATAAATGGTTTCAAAGTTAAACGATTAATTTATTAGCACAAAACTTCAATATAAACGATGTGGTTTAGAGTTAAACGATTTAGTGAGTAAAAAGTGAGTCAAGTTTTAACAAATTTCAAATGTCAAACAAAATTATGATTAATAAGATAAATAAAATAGCACATTTTGTATGTACAAAATGTATCACCTTCCACATTTGTACCATCATGATACAGTTCAGCCACCCAGTTGACTGTGTGTATGCCGTGACATCACATCAGAGGAAGGGAGCGTGGCAAGCAAACAACACAGTTACAGCCCACTGCCTCCATTTATATTTTATATTATATTTTCTTTATTTCTAAGCCACATTAGAGTACTGATCTTTCTACAACTGTTATAATTTCATTATATGTCTTTGGAGCGGAACTTCCCACCTTAGACCAATATGCCGCAGGGTGATTTTAAGGAAAAAATGCGTCTTATGGGCCAGGAAAAACGGTGTATCTGTCCGTGGTATTACCCTTCTAAAATGTTTAACTGTTAAATTTACAACTGTTTTCCTATAACCACCAGTGAATAAAAGGTATCCCAAGTAAAGTTGTCAGATATTGGGTGAGGTTTATGAAAACACTTATTTACTGAATTTTTTATTTAGTAACGGGATAGCCCGGCGTCCTGCAATAAATAAAACTAATGAGAAAAATTACAACTCAAGACTCTGAAGTAAAGATATAAATTAATTATGTCAATAAAACTGTAGAGCAAGTGTCTACAGAATGAAACACAGCAGAGGTCATATTAACACTTATGTACCACACTTAATCTAGCAGTTATTAACATATAGCGAACCATAATGGGGGTTAGAATAATCAGGTTAACTGCCCACTGCACTACCCACACTGGATACTCTGCTTGAAACTAAGAAGAAACAACTATCCACTTGTTGGCCATCTCCTACTAGTGTAAAGTGGCCACAACCAACAGCCATTACCTCATTAAGCCAATTATTCTTTTTCCCCTTCAAGCAATTATAACCCAAGTGAGCGAATCAGTAATATAAATATGAGTTATCACCAGACTCATCCTTCATAAATACACCAAGTAAGAGAACTCATAATAGAAGTTTCATACCTGATGTACAGGAAGTGATTTTATTCTTCTATAACCTGGGGTGAGAATAATGGAACTCTAAAACCCATAAATTAAAAGAATTAATAAAAGTTCATAACCTGTAAGAGTTATTCACCTTAACTCAGGTTTAAGACCAATACAAACATCCTATCCCACAACAAACACCATAAAATATAAGATTATTCCTGGCAGCTTTTATATTTTCACAATTATATTCAACAAACACTACATAAAAAAAAGACAATTTACCAAAACTTTTAACAATTTCAAGAAAAATATAGTTTCCCTGTTGACTCTCCTCCCACAAGGCTGAGATGGATCAAGATGAAAAGAAGCTTAAAAGAGAGAGACTGAGAGAGAGAGAGAGAGAGAGGTGTAAGGAGGGTAGTTGGGGGGAGGACAAAAGGAAACAAAGAATAGTTACATTCTTCACACACTTGCTCTCATCACCTTTAAACTTAATATATATTATTTACTTTTATCAACAACAACAGCTGCCTGTATGGCCTCTACAGCTCAACAAAAGAACATGAAACACCCAAGAGGATACATGTGGATAAAGTGACAGTGTTTTCATACCCTTCTTGAGGTTCAATAAAAGTATTCACCAAGTGTAACCTGAGAAGTAAATAATAAGAAAACAATGTTAACTGTACATCCATAACCACATGTAAACCTTAGCATGTACACAGAAAAACATCGCCAGAAACAGACTGAAGTTTGAGAAAAATTAATTACCTAATATTTTTTCATTTAGTTGGGGCGTGGCCGCGTGTCCTGCAATAAAGAGAAGAAATTAGACATGTTGTAATTGAAAACTTTTAAGTAAGGTATATTTTCTTGACAGCTGTGGGGTAAGAGTATGTACATAAAGAAAGATAAGGACACGTCAGTCCAGTTTACTTCACCCCGTTTGATTTGGTAGTTATTGATATATGACAAACCATGGTGAGGTTAGCATAAGGTTAACTGCCCATTACATATAGTACATCATGACTCAGACTAGAAACTAACACACTGATATATTCACACTTGTTGGCCTTGCCTGCTTCAGTACAAGGTGGCCAGAGTAAAACTTCAGACTCATCTGGTGTACAGTACAGTATAGTCATGAAGCAAATACAGGCCTATTTTTTTAGGATTTAATCTCAAATGCTCAACAATGATGATATGGCTCAGCCTTTTCTGTTCTTCATTCAAATCATTAGACCCTAGAACATAAACCGTCTTAATTCATGATGTAAAAACTCATTTTTCTTATTCTGTTAAATTCACAAGAGTAAAACAACTCAAACCAAGTACATTATTCTCAGTGAGTGACTCATGTTTATATTAGAACAAAATATAATGTAAATGTTCAAAATCAGCCCCATGATACCCAAGCTCCCTTTTGTTATTATATCGCTTGACATTTTATAGTATCAATATTTCACATACAGAGACAACACTGTTAATACCTCATATGAACTTGAAATATGTATGCTGAGCCTTCCCAATTAGCTTTAAAATAGAAGGCCAAGCTTCCCCAGAAGGGGTGTATATGGGCCACAAACAATGACTAAAGTTACCATTCTTTTACTGCCTGTAAAGTACATGGATATTAACACTGAATAGTTGTTCAGTTCAGACAAAAATTAACTTTTCTAAATATTTGGAAATGACACTTAAGTTTAATAAGACAAAGGGAATTCCACTGCTAGCTACTTAAAAATGGCAAGGCTGTATCCTAAACCTTAGCTTAATTCTGATAAAGATTGACAAAACAGCCCAAATATCTTGATTTACTAACCAAAACCAAGTGACACTAAAGAATGTTTACCAAAGTCAACTTGTCTTCTCACCTGAGCACGGGGGAAGCGGGGAGGTGGAGTGCGGATCTTCCTGGCCTTGCGACTCCTGTTCCTCACCACCTTAGAGTGGATAGCACATGACACACAGTAATGTTGCTTGATGTACAGTTTGGGAAGCTGGTACACTGGAAAAATGGCAACAAATTTTACAACAAGTTTTCCCTACACTGTGTTACAGAATTAGTTATAGTCAATAATATACAAATCCAGAATAAGCAAAACAAATGTAAATAAAACTAATCAAAGAATTCAGCAACATAAGAAAAGTGCTGGAATATTTGTTTAGGTCATTTGATAACCTTGAAGATTGAAGAAAGAAGTAGCTACACTTCATCTCATGTACCACAACACCTGTATAGTGCACCCCATAAAATATTGTTACTTTTCCATTTTTAAATTATGAAACACTGGACGAAATGCTTTGATATATTCGCCAGTGCATCGTTATATTGGTATGCCTGCTCCCCATACCAGTAACAGTATTAAAATACAGGCATACAAAACATACCGTACCAACTATCCCAAAATTCATGGACCAAGACTGCTTACAGAAGCACGAACCACTCTGACCCCCAGGTAATGATACTTTTGGGGGCTGTTCACTAAACCTTACACATAAAACTGATTCATAGAAATAAATTGCTAAAAATGTACACAACATTGTAGAGGACAGAGCTCAAGTGAAGGCGTCCTGGATTTAGTTGTGGTTAATCTTCGTGTCCTACACACAGGCGCCAGCTACAGAAGCCGACGACTAAATCATGACACGAATTACCTTAACTACAGCTTTATTTTTAATAACCTTAAACATTGTATGCCAAATTATATTTCACCGTAACTAAACTTAATAAAAAATACCTAACTTACAACAGGATTTTGGAAGGACTGTACATAATCAATGGAAGGTAAAAATCATCCCAGTCTCCATCAAAAGGTTAAGGTATTTACCAGTGTAAACTGATGCCTCATTGATATCCTTAACTGCAGCGGCTTCAACAATGTTCCGGATTTGGAATTTTTTGATGGCCTTATCCTTAGGCACACATCGTCCACAGTTGGTGCAACGGACTGGCTTGGTGTGCCCCCGACCATGCTTGGATCGGCCGTTATTCCGGCGTTTGGAGGTCTGTAAAACACCAAGAGTGATATACTTCTAAAATTGAACTTACAAATGTGATCATACAACCTTTTTTGCAAAAACTTTCCAAATTACATTTTGTACACAACATTGTAGAGGACAGAACTCAAGGGAAGGCGTCCTGGATTAAGTTGTAGTTTATCTTCGTGTCCTACACACAGACACCAGCCACAGGGGCTGATGACTAAATCATGACACGACTCACATTAATCAGATTTACTACCAGAATAATCCTCAATATTCTATCCCAAATTATACTTGGATATTAATCTTTATCTTTTATAACTTAGTAGCTTAAGAAGATAAGAATGAAGAAAACTGTAGCAGGCCTATTGGCCCATACTAGGCAGTCCCGTTTACATCCAAACCCTATCGCTCATATATCCGTCTACCTATATTTGAAGCTATACAGCGCGGTCCAGCGAATTACCCAAAAGTTATTAAATCAGGGTAAAATCTTAACGAATATATGTTTTAGATCAATAAAACTGATTAATAATGTTTTCATTGAAATGTAGTCAAAATAATGAAATAATAAACAGCAAAAAAAAAGCTAAATTCCAAAGAGTCACCTATCCAAAATGGAGATATAATTACCGATGTTTCTGTTACTTTGGGGTATTTAACATAGCCGTAGGATTTACTTTTCGTTAGGTTAGGTTAGTGAAGTGCATCACCATGGCTCTGAGTTATCTCTCTTGTTCATGAACTCTTTGGAATTTATCGTTCACCAATACTGAAAGTTTTTCGCTGTTTATTATTTCATCTTACAAATTACACTAAAAATATTATTAGACATGTTTTGTGTATGTATAACAGATATTCGTTAAGATTTTACCCTGATTTAATGTACTTTTGGGTAATTCGTTGGACCCATACAGCGTGTTTGAGTTAATGATGTCTGGTAACTTGTTCCACTCATCCACTACTCTATTGCTTTGAGTTCATAATTGTATTTTCTACTCATGAATGAATTTCCCAAGTATTGTATCTTACCTATGACCTTTTACCATCGATCAAACAGTTTTATTCCTTATGAAATTTACAACAAAATGCACGAGCTCTACGTTTGGTCATAAATAACTAGTGTCTTCCATCTGGCGAGTTAAACAGTACGAGGATATGTTTATCTCGCCAGTTTCTAACAATAAGACACAATGTAGAGTATTTTATATTGAAAGTAACACCTTAGTCAAGAATACCATGTGTTGGCGTCCTCCCTCACACCCACGAGGCCTCACAACTTACATCTCACAACACTATTATTCACAACTATCTTCACACTTATACACACCATAACCTACTCTTTAGTTCCTTGTGTATCATCCTAACTCACTCAACACTGGGTCAACACTGTAACAAGAGGTAAAAGAAGTAATAGTCACCATTATGCTCCGAGTACAGCAAGAGTTTGGACTGAAAGACCGTCAACAACACGAGAGTGGAAGAAGACCGTGTGATGGTTCTCTTACTAAAACACAAATATTATCTAATTCTCACTTATATATATATCAATTATTTTTAATTTAAATTTTATTGTTTGATAAAAGGCTATTAAAATATATATTACTTTGTGTATTAAAGTTAAAGTTATGTATATAATACGAGAATGGTATTGTCCCATAGAAAATGCTCTGTGTTTTAGCAGTAACCAAGCTATTTATGATTTCCATTTATGTAATGTAAGACTTGGTTATATTTCTGGACGGATGCAGATAACCACAAAGAAATATTACCACAAAACTTTCAGATTTCTTTATTATCACCATAATACTTCAAAATTACACTAAATAAATGATAAACTCGTCTCTATTCTCGTGAAAATGTGCTTCCATAACATCACTATAACGATGGTGTTTCATTTTTCCTTATCTTAACATATTGGCCATTTATCAGCTTACGAGCCGTCTGGGCTGTTTATCCAGTGCTAGCACAGGAGGAAACCGGGGACCTGGAAACCTGTGGTAATTGGCAGGGTCACACTGGATAACACCTTCTTTATTTTTATATTAATGTATAACATTCAACACTTCTAGAACTTATCTATCATCTTTCTTACTTGTCTCATTTCCTGAAAACGTGATTACAGGCAATCACTTGGGACACCTGTGGGTTATTTCCCTTGTGCTTACCTGCATCTGTATGGATCACGTCACGCTTTTCAGAATTGTTTATATGTTGACAATTATTAATGTCACTTATCTGAAAGAGATTATAATATCTCTGTGTGACCCTTGGATCCCGTAGGTTTACTGCATATATTCCAGCCTCGTTGTCTATTTTTGGAGGTGAAAGAAACACTGAAATGCGTTGCTGCGTCTTTATTCTGTGGCAGCTGGTAAGGGAATGAGATAGACAAGGAGGGCGTTAAGGCTAGGTGTCGGCCTACTTCAGCTTGTCGCTCTTCTGAACTATTATAATAAGTGTCCTGAAGGCGTTACTGAAGTGAAGAGCGAGCCAAGGCAACAGCAGGATGAGGGCAAAGGTCATCCTCATGACCCAGTACTGGAAGGAATGGCTATAAGACATCCTGCTGACGAAGGCGGGGATGGGGAAGTTTATGGTGTAGGCCAGATAGCGGAACATGGCGGGGTAGGACAAGATGGGAATAATGTAGCCAATACCTGTGATGAGGGAGGCGGCCATGTGCTCGTAGTCCCAGTCCACTACAGCCAAGGAAGGTATGGCAATAAGACGCTCCACCTCCAGGCACAGCTCCTTCGTCTCCTTCACCGACCCGCTACACAAGTTGTACTTGTCGTCGATGCCCAGCAGCCAGCCCAGCCCTCGCCAGAAGTGGATCAGGCCAGCCAGCTCTTCTTCAGTAGCGGCTCCGGCTCCCATCTTCTCTGGGTGTGTCACTATGAGTCCCATGAAGGAGTACTGTGTGAGGGCCATGTCCAGCTGACTCATGTACACAATCGGCTTATCATTCTCTAAATAAAGTTTATCTTCAGCTACACGTTGAAGATCTTGGCGGATGACTTTATTTAGGGAGTTACTGGGCTCCTCGTGTCCTCTCTCGCTAACACTGATGTTCCTCACTTTCTCGTTGCAAGTTGGGGAGGAGTTAAAGCCTTTCGCTAACTTGTTGTGGGTGTAGCGGATGGACAAGATGTCCTCGTGGGCAGAGTCTTCGGGGGCCCAGACGTCTCCTGTGAACCATTTGATGACGTGAAGCATCGTTGAGAAGTATCGCTTCAGGGCTTTCTTGGGTGTGTCTGAGCGCCCCGTGTAAATGAGTGTTCGTAGTGATCGGCTGAAACTGAAATTCATTAGCAGCGACAACAACTCTGAAAAACACAGACTGAATAAGTATTGATGATAAAATTTACGACCTCGGTCAAACAGTTCCCGGTCGAGCCACTGTGGAGGGTGTGGGGGGTTGCCGGAGTCCCCGGGCTGATTGAGGCCCTCCAGCAGCTGAGTCAGCCGGGGAGACGGAGGGACGCTGCTGTTGAGGACGACCTCTGAGAGTGTAGTAGAGGCCGGGGAGGTAGAGGCCAGGTGGGGACATTCCTCCCTCAACTGGGCCTGGCATAAACCTCCGGGTGGGGGGAACATCACCCCAGCCTTGGCCTTGGTGGCCGGCTGCTCGGCCTCCTGGTGTGTGGGGGACGGCGTGGTCTCACCTGGGGAGATACAATAAGTAAAGTTACTCTAAATAAAAAAAATTTGTGAATATTTTATGTTAACACAAATGTAAAGGTGTGTGTGTGTGAGTGTGTGTGTGTAATAATAATAATAATAATAATAATTAACGGTTTATTGAAAAAGTTCTGCAGCCCGAAGGCTGAAAATATACATTGGGCATAAATGACTTATTACATACATTGGTGGTTTAACAAAAGCCTTCATTAGAGAAAGGTAAAGGAACATACAGTGAACATACAGATTAATGTAGGTGTTGAACAGCAAAAACGTAGTGTAGTAACTCCCTCCCAGATGGTGTTAGGAGGGACCTCACGTGGTGTAGTAATTCCCTCACAGATGGTGTTATGAGGGGCCTCACGTGGTGTAGTAATTCCCTCACAGATGGTGTTATAAGGGGCCTCACGTGGTGTAGTAATTCCCTCACAGATGGTGTTATGAGGGGCCTCACGTGGTGTAGTAATTCCCTCACAGATGGTGTTATGAGGGGCCTCACGTGGTGTAGTAATTCCCTCACAGATGGTGTTATGAGGGGCCTGACGTGGTGTACCTCACAGATGGTGTAGATGGTGTTATGCCTCACGTGGTGTAGTAATTCCCTCACAGATGGTGTTATGAGGGGCCTCACGTGGTGTAGTAATTCCCTCACAGATGGTGTTATGAGGGGCCTCACGTGGTGTAGTAACTCCTTCACATATGGTGTTATGAGGGGCCTCACGTGGTGTAGTAATTCCCTCACAGATGGTGTTATATGAGTGAGGTGTGGTTCCAGGCCTTCCTATCGTAGACGGATTAACACATCGCTGGTAGTTGGGTCTCACGGGCCGTTATCACTGGGTACCTGGGACCTCACTGTGTGAAAGGTCAACTTGGGTACCACTGTTACTGTCGAGTTGTTCTCACCGACTTAAGCACTGTTCACCACTGTTCACCTCTGTTTAACACTGGTTCCATTTCTTTCCTAAATGAAATAGTAACTTCTGGCGTGAACTTGTTGATATTCCGGTGGGGAGGAGGGTTCAGGGGAGGGGGTTGGTATGGGCCAACTTAACAGTTGACCTGGCTGCTCCGAGAGGAGCGCCAGGTACGTCTTGACCCTTCGGTGGTCAAGGATGTGTGTGTGTGTGTGCGTGTGTGTGTGTGTGTGTGTGTGTCTGTTGTGTGCATGTGTGTGTGCGTGTGTGTGTGTTTGTAATCTCTTTAAGGCTAAAACATACTCTCTAGTCTTAGTTAATATAAGTAATCTATCACTTGACACAAAATAAGGAGTGAAGGAGACATGTCTCTCATGGGAGAGGACCATGAGTGAGTTGTCCTCAAGGTGTCAACAGGTTGTAACCAAAGGGCAAAATATTCTCCCGCTTATATTTGTTGGGTCACCTGAAGATTAAACACCCCAGCTCATTTTAAGTGAAGACTGGACACCACACCGAGACTGGGCAGACACTGACTCTAATTCCCAGTTACAAGGAAGAGAACTATGAAACAATCACTATTATTTGATGTGTTAATTATCCTCATATTAGCTTGGAAAAATCATGCTAGATGTTTTAGATAATATTAATCCCGGATCACCATAATAAGACCGTCATAACTCAGTCGTGGGGTGACGTCATTACATGCCTCACCTGTGTTAGGCTGAGGGAGGAGTCGAGGCTTTTATCCTGAAGATGTTCCTGTTGGGTGTTGTGGTGGTGGAGGCTGCACTATGAATCACCTCCCTTGTCTGTCAGCGTGTCCGTCTGTCCTCAACACAAAGGAACCCGAAGAAGACAAAACACAGCTCTCATGAACCTGTCATCTCTGTTTACGTTCGCTTAACAACAGTTGGGTACTCTATAAATGCACAGGAAATAACTCTTGGTATAAAAAGTTTTTAATATTATGGAGTCGACATTACAGAGAGACTTTTTGCTTCTTTCATCCTGAGTTGATATATTAACGCACGAGTCTCCAGAGAACGAGACGGTGCAGTTGGTGATGACGGCCACAGAGAACAGACACGTCCTCACTCAAAGGAAGCTACAGGTAAACTGAGGCTCACTGAGCTGAGCCAGTGTTTGAAGGCGTGTAATTCCTGAACAATATTCCTCACTCTCCTTCTCCGTCCACATTCTTACAAGTTCCTGCGATATAAACTTTACTTGTCGTAACTAGTTGGCGTAAGCCTGAATTTAAAAAGAAAACGAACAAATTCTTTGCAAAATATTCTGGACTTAAGTTAAGGTAAATTCTCCATATAATTTGTTTGCAGACCATGCATGACCTTCAGCTGCGCCTCACGCGTTACACAACTGACCCACACCCTGCCGTTTACCCTCGCCGCCTCGGTTTATATTTCTTTATATCCCTGATTCTCTGGAGACTTATAAACACACGTAGCTGACTAACTAAAGCTAAAACACAAGAATAATACAAGTTTCTTAATATCAGTGGAAGAGTTATATGAAGATTAATGTTTTAGATGTGTGTTGGCAACTTTTCCTTTATATCAAGACGTTCAATATCAACCGCCAGGTGGAATGATTCGTTACATTAATGGGAAGTTCTGTATAATAGGCTCGATAGTACCCGGAAGCCAGGTTATGATTGGCCTTTTGAGTTACTTTGTAGTCAACAAGTGAATGCACTGAGTAACAAGAAACAAATATAAACTTTGACACTTGTATAGTTATTATGCCTTTTATCTATATACATATATTGAGTGATATATAGATAAATACATCAATGGTTTACTTAGTTATTTAAGCAGAATTTTAAACACAGTCTCACACACATATGTATAGATACTGGTTTTATTTGCAAGGCGGAATTATATATAGCATTTTAGAATCACAGCCTCTTTGAAATTTATTTTAGGTATATGTTATATTTATCAGATCATGTAATTATAGGTTTGGGTCAGTTGCTTCCTGTCTATGAGGTTGGTGTTTTGGCCTGGGGGAGATTAGCTGTGCAGGGAGTGGCTGGAGCCCTATCACCAAGGACAATCGTCCACCTGACTCACCTCTCATCACTGTGCTCGCCTGTTTCTCACCCACAAATTCTTGGCCCCCCCTCTCCCCCACCCACCGTTTTCATATTCCTGGATCTGCCCCTGCTACACCACTGGAAAACATATATTTTAACATATACAGATTTCACGCGTCAGTCAGTTGTAATTTCACAAGTCTACCCGACAAAATTCCCACAGAAAACGGTGACGTAAACAAACCAATTTTAAGTTACTTAATGTTAAAATATGACGCGAACAATGCAACTACCTATTTACCTTTTATTTTGAATAAGGACTCACTTAACCAACCAAATTTATATTAAAGGAAATGCAGTTAATCTGAATGATGAACAGCTTAATTCTAGTTAGTTCGATCATATTTGAAAAATTAAATGGTTGGTAGTCTTCGTTAAGTTGGTGGTACTTTGCTAACATATTGTTTAGCAGTCAAGATGGGTGACGTGTTAGTAGCGTTTGTGGATTGTCATTGGAAACACATCAATTCAAACTCTTCACACAAACATTCATTAGACAAAGGTACGTTATATTCACATTCCTTTATAATTTATAGATGGTATGAGAGTGTTGCTTGTTCTGTCTGTGCAATCTTTTAGAAATGAATTTCCCCTCGTTTCGTAATCTGTCATTGGGTATACCCAGCGCCTCAGGCCCCCCGACTCTAAGGGGCCCTCAAATCCAAACATTCTCGAAGTTGAAGCATATAAAACATGAACTTCGTTCAACGATGTCCTAGCAACGTCTCAATTTTCTGTCTCTTAAGAACATTGAATGTGTTATTTTGCAGAAGCTTAATATTGATGAAATCATTGATAAATTCTGGTATATTTTGTTCTTGCTATATATATATATATATATATATATATATATATATATATATATATATATATATATATATATATATATATATATATATATATATATATATATATATATACCTTGAGGGTAGGGGGCCCCAAGTTGATCTGTGCCTCAGGCCCCTATTAAGCTTAATTAGGCCCTGGGTATACCTGGAGTTAGGTGATATGAAGTGAAGTGAGGTTAAGCTCGGAGAAAAGGATGAATAAATTACGAGATACATAAGAACATAAGAATGCAGGAAACTGCAGTGGGCCTATTGGGCCTTACTGGGCAGTCACATTTACACCCAAGTTGGGTGAGCAATAGGGGTTGGGTGACCCAACCCCTATTGCTCATATATCTATCCAACCTATTTTTGAAGCTATCCAGCGTATTCGAGTTAATGATGATGTTTGGTAACTTGTTCCACTCGTCCACAACTCTATTTCCAAACCAATGTTTATCTATTTCGCGACTAAATCTGAATTTGTCTAATTTAACCTATTGTCTCGAGTTCGGTCCTGGTTGAATAGTTTGAGTACCTTTGTAATGTCCCTTTTGTTTACAAATTGAAAGACGCTGACAAAATTTCATTACTCGACGTTGGGTGTGTGTAGACCAGCTGACTGCAGTGGGTGAAGGGGAGGTGTAGACAGAAGGGTGTACATCAACATGTTCCCTCTATACAAGCAGTGGATACAAACGTACACATATCACACTTATCTACACAGAGTTATAAAGACACAAACACAGCATACTTGTACAAACACACAAAAACAACAATAACAACAATAATAATAAAAAATAAAAATAAAATTAATAATAATAATAATAATAATAATAATAATAATAATAATAATAATAATAATAATAATAATAATAAGTTAAGGCAACAGGTCTTCCTTGCATGTCTTGGTGACCTTTGATCCCTGTACTGTACAGCGGTCTTATGACCCATGACCCATGACCTCTATAAAATGACCCCAAATACACAATTCTACTTCTCTGAAGATCATTGTGTATGAACTACGTCAAAGTAATATTTTGCAAACTTTCACCTTAATTGTTGTAGAAAACATACTCATGTAAAAGTATTAAAAGGTCACGTAAACAATGTGAAGTAACAGACCGACTCACGAGCTTAACGAGTTTCACATTAATTGACCCGGAAATGAAACGGTGATGATTAAGTTGTAAATGTTTATATGATGAGAAAATAAGAGAAGAAACAATGGAGATATATCAGGACTCTCTCCTCCGTGGCGGACATATGTAAATAAACACGACTGATGAACCTCATCTTCAGTTTATTTACATGATCAGCTGAGCACTACTTCGTCCAGCCAGGCCAGGCGTTACCGTACACTGATGCGTTCTGTGGTACCAGACGGTCTTATTCTTGTTATCTTTATCACGTATATATATCTAGTGGACATGACTGTGTTGGCGTGGACATGACTGTGTTGGCGTGGACATGACTGTGTTGGCGTGGACATGACTGTGTTGGCGTGGACATGACTGTGTTGGCGTGGACATGACTGTGTTGGTGTGGACATGACTGTGTTGGTGTGGACATAATGATGGGAGGCTCTGGTTAATGGTACTGAAGAACACACACACACACACACACACACACACACACACACACACACACACACACACTCACACACACACCTTTACATTTGTGTAAACATTAAATATTCACAAATGTTCTTTATTTAGAGTAACTTTACTTATTGTATCTCCCCAGGTGAGGCCACGCCGTCCCCCACACACCAGGAGGCCGAGCAGCCGGCCACCAAGGCCAAGGCTGGGGTGATGTTCCCCCCACCCGGAGGTTTATGCCAGGCCCAGTTGAGGGAGGAGTGTCCCCACCTGGCCTCTACCTCCCCGGCCTCTACTACACTCTCAGAGGTCGTCCTCAACAGCAGCGTTCCTCCGTCTCCCCGGCTGACTCAGCTGCTGGAGGGCCTCAATCAGCCCGGGGACTCCGGCAACCCCCCACACCCTCCACAGTGGCTCGACCGGGAACTGTTTGACCGAGGTCGTAAATTTTGTTCCCGGTACTTGTTTAGTTTGAGCTTCTCAGAGTTGTTGTCACTGGTGTTGATGCTGAGTACCGAGAGAGCGCTGCGACCTCTCATCTACACAGGACAGTCAGACACTCCCCTAAAAGCCATGAAACGCTATGTCTCGACGCTGCTGCACATTGTCACTTGGTTCACAGGAGACGTCTGGGCCCCCGAAGACTCTGCCCACGAGGACATCTTGTCCATCCGCTACACCCACAACAAGTTAGCGAAAGGCTTTAACTCCTCCCCAACTTGCAACGAGAAAGTGAGGAACATCAGTGTTAGCGAGAGAGGACACGAGGAGCCCAGTAACTCCCTAAATAAAGTCATCCGCCAAGATCTTCAACGTGTAGTTGAAGATAAACTTTATTTAGAGAATGATAAGCCGATTGTGTATATGAGTCAGCTGGACATGGCCCTCACACAGTACTCCTTCATGGGACTCATAGTGACACACCCAGAGAAGATGGGAGCCGGAGCCGCTACTGAAGAAGAGCTGGCTGGCCTGATCCACTTCTGGCGAGGGCTGGGCTGGCTACTGGGCATCGACGACAAGTACAACTTGTGTAGCGGGTCGGTGAAGGAGACGAAGGAGCTGTGCCTGGAGGTGGAGCGTCTTATTGCCATACCTTCATTGGCTGTAGTGGACTGGGACTACGAGCACATGGCCGCCTCCCTCATCACAGGTATTGGCTACATTATTCCCATCTTGTCCTACCCCGCCATGTTCCGCTATCTGGCCTACACCATAAACTTCCCCATCCCCGCCTTCGTCAGCAGGATGTCTTACCGCCATTCCTTCCAGTACTGGGTCATGAGGATGACCTTCGGCCTCATCCTGCTGTTACCTTGGCTTTCGCTACGCTTCAGTAGCTCCTTCAGGACACTGGTCGATAGAGTTCAGAAGAGGAACAAGAGTAACAAGTCTTCCAGGTGTCCCTTCTCAAAGTGAGGGAAGACGTCTGGTGACTCCTCAGTGTTCCATCAGGAGTAGATCCTTCGAAAAATCTCTTCCAGGAGAAATGTGCAACTTAATTCATTGATAATAAAGTCTTAAGACAGTCTGTCGTGATCCGCGACTTCACCCTGACACAGTGTATGATGGAGTGCAGTAAGTTGATAGTCCATTGATACTGATAATATTGATCTGCGATTATGATTACGAGTATCTTCGCTACATCACATGTTTGTCAGCTGTAGTTATATAAAGTTTGTTCAATATCCTGTACATTTTTGTTTTCAGGGCATTATTCAGTAAGCAGAGAATATATACAAAAGGTTGTACTGTATATAAATTGTGAATGTGTATATATAGATCTGTATATTGGAAAGTCATTTTGTGAATATTATTTATCTGTATATTTGTATGTTTTTGAATACTACTAATTATTACCGAATTCCCTTCTCGGGGCTGTCAAAGGACAACTTTTATACCAATCAAAGAAGAGAACAAAATAAAACTGATATTTCCTTCTTCTCTTTCAGTTCATCTTAACGTAGTAGTACAGTAGTTCCTCGTATGTGCATCACTCTATCAAGAAAACCTATACCTATCAGGCCGCGCTGTTCCTTAGTTTAATTGGGTGTGTTTACCTCGTTAGAGCACTGGATCATACAGCAGCGTACAGGCTAGAGGATTTACAATGTATTCAAAGCTCTGTGACGGTACACGATATCAGGATCAGTCTATAATACTAGTTGGTGCTGTAATAACTGGAGTAGAATCTGTAATATCCAGAATTCTTTATTAAGGACGTTTCTCATAAATGATGTAATATAATCGTGGCTTTAACTAACGGGAATTGATTATTAGTAATATCATTGCATCCCCAGGCCAGGTTATCCTTGAAGGAATAATGCACCACCAACACGAGGGCGCATAACTATAAGCTCGCTAAGTAATGTAGAACGCTTGTAAGGAAATACTTCTTTACACAGAGGTTGACAGACCTATGGAACAGTCTAGCACTTCAAGCTGTGGCCATTAGATAAAATAAGGTAAAGCATTTGTTGTTATAGTGTTATTACTGAGCTTCAAGAACTAAGGCCTTAAGGCACGTAGCAAGGTTAGTAATACACTATTAAATAAACCATAAAATATTATGAGAGCTAGAACTCTCTACATTAGGTAAATCATTACAGTGCTTGCTAAGTTTATAATAGTTTACGTACTAAAATATAAATTTTCTGTCTGTATCATAAAAGAAAACGTGCATTGATCGATAATTTACAGGGTAACCATGAAATATTTTATATCTTATATCTTTACTCAGAACTTGACTTATGTGGGTATTACTTTATCTTATTCCTCACTGGTTGGCACTCCAGCTGGAGGAAAAGGAATTATATATTTAATAAAGAAATAAAAAAACATATCTAACGTAATTTAATCTAAGGTCACACACATTCCTACCCGATGAGTGAGTGTGTGTGCGTGTGTGTGTGTATGGCGACAGAAAGTGGTCAGGTAGACAGGGAAAAGGCATTATTATCATTATATAATATGGAAATAAAGAGTTAAAACTATACCTTATCGAAGCTAACTAAATCCACCTCGCTTATCGCGATCCGAGATACAGTAATTAACATTTCACTTTTCACCCTTTCTCCCTTACCTCTACTCAGTCTCCCACCCTCTCTTTCTCTCTCTCTCTCTCTTCATCATTCCCTCTCTTTCCCACTTCTTCCCCATTCACCTTCTCCTCCCTCTCTCTTAACCTCCCACTCTCTCTTTTCTCTTAAAGATTTTCCATAGTGAGAGGTGTGTGTGTGTGTGTGTGTGTGTGTGTTTATGTCGTCAAATAACACCGTGGAAATGATCTCGTTGAGAGTGACAGATTATTCATCCATCAATCCATCCATCGACTCAGTCATCCATCCATCCATCCATCCATCCATCCATCCATCCATCCATCCATCCATCCATCCATCCACATTACCCACAAAAACTGGTGGATACATTTGATGGTGTAGAGTCAAGGTCTATGCATACATATCACGTTATTTACATCATATAACACGTTAGGATCTCATTCCCTTTGTGACTCACACACACACACACACACACACACACACACACACACACACACACACACTCGCTTACACCTTCATTACAAAATAAATAAATAACAATTCATAAATTACAGAATAAATAACACTACAGAAAAACTCCAGAATAAAATTGGTGAAACATTTTGTATCGTAATCTCCCATCTTTCCCCCCTCCCCCTTCCCCTACCCTCTTCCCCCTCTCCCCCCTCCCCCATAGAGCTGATTACTGTATTTGCAAACAACCATTGAATGTACTGTGAATATTTACTGGATTTAATGTGTAGAGTGTGTGTGTGTGTGTGTGTGTGTGTGTGTCGTATCATCCAGTCCAGTGAGAAATTTTGTCGACACTGTCAGGTACTCGGGTGTAATAAGAGTGGCTGAGTGACAAGCTGCTTCGTGTGTGTGTGTGTGTGTGAAAATTTCGGCGAAAAAAGCACAGAGATAATTTTTAACACCGGTACGGATCCTTGTATGTAAATAGTGGTCAGGGCGGTGCTGTGTCCCGGTGAAGGTTTTGGGAAATAAGTCGAGGTTTTGTTGATGTTAGAGCGGTGGAGAGAGAGAGAGAGAGAGAGAGAGAGAGAGAGAGAGAGAGAGCTAATCTAACGTATCCTAATCCACCTCTAACCTAACCTAACCAAATTTCAGGTCCTGTTCTAAGTCCGGGTCCAGAGATGCTGTTGTTGATTTTGTCGTTGCTTTTGCTATTATTCGTGATTTTGTTGTTGTTATTGTTGCAGTTTTTGTTATTCACCATGTCAGTGATTTATCCCCTAGTAAATAAATGTATATCTTAACTGGTGTGTATTAAAGGATAATCCTTTATATATAACATCAAAGATAATAAATCAAGGTATACTGTATACTAACTGGAAATATGTTTTTTTATGCTTATTAACGCTGTTGTTGTGAGAATGTAAACATTTACTCGCCAACACTGACTATGAGATACGTACGTTAAGTTCTTTTGTTTACATGTGCGTTCGTGAATGTTGTGGTCTACTATCAGCATTCATAAGTAACTGATATATTTTTTTAGTGTAAAGCCTTAATAAAAACGAAATAAATTAAATATATCTACTGTAATTACTTACCTGAGAAACGTAGGATTCAGTATTGAAACAGCTGTGGTGTGTTGTGTTGAAGTTATGTGGACGTTTCAAGTTTCATATATTTCGTAGAAGGGACCACAAGAAGAATGGTACCCCTACCTTATTTCACCTGATGAATAAACACCCTAAGACTAACCTAACCTAATCTCTCGTCCCAGGTAGCGTTAGGTTGGGTGTTTAATCAATAAGTGAAATAAGCTGGGGTGTCTAAACTTCAGGTAATCTTATAAACACAACATCACTTGGTCCTCTCTCCGACACAGTGACGGCATCAATGACGTCACACTCACTGGAGGAGGACCATCCGTTACACAAACACTACAACAAGTCACTGACCTCCTCCTCGAGTTCTTCTTACCACTGACTCGTCAACAACACAGGAACGACCACTCTGATCTATGGAACAGTAATACCAATAGCTACAAACCTACTGTATTGTGGACAAATTCTTTCTTCGTAACTAAATATATATACGATACATTTCAACGACGTAGTTCTCTCTGTTATGTAGTTTAAGTAGTTACGATATTAATAAAGAGAACGTAACTGCAGACCTATACATATAACACGATCCGTCAGCTTCATACATCCCCCCTGGTGGTCAGAGTCGAAACTAAACACCCAATTATTATCGTGCCTGGGAACACACACACACACACATGTACCACCTATATGGAATTACGAATAATGACGAACATTAACGATTATGAGCATTATTACCCCCTCCCCCACGCCACCCCTCACCCCTTACCCCTACCCCCAACAACAAAAAAGTACTAAATCGAATTTTACCTGAAAATATGGAGATTAAATTATAGCTTTCAGCACTCTCTCTCTCTCTCTCTCTCTCTCTCTCTCTCTCAACCCCCCCCCATTGTGTCGTGCTGATGGTAATAACTCGTGATTAAATACGCCAGTTGTAATTAATTGATTATTCCGATGATCTGATAATTTAGAGCGGCAGTCAACGAAGCACAAATTACTAACGATTATTACTATGGCCTGTTGGTCCCTTTTGGGGCGGTGTGTGTGTGAAGAGCTGGTGTGTGTGTGTATGTTTGGGTGTGTGTGTGTGTGTGTATGTATGTATGTATGTATGTCACACCAAACCTGAGAGATAACAGCCTTTGACTCTCTCAGTATCTCGTTCAAACAAAACTTTTCTCATTCACAAAATGTAGCTGTTTCTCATTGGCTCCTGACGTCACTGTTTCTCACTGGCTCCTGACGTCACTGTTTCTCACTGGCTCCTGACGTCACTGTTTCTCACTGGCTCCTGACGTCACTATTTCTCACTGGCTCCTGACGTCACTATTTCTCACTGGCTTCTGACGTCACTGTTAGCTGATTTCTAGCTTTCCTCCGGCCCTACTGTAACCTCTCGTCATTATATCTTAAAAGCTAAAGATATAACGAACTTAGAAGCCTCTTTATGCAATTAGACCAAATTTCTGTTAAGAGTTTCAGACATTATGGCCATGTCTACAATGTCTACAGATGTTAGACACTCCCTATGGCCATGTCTACAATGACGTCGACAGTACCGGGTCTAAAAACATGGCGGATCCTAATGTTTACGTTTCTCCCCTCATCCGTGACGTCACTAGTTGCTGGTGTTATATAAGAGGAGGTCGAGAGGCTACACCACTTTAGTCTTTGTTTATCCCGTAATGGAGAAGGTCATGAAAGTGTCGGGTTACTCTTGATGATGCTTGTTATCTGTGGTAATTATAGCAATAAGTGGAGGGTATTTCTTTCTCTCTCTCTCTCTTTCTTTTTGCTCTTTCTATCATCTTTTTTTATTCGTCTTTCTCTTCTTCCCTCTCTCTCTCTTTTTTACTCTCTCTCTGTCTATGGTCACGCCAATATACTTTTATTTCACAAACTTTAATCAACTTTTTCTCGTTATTTTGGAATTAACTTTACATTGGTGTTTCTTTTCTTGAGAGATAGATGGTTTTCTTAGTTGTGTGTGTGAGAGAGAGAGAGAGAGAGAGAGAGACTGGTGGTCATCTCTGTCAGAATCAACCAAGATGGAGTGGATCGTCTCCATCTATCTTCCCTCGTTAACACTCCCTCCTTCCTCCTACTCTTCCTCTTCTTCCTCAACCCTCACCCACTTTATTTATATTCCTTCTATCTCACTCCGTGTTTTTCTCTCTCCCTATAGTCCCCCCCCCCCTTCTCTCTCTGCCTCGGTCTCTGTCTGTCTCTCTCTCTCCCCTCTATCTTTCTCTTTCTCTCTCTTTACCTCTCTGTCTATCACTTCTCAATAACTCTAACAGTAGTGAACTTAACCTAACCCCACCTTACCTAACCTAATTTAACCTACCCCTAAGATAACCTAACCTTACCTAAGATAACCTAACCTTACCTAAGATAACCTAACCTTACCTAAGATAACCTAACCTTACCTAAGATAACCTAACTTAACCTAACTCAAAATTAACTAAACCTTTCTCATTTTTTCTTGGGGTTAAAGTTTGGGCGGTGATCCAGGTATTAGTTCAGCCTGAGGCATGTAACCAAGTCATTGATCTTACCACCTAAGCGTCGGCCTGGACCAGAAGTCACAGATGGGCCCGTCACCCTATTACGCCACCAGCCACCCAACTGATGCCGCCCGCCACCCCATTATGCCGCCCGCCACCCACCTGATGTCACTTCAAAGGAGGCTTCCTAGTCCATCGCTGCTGCTTCATGGCGTGAGGGTGAAGAAGGGAAAGAGGATTCGGCTGCTTGTCTTAAAAGATGGATTCAGTGTTTACATTTTAGCTAGCTGTGACGTCAGTAGATGCTCCTCCCTAAGATATGGATTCAATGTTTACGTTTTTCTTGCAGCTCTTACGTCACCAGGTGCTCCTTCCGGGAGAGAAAATAAAGTCTTTTAATTTTTTTTTGTAGCTATGACGTAATCTATGAACTTGACACAGTTTCTTAAAAAATGAATGTGAAGGATCTTAGGAAGTTTATCTGAAGATGGTGTTTGGTGGAGTGAATCGTCAGACCTCCTTGAGTTATCGTATCATCTCTCAAGGGCGAGTGTGACCCAATTTACGTGAGGAATCGTAAATTGAGGCAGGTAGATATGTCCTCACATCATTAGCTAGAGGTAAAAAAAAAATAAATAAAAACATACGAACCTTTAAGAATAATCCAGGTTTGTGTCGTAAGTTAAGTGAAATCAGTTAAACACGTCGTCACATCACTGAACCATGGAGACTGAAAAACATATCGAACGCACGAACTCTTGAGACACGGAACGAGAGCAATAAATATTACCCCACAACAATATCTGCAACACGACAACATTCACACGGTTGTCCACACACACACCTCATTAATTAACGTTATAACAGGTAGGGATAAATTGACTAAATATGCATCAATTATAACACACATGAGTTGAACTTGGAATTGGAATTAATAGTTTAGAGGGAGGCGGATTATAAGTTGATCTAATTATGAATGTTATCGTTTTGGCTGGAGTTTTTATTTTAGGCAGATGTGCGTTTGTTGTTGAGTGAAATGTTTGGTGTGAGGAGACAGACAGATAGACAGAAGTTGATAAAATGAAAGATATAGATAAATAGACAGATAGATAGACATATAGACACATAAACAGATAAGAAAACTCTCAAATGGACAGGAAGACAGACAAAAAAAATATAACCATTGACAATTTTACGGCAAAAAAAAAAATACAAATTGAAAATAAAATAAAAATCCTCAACATATCAATAACAGTAATTAAAACTTGGCACAAAATATAACACAAAATCCATGAAAAAAAATAATACGAATTAAAATAACAATTACAATGTAGTAAATAATAAATCATATACGTGAATAAATTACATAAATCTATCAGCCTCTGTAATATGGTAAACCCCCCCCCCCTTTACTGTAACATGTAAAATACACTTATAGAAAAAATATATATGAACAGATTTTTTATGTAGTGTTACATATCAATTTCATATTTTTTCATGGCCTCTGTATTAATTTGAACACAGTAACACATATGGCGTTGATATTCACACCTAAACCGATTAACGAGTATATAATATACTTTTAATAATACTTTTTTAAATATAAATTAAAAGTATATATAATTTTTTTTTAGAGATATAGATTTTAGAATTATCAAGGGTAGGGAATGGGAGGGGAGGGAAAGGGGAAGGGGAGAGTGGAAAGGGGAGAGGGGAGAGGGAGGAGGGGAGGGGTGGATATCGTGACTAGTACTGTTTTTGTTCTTGTCTTTGTTATTATGTGTTATGGTGTTGTAGTTTAAGTGATAATAAGTACAAGTTTGTTCCGTAGACCCTTTAATAACACCGGCACTGCACTTGACCACCTTCTCTATCTCAACTGTAAGGTGAGGTGTCAATTAACAACTGGTGGCACTGTCCTGGTGTTGATGTATTACTGGTGGCACTGTCCTGGTGTTGATAATGACTGGTGGCACTATTCTGTTGTTGCTGTATCATTGGTGGCACTGTTCTGTTGTTGCTGTATCATTGGTGGCACTGTTCTGTTGTTGCTGTATCATTGGTGGCACTGTTCTGTTGTTGCTGTATCATTGGTGGCACTGTTCTGTTGTTGCTGTATCATTGGTGGCACTGTTCTGTTGTTGCTGTATCATTGGTGGCACTGTTCTGTTGT
>NW_024756914.1:2267783-2277783 GCF_018991925.1 Homarus americanus
GGATCACTAAAACCCTGACCTTACCTACTATTTATTTTCACTCTTGATCACCATTTGTTTACCTGTTTACACCCCCAGTCAACACCTACGTAAATGGAACTTAGGTTTAGTTAAGTTAGGGGTTTGAGTGAATGTTTATGGAGTCGTGATGTTTACGTGATGTTAGATTTGTGATTTTGGTTGAGTGAAGTGATGGTGGAAGTCGAGGTTGGTGAGGGGTTGAGATGAGGCAGGGATGGTGCTCTGCTCGCGCATTGGTTGGGGGCGTCGTCAATATGGGAGCCTGGAGCCAGCATCCCAGTGTGGAGGTACAACTCGCCCGAGCAGCTACCCACGCTCCGGTCCCGTCCCTCACCCTCAACATAAAACACACACAATACTTCCCCTCGCTTCTGCTCGCTCCAGGGGCCACCGCTCTTTCTGCTTCCTACCTGCTTCTCCTGCTACTATCTGCTTGGAGTTGTACACGCGTCCTCGGTACGTTGGCAGGTAAGGAACTAAGCCTTTGTTGATGTTTTTTTATTATTGGTGTGGGATTCTGGTTACCGAAGTGTTTGTGTTGTTATTCTAATCTTATTTACGTGTTAGTGTTGTTGTCAAGGACGTGTTGAAGTGAACCATTGAACCATTCTTGAACTGCGGTGTATTGAAGCTTCGAATCCTTTCCCGTGAGACAGACGACCAACTTTCGTTTTTGTTCCTGTAAAGTTTTAATCACATAAGGGACTATTTTTTATCTCTATCTCTCTCTCTTTGTCTATCTCTCTCTCTCTCTCTCTCTGTCTCTCTCTCTCGGTCTCTCTCTCTCGGTCTCTCTCTCTGTCTCTGTCTCTCTCTCACGTAACAAATGCCCTCTGCTTCACCTACGAGGGACACAGCGGACCGTAGTATAAACAACTGAGAGATGAGAGATAACTTTAGCCCTGAGAGATACAACAGAGATAACCTTAGCCCTGAGAGATACAACAGAGATAACCTTAGCCCTGAGAGATACAACAGAGATAACCTTAGCCCTGAGAGATGAGAGATAACTTTAGCCCTCAGAGATACAACAGAGATAACCTTAGCCCTGAGAGATGAGAGATAACTTTAGCCCTCAGAGATACAACAGAGATAACCTTAGCCCTGAGAGATGAGAGATAACTTTAGCCCTCAGAGATACAACAGAGATAACCTTAGCCCTGAGAGATGAGAGATAACTTTAGCCCTGAGAGATACAACAGAGATAACCTTAGCCCTGAGAGATGAGAGATAACTTTAGCCCTCAGAGATACAACAGAGATAACCTTAGCCCTGAGAGATGAGAGATAACTTTAGCCCTGAGAGATACAGCAGAGATAACTTTAGCCCTGAGAGATACAACAGAGAGACTTTTAGCCCTGAGAGATAAATCAGAGAGATTAGCCGTCTAGAAACTCGGTAAGAGACTCTTGGTTCATTCTCCCATGTGTTCTACTTCTCCCTTCAAGCCGTTCTCTCCCCTCAAGCCGTTATCTCCCCACACAAGCCGGCTCTCTCTCCCTCAAGCCGTTCTGCCACCTCAAGGCGTTCTCTCTCCTCAAGCCGTTCTCTCCTCTCAAGCCGTTCTCTCCCTCCAAGCCGTTCTCTCCCCTTCAAGCCGTTCTCTCCCCTTCAAGCCGTTTTTTCTCCCTCAAGGCATTCTCTCCCCCTCAAGCCGTTCTCTCCCTCAAGCCGTTGTCTCCTTCAAGCGGAAGACATCTCCCCTCAAGCTGTTCTCTCCCCAGGCCGTTCTCTGCCTCCTCCAGCCATTCTCTCCCTCCGGCTGTTCTCTCCCTCCAAGCCGTTCTCTCCCCTCAAAGGGCATTCTCTCCCCTCAACCGTTCTCTCCCTCAAGCCGTTGTCTCCCTCAAGCCGTTATCTCCTTTAAGCCATTGTCTCCCTCAGGCGTTATCTCCCCCAAGCCGTTGTCTCCCTCAAGCCGTTCTCTCCCTCAAGCCGTTGTCTCCCTCAGCCGTTCTCTCCCTCAAGCCGTTCTCTCCCTCAAGCCGTTTCTCTCCCCTCAAGCCGTTCTCTCCCTCAAGCCGTTGTCTCCCTCAAGCCGTTCTCTCCCTCAAGCCGTTCTCTCCCTCAAGCCGTTCTCCCTCAAGGCATTCTCTCTCCCCTCAAGCCGTTCTCTCCCTCAAGCCGTTGTCTCCCTCAAGCCGTTATCTCCCCCAAGCCGTTGTCCCACAAACCGTTCTCTCCCTTCAAGCCGTTCTCTCCCTTCAAGCAGTTCTCTCTCAACTGAAGCCGTTCTCTCCCCTCATGGCGTTCAGACACGGAGGAACGTTTAAATTAGCGAAATAAGGAGGATATATTATTTTTCTTTACACACGGAGGCCCAGGGTAGGTGTTCTGCGTTCATAAGAAAAGGAATTACATTTATTTCTCGCCTTTACATTAAGTTTTAGTAATATTTTTTGCATTCATAGGTCATACATACGCGATTTTATACATACACAAGGTCATACATACACAAGGTCATACATACACAAGGTCATACATACACAAGGTCATACATACATAAAAGCAATAACAAAATAAAATGTTTCTCCTTTGCACCTTAACTAGCATACCATGGAGGCGGCAGAGTAAGCATAGGACTGTACCACTGGGAGCAGCTTATTCTCTTTCTATCACCACGTAAGCAAGTTAAACATTTACATAAACACACCACCACTTTGAACACCCCCGCCCCTGACTATGTTTATTTTCACCGTGTGACAATTTGCCTGTGTTAATATTGAGAGAGAGAGAGAGAAAGAGTGCTCATGGTGTCTTTCTCTTTGTTGTCTCTTATTTTTCTCTCTTTTTTTTGTCTTTCTCTGTCTCTTTTTCGTCTTTTTTCTCTCTTGATTCTTCCTACCCCGTCTCCCTCTCTCTCTGCCGTCTTTTTTTCTTTCTCTTTGTTTCTGACTCTCTCTGTCTCTCTCTCTCTCTCTCTGTCTCTCTCTCTCTCTCTCTCTCTCTCTCTGTCTCTCTCTCTCTCTCGTCTATATATCTTAACTCTCTCTCTGTGTCTCTGATAATTTGTGTTTCTCTTTCAATCTCTCTAGTCTCTCTGCCTCCCATAATTCTTCTCTCTCTTTCTCTCACCTTTCTCCCACATATTTCTTTCCTTTTTCCTCTCTCCCCCCTCTAAGACCTCTCTCTCTCTCTCTCTCTCTCTCTCTCTCTCTCAATATAAGTAAAATATATAAATATATATTCTATCTCTATCTGTCTCTTTGTCGCTCTCTCTATCTCTTATCTGTCTGTATGTTTTTATCTCTCTATCTCTATCTCTCTCTCTCTCTCTCTCTCTCCTTCAGTTCATCGCCTTTAACCTCCTACACACCGAATCAATTGTTGATATACGCCGTTGTTATCCTCAGTCTCTCCTATCCCTCTGCTTTATCATATTTTCTCTCTTATTCCCTCTTTCTTTATTTTTTCTTATTCCTTCTCTCTCTCTGTACACACACACACACACACACACACACACACCTCCTAACACCACCTCATTTAATTAGGGTAAGTTATTCGTGTCACAGAGCTCCCTAAAACCAGGTCACACGGTAAGATATGAACCTAAGGAGATTTTAAACCAGGTCACACTAGAAGAATGTGACCTATTAAGCAACCTGGCCACAACACTGTTCCCATCAACCCGAATAAAGATGAAAATAAACCATAAAAAAAGCTACTCATTCAGAGGGAGACACGTATTATTTTTTTTTATCCTCTTCCTCCTCCAGTAGCACCGTCAGGAGGTAGGGAGGAGGGAGGGGGGAGGGAGGAGGGTGGGGGAGGTTCTGTCATGGTAGCAGCCTCCTGATACTGAGTGACGTGGAGGGAGAGTGTGTTATCCGTCATCAACTGTTGTGAGGTGGTGATGGTGGGGGAGGGAGGAGGGCAGGGGAGGGAGGGGGATGGTGGGGAGAGAAGGGCCGCACAGAGTTCCTGGAGTTTGGACATGATGTTTCGTGTTTGGAGGTGATGGTTGAGTGTGTGTGTGTGTGTGTTTGTCAGTAACACTCACCTGGCCATTAGTCCAGCTTATAAAGGTGAAGTACCCACATAATTCTTTGCCTCGTTCTAGTAACATAGTCGTTCTTACTTCGGCTACAGTACTGGTGTGTTTGTCAGACAGGGATCCTAACTTCGGATATCATACAAAATAAGTCAACACTTTTTAGTATTTTCATTTTCGTGTTGTTGCATATCCTTGTTGTCTCATCTATATTCTATTTACAAACAACAACAAATCCTCCTCTTTTGTTTAACAGTGAAGTAAAACAAGAGTTTGTGTAAAATCACGTTCTACATCTCCTTTACCCTGTAGCATCGTGTTAATATTATAGGCTCTTACAGAAACAAATACACAAACACACAAACGCATATGTAACCGCACATACAAAAAATATTTGTCTATATTCCAAACTATATCTATTTTCTCCAAACGCAATTTTCAAACGTCGTCAAAAGTAATAGTTTGCCACTGTGTTTATTTGGGTACATCAGGTGACCGCCTTCACCGACATTTAAACTTTTAGGAGATGCATTTATTCGTAAACACTAATCTTGTACACTTTCCATTATGATTAATACGTCTATACAATAATGATGGGTGGATAATGAGGTGGCCTTCTATTACACGAAACGCCTCGTAAACTATTCTCTTTTCATTGAGTTTATAAATAGGTTAAAAATCGTAAATTAATTCTGAATACAATAGTAGAGTCTGATCGTTGTTATATAGTAAATTATAATATACCGGGGTTATATTTATTATATTTATTGATATAGAGGGATATATATTATTTATTTTAATAGTGAATGATTTATTTTGATGATAAATATTCCGATGTGATTTTGTTTATTGTTCGTATATTAGGTTTGTATAAAAGATATATATTTATGTAATCTATGGTTTATTTATATCAAGGTTGTGATATATAGATATTTGTGAAGGGATATTAATATATGATTGTATTTTATAGTTAAATTTAGATACATGACAGGTGATAACGGTTCCAAATGGGATAATATAGTATAATTTTTCCCCATTACCCGAACTATATTTAGTAGCTGTTGTAATTCCACCTGTCACGGAAGAGTAATGTGAAGAGAGAGAGACTTGTTCCCCCTCATTCACGACTGGGTACAGGAGATGGGGTACAAACACTCACCCTGCCTTTGTACCCGGAAGTAAAGCCGCAGTCACAAGAGGAGGTCACCTTAGGTCATGAATTAGGTCAAGTTGGTGGTGCCTGGTGATTATATGTTTCTCATCAGAAGGAGGGTTGAGGGATGGTTGAAGGGGGAGGAGAGAGGGGGGTGGTAGAGGTCCGCGCGTAACGATTAAAGACTCAAAAATTAACCACTCTTCACGCTAAGTTTTACCGCGGGAGATTTTATTTCAAGTAAGATCAGTGTTTTTATGTAAGCGCCGTCTTCACCTCTCCTCCTCCTCCTCCTCAGTGGGTTTAGCTGATGCTGTCCCTGACAACTGAAAACAATGGAACCTTTTATCATCTCTCAACACACACACACACACACACACATACACACACACACACACACACACACACACACTCATAATAAGACTAATTTAACTATGCACACTGTATAATATATTTGGCGATAAGGATAATTTTTCACCGTTCAGGATCGATTGTCGCGAAATTAATGACTGGAGAACTTGTATACTGAATTAATTTTATAAAAGTTAGATTCACGGAAAAGGAGAAAAGAATAAGAGGAGAGAAGAGGGAGGGAAGGAAGGAGGAAGAGGGAGGGAAGGAAGAGGAGGAGGGAGGAGGGAGGGAGGGAGGGAGGGGAGGAGGAGGGAGGAGGGACAGAAGAAATTTGGAGGTTATTAGACAGGTGGTGAGTGTGTGTCTCTCCCGTCAGTCTTTCTGCCTGTCTCTCTGTCGTGTGTGGAGTCAAGTCAAGTGTGTGTGTGTGTTGTGTGTGTGTGTGTGTGTGTGTGTGTGTGTGTGTGTGTGTGTTGTGTGTGTGTGTGTGTACAGAGTCAATAAGAGAGTAATTAACTTCACGATACAGGTGTGGGTAGTTTATGAAGACAGGTGTAAAAGCTATTCGTTTATTTCCCGACTCTTAACCTAACCTATCAAACCTAACTCCTAACCTCTCCTATCTCCTAACAAACCCTAACCTAACCTTACAACTACCAACACAACCTAACCTAACCTAACACTAAACCCACAAAACCCAACTAACCACAACCTAACCTAACCTGTCTAACCTAACCTAACCTAACCTAACTCAACACAACCTAACCCCTAACCTAACCTGTCCTGTCTAACCTAACCTAACTACCATCCTATCTAACCTAACCTAACCTCACCTAACCTAACCCCTCTCCTTGGTTTCCTTCTTCCTCCTTCTCATTTCTCTACTTTACTCTCTAATTTCTTCTCCTCCTCCTTCTCCTCCTCCTCATTCAGTACGTAATTAAACTTCTATTCTTTCATCTTCTTTCTTTATTTTCTCTCCTCCCCTTTCTTGGTTCTCCTGCTTTTCTTTCTTCCTCTCCTCTCTCTTCCTTTTCTTTCTTCTCCTTCTCTCTCTCTCCTCTTTGCTTTGTCTCCTCCTGTCTGTGTTTAATTGACCAAATTTATTAAGTCCTTGTTTCTCTGTCTCTCTGTCATCCTGTTTTTCTTCTTTCTCTCTCTCTCTCTCTCTCCTCTCTCTCTCTCTCTCTCTCTCTCTCTCTCTCTCTCTCTCTCTCTCTCTTAATCTTCTTATCGCTGTGAAACTCCAGGTAACTAATGTTCAGGTGAGAGTAATTTCTATATTAATGGTGATGGACTGTGAAAGGTGACAGGTGAACTTTTGGCGGTGGTGAGAGACAGAGAGAGAGAGAGAGAGAGAAGAGAGAGAGATTAAAGGAACGATGTTAAACATAAAGAGTTAAGGGGAGAAAACTGGAAAAGTTAGAGACAGAACTCAATGAAGAAAGAAAGCAACAGAGAAACGAACGAAAACTGTACAGGAAATAAGAAATAAATAGAAAGTTTAAGATGCAGAGCAGAGATATTTAGACGTGGGAAAGCAAGGGAGAAAGTGAGAAAAAGTGAGCGAGAGAAAGAGTGAGAGATAAAATCAGAAGGTACAGCACTTGTTAATTCAACGAGACAATTTAGAAAACTCTTAGAAAGTTGTTGAGGAAAGTTGAAACGAAGGAAAACTGGGGCGGTGAGAAGTCAGAGGCGAGGAAGAAAGTGAGTGAGTGAGAGTGAGAGAAAGTTAGGTGAGGAAGAAAGTGAGCGAGTGAGAGTGAGAGAAAGTTAGGTGAGGAAGAAAGTGAGCGAGTGAGAGTGAGAGAAAGTTAGGTGAGGAAGAAGTGAGTGAGAGTGAATGAGGGAGAAAGTCTGAGAGCTTAAGATATATCGGCCACTCAGGGAGCTTAAGATATATCGGCCTCGGGAGCTTATGATATATCGGCCACTCAGGGCTTAGATATATCGCCACTCAGGAGCTTGATATATCGGCCACTCAGGAGCTTAGAATATATCGGCCACTCAGGAGCTTAAGATATATCGGCCTCAGGGAGCTTAAATATATCAGCCACTCCAGGGAGCTTAAGATATATCGGCCACTCAGGGAGCTCAAGATATATCGGCCACTCAGAGAGCTTAAGATATATCGCCACTCAAGGCTTTTAACCTAACGAAGGTCTAACATTGCCATCATTACTAGACGTTGCAGTGGCATTGGTTCAAGTTCTTCCTCACTGTGCAATTGATCACGATGACACCGAGATATTGTGCAACGATATCAAGTTGCAGGAGACATGGGGTCATATTCCTACACTTGTAACCTATTTTGCAATCCCCCCCACCCCCTCTCTCTCTCTATGCTCTAGCCATCTATCAAATGCTCTGCCATATATCAAATGCTCTGCCATCTATCAAATGCTCTGTCATCTGCCATTTAAGGTCCACGCTCGAGCAGTAATTAGGACTAAGTTATGTGGCCTCTTATTAATCAATGCTGAGAACACACACGTGAGAAATATGCTTGTATAATGGGCGGGGGGTCTCTCTCTATAAATCCTGTTTCCACATCGTCAAGTTTTTATCACAATTCTTTATGACCATAGAGAGAACACCACTGATCGGGGGTACGCCTTTTAATACTCTACTTTCACTCGTACTTTCACTCGTACTTTCACTATTACTTTCACCATTAATTTTGTTATTATGGACCGAAAAGTTTATATTTACATATTTTTAGTTTTATTTTGTTAATTTATTTTATTTTTGTGTGTGTAAATTTAAACCAAAATGGTTTGTGTTAATTGATGTTGTAAATGGGAAGTACATACATACATACATACATACATACACATACATACATACATACATACATACATACATACATACATACATACATACATACATACATACATACATACATACATACATACATACATACATACATACAATACATAATACATACATATACATACATATACATACACACATACATACATACACATACATATAAAAAGATTAACTTGTCCGGAAAGAAAGAAAAAATCTGAAACCTTGAAAAAAAAAAAAAAAGCAGCCACCCTTCCTTCCTGTTCCTTATTTTTGTTGTTTCCTTCTTTCTTTCTTTCTTTCTTTCTTCTTTCTTTTCCTCTCTCTCTCTCTCTCTCTCTCTCTAATGACTAATCCCATCCTCAATTATCTCATCTTAAGCCCTTCTTTTCCCTCCCTCCCTCTTCCATCCTCCTCCTCCTCCTCCTCCTCCAGTTATGTCTTGAGCAGTGCGCTTCAGTCAGCCCTGGGGGGCTGTTTGAGTGGAGGGGCTGATTGGAAACTGAAGAGTATAAATAGGGCCTTAAGGTGCACTTCTTAAAGGGGTGGGGTGAGGTAAGTAGGAGGGAAGGGGGAAGGGAAGGTGTGAGGAAGGGAGGGAGAGAGGAGTAGTGGGTGGAGGGGGAAGGAATGAGGGTGGGGAGGAGGGGTGGGGAGTGAAGGAAGGAAGGTAAGGGGGAGGGGGTGGGAGGGAAGGAGGGCAGGGTTTAGGGAGGGAGGAGGGACTTGTGTTTTTATAAAATTCTTGTCTTTTTGTTTTCAAGCACTGCAGATTTCCTTGTAAATAATTTTTCATTGTGTCTCTTCCTGGGCGAGTCGTGTGTGTGTGTGTGTGTGTGTGTGTGTGTGTGTGTGTGTGTGTGTGTGTGTGTGTGTGTGTGGTCCAGGCTTTAATGTGGGTTTAATTTTTTTTATGTTTTCCATATTATTGTTTTCTGTGGCCTGAAATTGTTCCTTTATGTTACCTGAAGTTCATTAGTGTGTCCTGAAGCTGATAGTGTGTGACCTGAAGTTATCCGAAATTGTTACTAGATTAAGGTTACTAGTAGGTGGGGAGACAGGTGGGTGTGGGGGGTGAAGAGGATGGTGAGGGGCCAAATTCCTGCTCACCACCACCACCACCAGCAGGCAGGGAGCTACTGGGGTGTAAATGGTATTTTAATGGGTGGAACAAACCCTGATAAATGGGACACATGAATTAGCTGCGAGGACATTGGTTCGAGCCTTTGTTTCCCACGAGAGAGAGAGAGAGAGAGAGAGAGAGAGAGAGAGAGGACACATGCCTCACCTTCCCTTCCTTCCCCTCACCTCACGCTCCCTTTTCCTCCTCCTCCTCCTCTTCCACTCTTCCTCTTCCCTTCTCCTCCTCCCCCTCCTCTTCCCGCTGGAATTTTTAATACCTAAGTTATCAATCTTCCTGATACTCAGCGGGAGGACAAAGGGCCGATATATTGAGGCTTCCACCGTAATCAATTCTGAAGCCTCGCAATGGAAAGAGTGTCACATGAGGGGAAAAAAGTCATCTGAAGGGGAAAGAAAGTCATGTTAGGGGGAATATATGTCATCGAGGGGAAAATGTGTGTCATATGAAGGGGAAAAAAGTCGTGTGAAAGGGAAATAAAATATGTAAGAGGAAAAAAGTCATGTGAGAGGAAGAAAGTTATGGG
>NW_024756914.1:2290283-2322783 GCF_018991925.1 Homarus americanus
TAGTTCAGGTATTTACGGAGGTGCGTAGTCGATAGCCTTTTGTAAATCATTTATAAGAGTGATTTTGGGTTTATGGCCGATTGGGGGAAGAGGGAGGAGAGAAGGAAAGAAGGAAGGGGAAGGAAGGAAAGGAAGAATTAATGGAGGGATGTGTGTATGTCTGGAAACTAACCATTTTCAGGAAGCCCTTTTGTGTGTGTGTGTGTATGTGTGTGTGTGTGTGTGTGTGTGTCGTTAGGTGTATATGACCTATTTGTCAAACTGGGGTGTTATTGACGTGTTTGGTCAGTGTGTTTGAGTCAAGGATCAATGATACAGCTTCCTTGATCTGTAACAGGTTTGGTTTGTTTGGTTGAGTTGACATTCAGTTGAGCTTGTTTGGTTAGAATTCCCGATCGAATCTCTATAACCCATGGTTCGAAACCTTTAGTCGAGTCTTTAAAACCTATTATTTGAACCCTTAATTGAATCGTTATGTCACATATAGTATAAACAATCTGTGAACCATCGTGGCCATTGAGTAACGATACACAAACCAACCATAGGGCCTGGGAGAGTGTGGGGGGTCGCCAGGATCACATTCTAAAGCCCGAGGTTCGAATCCCTGATGTCATGATGAGTGAGGTTCGATTTCGTGGATGGTGTCGTGAAGGAAAAGGTTCGAATCGCTGGTGTAGTGAAGGAGAAGAAGGTTCGAATCCTTGGTATCGTATAGAATAGAGAGAGAGAGAGAGACGCTATTACACAGTTTTAGAGTTTGTAACCTTGTCAGCTGTCTCTAACATAAAACCCGGAGGAAATCTTTCTCCTCTTTCCTCCTCCCGACAGAGAGAGATTGCCTCACTGTGAATGAAAAACACAAGAAAAGAATGAATGACTGGAGAACAAGCACAGATAAGAATAAAGACCGGGAAGTAGGAGAAAGGAGGAGATAATAACATAAATGATGAGTGAACAGACTCTAAATGCGAACATTACTAAAGATAGAGAGGAAGAAATAACAGAAAACGGGAATTAGGAAATACAGAAGACTATGCTATTGAAACGGTAAGAAAAAGAAAACGAACGAGTGACGTCATCAATCTGAATAAAGAGGGTTAACTATGACATAACTGAACACTACTAAATGTAACGAGAAAATTTAACGAAATGAAGAAAGCAAAACGAGTCAATTAACGAGTCCTCTTATAACCCATAAAGACTGTTAGCTATGCAGATATTGACACTAATGATTTTAATGAGGATAATGGCTGGTGGGGGAGGGGGGTGGGTTGGTGGGATGACGGGAGGGGGTGGGTGGTGGAAGGGGTTGTCTATATCACCTTAATTATTAGATTTCAGTTTTTTTCATCTATTTAAAAAGTTTTTGATAGTCAAGTTAGTTTATGGCCTGAGATAAGGTGTGTGTGTGTGTGTGTGTGTGTGTATACGTTTATATGCACACACACACACACAGCAGCAGCAGGTGTGTGGGCCCTGGAATAACTCTCTCTCTCTCTCTCTCTCTCCTCTCTCTCTCTCTCTCTCTCTCTCTCTCTCTCTCTCTCTCTCTCTCTCTCACCCAAGCTACGTAGAGTGAGGTATAAGCTAGCTCTAGCTCACCTGGCTTGCGTGGCCCTCAGCAGGTTGGCCAGGTAACCTAGTTAGTGCAGCTTAATTACTTAATTAGGACGAGTTAACACCTGGCAGACGCAAAGGTGGGTGTCTGGGGCCCTTTCTATTTACCCTCACCTGTATTACTATCTACTAACTGCTTTATCTACTACTTTCTCTGTAACTACTTTCTCTACTAGTTTCTTTATCACTTCTTTCTCTACAGAACTACTGTATGTATTAATACTTTGTGTTACTACTTTCTCTGTTCAATGCTTTCTATATCAGTACTTTCTATAATATTGCTTTCTTTTGTTTTATACTTTTATACTTTAAATTTATACTTTTTTTTAACGGAATCACACCAGTATTTTAATTTGTACTTTACTCTAAGAAAGATCTTATCTAAACTCACACTTTCTAATATCTCCGCCAGTATCTCATCTCTCCCTGCCTGAGAAAGCCTCACCCAGTATCGTGGAGTGTGGCGGTAAAAGTGACGGGGGACGAAAACCGAATCCGTGAAGCAATATCCACCTTTTCATGACACTGGAATCGCATTTCGGCGTCGGAAATAAGAGGAAGGAAGTTGATCTGATCCCCTGCATGAAGGCATCGGATTCTCCTCGTCTCAGGAGCTTATAAGGTCTAGAATCTCAATGTCGCCCTGAGGGATTAGATTCTTCTTTCCAGCGGCATTAAAGGTTCAAATAGCCTGGACAGATATGTGTTATTTTTACTTAAGTGCAAATTTTTGGACACAAAGGAATTCGATCCCTTATGTTTGGGAAAATTAAGTTTAGAACCTCTCTTGGCAAAAGGGGGATTGAATTCCTCTCGTGAATTAGAGGATTTAGTGGCGGCGATGCTCCTTTGTTTGACTTTTGTATTTTAAGGTATAGACTTCCTGTATTAAGGCAACGTAACACAAAGAACATATATACCATTCAAGAGGATTTAGATTCCACTCCCGAGAGACTGTTGTAAAGGTTCAGGATCAGCGGCCGGGGGAAGGGGGCGGGGGGTGGGGGGGTGGGGGGACGATGTTCACTTGTTTGTCTTTTTTTTCTTTACTACACGATGACGTAACTTTTAGACCCTTCCCACCATCCGATGGAGATTAGACACGTCCCACCAACGACTCAAGTTTGGTTATAACGGCAACAAGTTATGGTAGGGTTTTTTATGTTGTCTTTTCCCTGTAGCTGTAAATCTCCTTACATGATGTGGTCTCAGAATCCTCCGCCTGAGACACTATAAGGTCCAAAAACTTTTCCCGCCAACTATAAGGGATTAGAGACTCCAACACACCGAGGGGCGATGCTCACTTATCTTTTATTTACAATTTCTTTATTATTTTTACAAGTAAATAATTATATCTTTTTTTTACGATAAATTACTATTTTACATAATCATTATTATTCACCCTGTTGTTATTTTTTTAAGAGTATAAATTATCACCTCACATGAAACAAGACGTCAACGGTAAGAAGAACAGAGTAAGTTTTATATTTATTTTTTCTTTATTGGATGAAACAGACCAATGGCCTCATTAAACTCAACTGCAATTCCGTAAACAAAGGCCAACGGGCGAAGCTTAACGACCCTCCCCAACAAACCCATCAGGTCTTAACGAGCGGAGCAGCAAACAAGGGTAAACGAGCGTGAGGATTAACGAGAGAGGGAGGGAGGGTGAATGTAGCGCCGATAACAATGACAGTAGCAACCGTAGTAGTAGTTATTGTAGTAATAGTAGTAGTAGTAATAGTAATAGTAATAGTTGTAGTTGTTGATGTTTGTAGCAGTAGTAGCATAAGTGGTATTATTATTATTATTATTATTATTATTATTATTATTATTATTATTATTATTATTATTATTATTATTATTTCTTATTATGAAATATTTGGCAAGTATTGGTCAGGGATGAGGGAGTGTGAGGGAGTGTTTAGGGCTGAGGGAGTGTGAGGGAGTGTTTAGGGCTGAGGGAGGTAGTGTGAGGAAGGGATTGTTTGGTGATGAAGGGGTGTGAGGGAGTCCTATCTTCCTTCTCTCTCTTCACCGTCGTCGCCTTTACAGATTACCCTCATTATCTTTACTCACTTCAGCAATTTATCCTCATTTTCTTCATTATCCTCACCAGCTGTGGTCTAAGTCTTTCCTACCTCGCAATTTCTCTTCATTGTCTTCACTTCTGTTTATATTCCTCCACGCGCTATCCTCACTATCTTCACTATCCTCCACTACCTTCTCTCACTCTCATCTCTACCTCCCCTCACCAGTACCCTCTCCTCTCCTCCCCTCTCTCCCTCTCACCCACTCAGCGTCTCCCATCACTCGGGTGTCTCATCTGCCTCCGTTAATACCACACACACACACACACACTCACACACACACACACACACACACACACACACACACACACACACACACACCTTGCATCTAGAACCACAGATTAAAACTCGTGAGGTGATCAACTGGATTTGTTTGTTTACATTATCGTATGAATGTGATAAGTTATCGTTTTGATGAGGTATCAGTAAGGCCTTATGTAGCCATGTAAGAACTTGTAAAAAAAACTGATGAAACAAATAAGTAAGACTCCATTGTTTATTTGCTTTATTATATGGTTATTGTTTTTGTTTTTATATCTATTTTAAATGTATTTGTGTATCAGTAGAAAAGTCTGTGTGTTTGTTATGGATGGGGTAAAAATCCGCACATGACTCGTTTGGGGAACCAGACATAAAAATTTTCTACTATGCTGTGTGTGTGTGTTTTTTTGTGTGTGTTCTCGTATGAATCCTCTGAAGTTGTCGTTTTCGGTTATAGTGGTGTTTTTTTGTAGTGTTTTATATGTGTTTTTTTTTGTTACGTGTTTCTGTATTCATATAAGAGGTACATTGGGTCATTGGATGAGTCTCTGTTTGTTTGTCGGTCTGTCTGTCTGTCTGTCTGTCTGTCAGTCTCTCTCTCACTGGGTCACTAGACGAGCTCTTTCCCCCTCTCTCTCTCTCACTGGATAATTGGAAGAACTCCCCCCTCTCTCTTTCTTTCACACACACACACACACACCGCATGGAAAATCTAAAAAAAATATAGATTCATGACGAGGTGACATTCTTTTACAGCAGCTACAGCAGAATTCTTCAGGGTAAACACAGTAAATGTTTCTTGGAAGAGCAGGAGATGCAGGAGACCCTAACTAACTAGTTGACTGAAGTTAAAACACAACAGATAACGTCGGGAATAACATTAAAAGTACACTGAGACGTTACCTTTATTAGATAACATCATTCAGCATCATTTAGCATCATTCAGCATCATTCAGCATCATTTAGAAGACGAGATTAAATTCCTAGGTGTTATATAAATCCGAATTTTTTTATTTACATGATCGTACGAGGTTTTTTAAGAGTTATCGTTACGTTCGTTTGTATTTATGTATATGTATGTTTAGTTATTTAATTAAGCTTCAGGTATCATTAATGACCTAGGTTTAAGCCATAACTTACCTGGAGAACATTAGATACGACTGCTGACAGTGTTGGTGTGGTCAAAGTTTTTATTTATGTTGGTGTAATGTTTGTAAAATTGTCGTTTTATTATTGTATTTTGGGGTTTTAGAACCTTGTGTGTGTGTGTGTGTGTGTGTGTGTGTGTGTGTGTGTGTGTGTGTGTGTGTGTGTGTTTGTATTATATTCTTATGTATACGTTCATGAGCCCCGGATTGCTATGGATGGGTTACATTCAGATCGTATTTTGCCTGGGAAACATTACATAAAAAATATGTTACAAATTCGTAGGATTATCTCTCTCTGTTTTCGTTTTTGCTGTTGTGTGTTCTGAATATATATATATATATATATATATATATATATATATATATATATATATATATATAGTGTGTGTGTGTCTAATCTCACATCTCTGCGCCTTGCTATTGTGCGGAGGAGCCAACCCCTATCTTGCCTACCCAACCTCAGATAAACCTCGTGATGGGATGGTATTCTTCTGCTCAGCTGCAATGTTTACGTTGTCGTCGGAATAAGTCCATGTTATCGTTTTGTTAGTGCTTCTTTAAGGTGTCTTACATACGTATTTACGATGTCAGGTGATAAAACAGATTCGTGACACTATCGTTGCCCTGGCGTTGAGTGTTGGTGTTATCGTTTTGTTTTTGTGTTATAAGTTGGTTTATAATGAATGCCTTATGGTTGATGTTCAGACAGACGACAAGTTCGAGTTCAGGTTTGGGAGAGGTTGGGTGAACGTTGGCTGAGTTATCTCTCTCTGATGAGCTTTTAAGTGTGAAAATGAAAGGTATGTAAATTATGGTAGTCTATTTTGCATACTGTAACAACATAAGCGCACACACACACACACACACACACACACAGGCACGCACACACACACTGTTGCTAAGTCGCCAGACACACATGAACAGACCCGTAAATAAAAATAATAATAATACCTTGGCTTGTTTATTTACATTATCGTATGAATAATCCAGAGTTATCGTTTCGCTGTTATGTTATTTTTTATATTAATGTCATATACATATACGTGTTTGTTATAGGTATAATATACTTTTAATATCATACGTGTTTATATATAAAACAGACACTACTGCTATGTTAAGTACGGGGACAGATTTTGCTATAAACAACATGAATACCAGATAAAAAAAAACCTTATACTGCGATGCTCATTTGTTTATTTACGTTCCATATTATCACCGTGTTATTATGTTGTTGTTTTTTACGTGTGTGTGTGTGTGTGTGTGTGTGTGTGTGTGTGTGTGTTTATATGGTGGGCATCAAGAGTCGTACTGTGCTTTGAGTGAAACGGACGAGGTTTTATATAGCCACAAAGACCTTAAGATGGAACTTGATGACGCGATGCTCAACTGTTTATTTGCATTGTCGTATGAATGCTTCCAAGTTATCGTTTTGTTATTGTTGTATATTATTTTTTGTGGTGGTGATAACTTGATGCTGGGAGTAGTTAGGTCTGTCTGTCTCTTTCTTTCTCTAAACTATAACTAATATATATTTTTTTTCGCTCTTGTATTTTTCAGGTAAGACAGACGAGGGTCCAGCACATCCCCTTCAAGAACAGATATAGTAACAACCTCGGTGCGGGAGCTATGGTATTGTATCTCTGTGTGTTGTAACGTGAGGGAGGGTCACCTTGTTGTTGTGGTGGTGGTGGTAGTGGTGGTGATAGTGGTGGTGGTGATAGTGGTGGTGGTGATAGTGGTAGTGTTGGTGTTTTTGGTTAGGTTAGGTTATTGTGTTGTTATTATTGTTGTTGTTGTTGTTGGTGGTGGTAGTAGTGGTGATGATAGTAGTGGTGATGGTAATGTTGAAGAGGTGATGATGATGATGATGATGATGATACAAGTGAGAGAGGGAGAATGATTGTTGGAGGGAGAGATAGGTTGAGAAGAGAGGGAGGGGGAGGGGAGGAGAGGGAGAGAAGATAGGGAGAGGGAGAGATAAGGGAGGGTAGTGGTGTGTGTATGTATCCTCTCTGTGGTAAAGCACTTTTATAGCCCGGGGCTGTGGTCTGGCGGTAGTGTATGGGGCTGTCTCGCACACCAACATACATACATACATACATACATACATACATACATACCCCTGCTGTTTGGTATTCTCGTGGGGTGAGTCCCTAAGATATCACCAGTAGTGAAGTTTTGAAGTTTTTGTGTGCTGGGAGGAGAGAGAGAGAGAGAGAGAGAGAGAGAGAGAAAGAGAGAGAGAGAGAGGCTTTCACACATACACAGTCAAATTAAATTCTGTTTTCGATTTGTTTCCTTGTGAAGTATCGTAAGAGAGGAGATACGACCCCCCCACACCCCGTCTCTCTCTCTCTCTCTCTCTCTCTCTTTCCTCGCTCCCTTCTCTCTTTATTCCCTCTATCTTTCTCTTCCTTCTTTCTTCTCTCCCCCTCTCTCCCCCCTATCTCTCTCTCTGTTTTTATTTACTTAGAGTCATCAGCTTCACATCAGAGAGTTATATTTCAACTTTAGTTCCGAAACACCGAATCCCTCAAATTTGGTGCTTCAAAGGTTCAAAATACGACTCAATAGTTCGAAAGCAGCAAATTCCCGACACTGTTTCAGAAGCACGCTGTAACTCCCACCTCCGGTTTGTAACATAAAAGAAAGTCACATAACTCTATTTTTTTAGCGTTCTTACATTTTTATTTATTTTTTTTACCATTTTTTACTTTTTTGTACTTTTTTAATTTTGTCACTTTTCTTTTCACATTCTTTTATTTATTTTTTGACTTGTTTTTTTTAACTTTTATTACTTTTCACTTAATATCTTACTTTTTTTTTTACTCCTTCATTTATTTTATTTACTTTTTTACTTTTTATTTACTTTTTCACAACTTTTTACCCCTTTACTTGTTCACTTTTTACTTTTTCATTACATTTTACTTTTTAACTTAATCACTTTCTACTTTCTCGTTAATTTTTACTTTTTTTTGTTACTTTTTTTACTTCTCGATATCGCAGGGCGCCGTGCCTGGAATCCAATAAGTGAGAATTTTGTGATTTTCTAAACACTGGGATAACTCTAGTGTGACTGCTTGTGTACACTGAGTGATGTGATCAGCTGATTGGCGGGCTGAAACGTAAACAAACTGAGGAGCGGGAGTGACGTCACCGAATCAGCTGATCGAGTATCAACGGTAACTTGCCACCTCACCTGTGAAGATAAATTGGGAATCTGACAGGTGAGAGAGAGGTGAGAGAAGGGGGAAAGAAGGGAAATAAAGGGGAAAGAAGGGAGATAAAGAGGAAAGAAGGGAGAGAAAGGGGAAAAGGGAGAGAAAGGAAGGATGGATTGACGAAATATGTTTAAAAATGTGGATAAAATAGGTAAGATGGATTAAAATGGATAATGGATTTACAAGGAGAATGTGGATTAATTTACGGGATCACCTGAAGAATCTACTCCCCAGTTTATTCCACCTGAAGATTAACCACCCTAACAATAAATGACGTTAGGTTTAGGTTATGTTTTTACGTTGGGGATGGAATTGAAGTGGATGGCAATAATGGAAAGAGGAACAGATGGAGAAAAGAAACGAAATAGAGTGGATAGCAATATAGCAGAATATAAAAGAACAGAAGAGAAATAAACAGTGATGTAGAGCATTGTAGAAATTGAAACAGAGAGAGAGAGAGAGAGAGAGAGCCACCACAGGGAAATAAATATCAGAAAGTCAGTGAGGATAGACGGGTATAAGGGAGGGGTGGGGAGGTTAAGAGGTATTTAGTGTTAGAAACTTAGGTGTGTGTGTGTGTGTGTGTCCGTTACTTATATGTCCCAGGATGGTCCAGGAATTTCTACACCCCCCTCCCAGGCTGACAAGGTCGTTGGGACATAATCTTGTGGGTAGGGAGAGCATGGCGGATAACACTCGTTATTAATGTTAGTAAAGAGGGCTATGAAGAGAGAACAGAAGCCCTTCATCAGTCTAAATTAGTTAATTAAAATGAAATCGATCTCACTGGTTGTCAACAATTGGCGGGGAGAGGCTGCAGCTGACAACCAGAGAGGCGTAGTTACCAAGGTCCCCCAACCACGATATTCCTCCTCGTAGTTTAGAGGCGAATGTTCCTCCTCGTAGTTGGCGACACAGGAAGACTTTAATGTGTGTGTGTGTGTGTGTGACGTTAGGAGAAGGATCAAAGGGGATGGAGGGGGAGAAAGGGAGAGAGGGGAGGAAAGGAAAGGGAGAGGGAGAGAAAGGGTGAAGAAGGGAGAGAGGAGGACAGGGGTGAATGGTGGACAATACGAGGATTATTCACGTATTTTTTCTGTGTGTGTGTGAGAGAAAACACACACACACACACACACACACACACACACACACACAGGAAAAGTGAAAAAAATAAAAAAAATTAAGATACTCGGATAAGATCGAACCAATGGCCGCACCTTGCCTCACTAAACACCTCCATCACTGCCTCTCTTACCACTCCTCCACGGCAGCAGGGAGGCACTAACACGTAGGCGACCTCACCAACTTATTCCCTGAAACTGGTGGGGAAATTCTTGTGGGAGAGGGGGGGGGAAGAGATATTGTGGTGGTGGGGAAATTTTCTGTTAGTGGTGGGGAAATTCTGTGTTGATGGGGTAAAAGAAATATCGGTAAATATTAGTAAAATCATCCCTTTTATTCTCCTTCTCCGTCAGTTTAAATTCTTCTTCTTCTTCTCCTCTCTCTCTCTCTCTCTCTCTCTCTCTCTCTCTCTCTCTCTCTCTCTCTCTCGTCTTTGCCTCTCACTTTTCAACCACTTTTTCTGTCTCTGATGTCTGTATTTTTCTTTTCCCTTCTCACTGTTTTTCTCTTCCATTTTCTTTCTCTGTCTATCTGTTCGTCTCTTTTCACCTTTGTCCCTCTCTTCTTTCTTCCCTTTACTTTATCTCATAATTATCCCACTTCCCTCTCTCCCTCATTCACCACCCCCCTCCACTCCACTTGTAAAGAACATCGACTCTCTCCCTCCCTTTCTCCACTCCTTCCCCTTCCTTCATTCCATCTTTCTATTCCCCCTCTTATTCTCCTCCCTTCCCTCCCTGCTTCCACCTCTTTCCCATACCCTCCTATCCTCTCCCCCCCTCTCTACCTACCCCTCCCTCTCACTCCCCCTCCATGGCAGCGAACATTGACTCTGAGCTCTCCATTAACTAAGTTTCAAGCTGAAATCAGTAAAAGGTTCTGTTTCCTATTTTACCCGAATGTTGTGTTGGTTTTTGGTGACGAAAGTTGGGGATGAAGAGAGAGAGAGAGAGAAGTCTGTCGTTAAGCGGTGTTAATCAATCACAAACTTTCTCCTTATCTATCCATTATTCTCTTCATCTCTACCAACCTTTACCTCACTCTCTCCTTCTCTCTTCCTCTCTCTCACACACACAGAAGAAAAATACAAAAATATATAAGAGTAATATATTCGGAGTATATTCACCATTTAATAGAAACTAAATATACCTCGACGTCAACTTGGGAAACAAATTTGATTCCGCCTCGACAGAATATCTCAGCGACACGAGACTCAGAAAGTAAATAAAAAAAACAGCTGATCTTGACGACGCCTGACTCGGAAGAAAGTAAACATAAAACAGCTGATTTCGAGTAAGTAAACACCCCCGCCTCTATATGCCACCTGGACCAACACCGATTCCCCAGTCTTTGTTTATGACTATCGGAACGCATACACTCCGGGGTCTGAACCACCTCGTTTGTTACCTCTGGCGCGATCTTATGTGTTGGTAAGCGGAGGCAAATTGAATCCTATCGGCGAGCGTTGGGTGTGTGTGTGTGTGTGTGTGTGTGTGTGTGTGTGTCCCTCCCTTCACTTCTCCTCTCCTCTAGTCAATACACTTCCCTGGTGACCTCTGGCAACAAGCACATCAAAACTCATTGGTTTAGGGAGGTATAATAATTGGCTAGATCAACCTGGGATTAATACCACTCTCTAATATCTTATATATAGGTTATCCTGGGATTAGTGTCATTGCCTGAGTCTCAGAAGCGGAGATTGTCCTTGGATTAATATCTCTGGCATCGCCTCGAACATAGATCGTCCTAGGATTAATGCCATCCTTTAGTCTCAAAGCGTAAAATACCCTGATATTGAGGTCATCACCCTGATCGTACAATGACCTGGGATTAACATCATTAGTTTCGTCATGAGAATAGACCGTCCTGGGATTAATAGTATTACCTGACTCTCTAAACGTAAGCGATCCTGGAGTAAGTATAATAGTCTCTATCTTCCTCTAAGCGTACACCATCCTGGGATTAGTATAACTGCTTCTGGTTCCCCCCTCCAAGCGTAAACCATCCTGGGATTAGTATTCAGTGCCAGAGTTCCCAAAGCTATGGCCATACTGGGATTAAAATCATAGGCTTTATTTGCAGGCTTCTGATTGGTCGGTCAGAAATCAGGGCAACAGAGTGCTGAGGGAAAGAGTGTTTGAAGTCGACCAAAATATAGGAGGGGGGAGGAAGGGAGGGGAGAGGAAGGGAGGGGAGAGGAAGAGAATGGAGGGGAGAGGAAGTGAAGTGAAGGGAGATAAGAAAGGAGGGGTGGGAGGATAGGGAAGAGGAGGGATGGGAGAGAGGAGGAATGGGAGGGGAGATGAGGGATGGGGGAGGGGGGTAGGGCAGGAGAGGGGAGTAAGGGATTTACGACGGAGAGAAGGTGGAGCGCTTCTTTGAATGTAAAATATGGAGCTGGGATTACTTCAAGGAGCTATATGTATGTATGTATGTATTTATGTATGTATGTATGTATGTGTGCATGTATGTATGTATGTTTATGCCGTCTCTTAATTTACTTAATATCCAGGTTCTAGGCGTAACCAAACAAAAAGTGAAGTAAATTAAAATGGAATAAAAATAAATAAGTAAACCTTTAAGAATTTAATTAAATTAAATATTAACACAATAAAGAGCCTCGTAGGCTGTCACAACAAATTGATTCACTATCGAAACTTTTAAGACACAAATGATACTAAACATCGAAACATCAAAAGAATGAAATTAAAACACCGGATTACGTTAACACTACATAAACATATAAAAATACTAACACTGAAATTAACTAACGTGAAACAACACTGAATTACTTAAATGTAACTAAGCAAGCACTGATGGACACATAAGAGACATAAATAGGTACTCACAGAGATATACCACATTGGTGGCGACAGGAACAACACAGAAATAAAATGAAGTATAAGTAACAGGTGACGGGTGTCACTCAAAACAATGTGAACCGAAGGTCAAGAGGACTGGACTGAACTCGGTCTACAGGTGGACTACTATATATATGGTAGGTTCCCGCCACGGGACCCGCCGGTGGGTCGTTTAACGATGCAGATGGTCGTTAGAGCAACACAGAATGCTTGTTACAATACTAAATGAAGAAATAAGATGGGCTTGAACAAATAATAACAGTAAAAACCTTAACAGCACAGGGTAAGGTGACTAGATTATATAATAGTAAATATAACACATCATTACAGGAATAATATGGAACAACATGGAAGCATGTTATATAAAAAAAAATAGAAAAATACGACACGGTCGTAACAGTATGTATGTATGTATGTATGTATGTATGTATGTATGTATGTATGCATGTATGTATGCTAATTATATCACCTAAGCCATCAACATATTACTCAGAACACAATAATACTCTAATGGGCATTTTTAGGGTAATCAGAACCTCTTGTTAATAGTCAACTCGTCCATCAATTAGAATTAAGAGCAATTAAATAATATACCGAGGAAATTATCAATAGGTTGTAAATAAAAAATAACAAAATCATAAAAAAAATCAGGAACGTGATTTTTTAAAGCGTTTTGGAATTTATTTATGTAATTGTCTTCGGTAGGGGGTGGAGAGGAGGAGGTGAAGGGGGAGGGGGTAAAGGGGAGGGAAGGGGAGAGGGAGAGGTTGAAGGGGTGAGAGGAGGAATATGTGGGGGTGGAAAGGGGAGGTGGGTGAGGAGATGTGGGTAGATGTGGGGAAGGAGGTGGGGGAGATGGATGAGGGGGAGAGGGAGGGAGTGGGGGAGGGAGGGGGAGAGAGAAGGAAGGGAAAGGTGGAGGGATGGAAATCTAAGAGTTCTCATTCAGTTCTCTCACGAGTATTTGATTACCTTGGAGAAATCAGATTACTTCAGTGGAATTACCAGAGTCGGCCAATTGGATTAAGTCTTAGAGATATTACAGTAAAGGCTTTCCCGCACGATCTGATTATCTGTTAAAAAACGACACTCAGGAACTATATCTCTGATTGGGAGGGTGTTGAACTGATTCTCTTTATTCTCAATAGATTACGAGGATTTTCTTTCTTCTCTCTTATCTACAGCATGTCAGTCAAAGTACAGTATCAGGGCGATTATGACGCCATTTTAGTTGTATATATTTTTTTAAATGTCATTGCATAATCTGATCCAGGTAAAAACGTTTAATCTTACCATTTAGGGGAAGAAATTTAACCTAAATAGTGTATGAAAATCTATTCTCGGAAGCTTGAGGTGGAATTTCTACTTGGTGAGGTGGGCGTGTTCACAAGTCAAAACCTTTACCAAAACAAAAGATAGATATATATTTTTTTTCTATTCTCTTTCATCGTATATTTTTTTTCTCTGTTTTTGTATATTATTATTTTTTTTTCCATTCGTCTCACACAGGATGTAGATGACACGAGGGATATTCTCTTTGATGGGGGAAAAAAAAGAAAAAGCTAAGCGGATCTTTTTAATCTTTTCATCGCACAAACTCGAATGTTACGGAGATATTTTTGGTTTTTATGATCGCTTGTGAATGATATCAGACTAAACACGTTTATATATGAGGAGAATGTGACATTAAGTTCAAAGTTCTTGCTTTCTTTCTCTTTGTTTGTAACTTCAGTGATGGATTAGAAGCAACAAAATTCGTGATGTTCTGTAAAAAAAAAAAAATAAACAAAGGCCTAAGATATCTGAGACAGGGACAATCTTTACTACGCGCCACTCTGTTGCTCACCTGTGACAGCGCGTCCGATTTTTCGCTCGTGGCTCTGACTTTGACAATTATCTCTCCCTTTCATTTTACACATCACACTTTATTAACGGCAGTAAATAATGTACAACCGATGAAAAACTTAAATAAATGAAAAATATCTACAATGAATAGTTTTACCATAGAGAATTAATGAATAAGAAAGGTATGTAGTCGTGAGTCAGGCAATAAGACGTGTGCCCGGGCTCTTGTTTGACATTAGTGCATCCTAATATTTACATCCTACTGATGACATCACGAGGGTCAACACACCGGGACGAGTGACGTAAGGGGGCGGGGGATCGGTTCGTAAATACTCCCAATAGATTTTGTCATTCTATAGTTCATGTGTCTTTTATTTTTTGTAAGTATAAATAACTGGTAATTTATAGTGATTTAGTTGAGTACTATCTATGAATACTTTGAGTACAAGGACCCAAACCTTTGAGTACGATGATTTAACGTCTTGAGTACGTGGTCTTAATATCTTGAGTAAGCTTTGAGTGCTATATATTAACCCTTTGAGTACCATCTATGAACCCTTTGAGTACAAGGACCCAAACCTTTGAGTACGATTATTTAACGTCTTGAGTACGTGGTCTTAATCTCTTGAGTAAAAATAACTTAATGCTTTGAGTACGATGGTATTTTACTCAACTACCGCAAGAGGGTCATTGTCTTCCTCACCATTGCCATGATCTTATAGTTGCCATGCCCTTAAGGTTGCCATAATATTTTAGTTGCCATAATCTTGTGTTGCCATAGTGTGTTAAAAGGACTCTGCCATACTCCTTGTCTTTCTCTTGGTGATATGGCAACGTACCCAGGGTTAAAAGTCGACCTTCTATATTCATACTGGCTAGTTGGTACATTTGAAGTTTGCCATTTTGCGTTATCAAGATCCTTTGACCACTAAGATGTAATTGCCATAGTTTTGCCATCCTCATTGTTGCCATGGTCGTGTAGTGATCAAGTAAAATTACCATCAGCGTTGCCACGATTCCAAAGGTCACAAAGGTATAGCCACTAGAAATCGTCATAGTTATTGTTACTATACTCTTGCCATCCCCAGCGTTGCCATGGTCGTAGGGTTTGCCAGGTTGCCAGTTTCTTACGTGGCTGTGACATTTTTCCTCGGGTGAGTGAGAGAGGTGAGGATCGATGTGTGTTTACGGTCACTCGAGCTGCGCAATCTGATGCTCCTTTGTCGAGAGAGAGCTAAACAAAACCTTCTCCAGTCTCTCATAACCAGAAGAAAAAAACCCTTGAAAATCCATCTTGGTTCTGTAACTCTGGTGAAGCTGGAGAGAGGAGACTGTATCAGCTGTAACAAGGAGAGGCTTCACTTATAAAGATGAGGGAATTAAGTTCTCTCTCTCTCTGTTTCTGACTCTCTGCTTGTTTCTGTCTCACGTTCTCTGTCTCTGCCTCTCTGTTACTGTTTCTCGTTCTCTGTCTGTCTATTTCTGTCTTTCTGTTTCTCTCTCTATAGGAAATGTCTCTTATTCTCTATCTCTTGTGTTTCTCTATTTGTGTTTCTATCTCTTCTCTCTATCTATCTCTCGCACTTCAATGAATCTGATTACTCTCACAGATAAATGAATTACCATTTAAACAAGGTATTATTCTTTGCCTTATTCTCTCTACTATCGTTCACTCTCACATTATTACGTTCACATGTCGTTCTTTGGGAGTCCACCTGAAGGTAAAGCTTGTGTACTGTGTGTGTGTGTGTGTGTGTGTGTGTGTGTGTGTTAAATCTCCTTCTTCTTGTCCAATTCCCTCCCCTCTTCATTAACTTCCTATTTCAAGTCCCTCTTCGTCTCTCCCTATCTCTTGTCCTTCTTTCTCTCTGTCTCCCCTTTCTCTCTTCCTCTTCTTTCATTCTTCCTCTCTCCCTCTCCCCTCTCTCTATCGTATTATCCTCCAATATCTCTATTTATTTCCTTTTTCGTCTGTTATTTTCCCTTTGTGCCTTTTTATGATTGTTTAGTTGATCTTATTCTATATTTGGTTATGGAGAGAGAGAGAGAGAGAGAGAGAGAGAGAGAGAGAGAGAGATTTATCATAGCACACACACACACACACACACACACATCAACAGCTCTCTTGAATACCCAGATCCAAAGCCGACAACAAACTTTTCAGCCTCAGGCGATTACGACCCCAAACTTGAGGTGTTGAGGATCTGTCTAGTGAACTCCTGCCTGCTGACGATGGTGACCTTAATCTGACCTTACCTGACCTGACTTGGCCTTAACCTAATTTAACCTTAAGTAACCTAACCTAACCTAACCTAACCTAACCTGAGACGACATCCCAAATAATGAAATTAATAATAGAACACAAAAGACCAGTGAATACATGTTTGGTGTATTAAAGACCCCAAAAATAAGCAGCAAAAGACCCACAAAAGACCCACACAAAAGACCCATAAAATACTTACAAAATACCCACAAAATATTCACAAGAGACCCACAAAAGACTCTCAGAGAAACACCTCCAAAAGACTTATATAATAATGGGTCAGTCGCTAGACACGGGACCCAGAGCGTGAAAAAGTCTACGGTCGCAGCCAGCCACGTTTCACTTACTCGCGCTAAAAAATATATCAAATATATAAATATAACTTGTTCCCTCAGCTAACTAGACTTGGAGCGACACAATAAGGATCTATAGCCTCAGTTGACACACCATAAATCAGGTGTTATTTTAGGCAACACACCTGTCGGCCCCCTGTCCCCCTTTGCTCCCCTTACCCCCCTGCTCCCCTTGCACCCCTTTGCTCCGTTTGCCCCTTTTGCTCCCTTTGCCCCACTTTCAGCAAGGACCAGTCCTTGTGTGTGTTCGTGTGTGTGTGTGTGTGTGTGTGTGTGTTTTGAGGACCAGTGATTGCATGAGAGGATCTAGAGAGAGACGTATATTTGGGGGTCGTGTTAATGGCACCTTGTTGTCCCTATCAATCTTAGCCAGCATGACCAAAAATGGCGTCAGGAAATTGTGTTGAAGATTGATTAATTCACTCTAGTGGTGGTGTGGGGGTGTGTGTGGAAGTGGGGGTGGTTGGAGGTGATAGAGATTAGGGGTGGGACTAAGGGCTAGAGTGTGTGTGCATAGGGTGTGGGGTTAACAGCTATTAGGATATGAATGGGTTATATTTTCTACACACAACCACACACACCACCACAGCCACCCACCACACCCTACCACAACCACCACCATCACCACCACACCACCCACACCACCACCACACCACAACCACACCCACCACCCACCACAACCACACCATCACCACCACACCACCACGCCACCACAACCACCACCACCACCACCACAACCACACACCATCACCACCACACCACCACACCACCACCACACCACCACTACTACCACCACACTACCACCACTCCAAGACCATTTACAGAATCAATTACCCAACAGCTGGAACTCTTCTTTAATAATCGTAAGACATTTTTTTCTCTTAAGTGGTGATAAGAGATCGTTCCAAGATAACAATAATGTCGTAGGAATTTGTCTTAACATATCACGTTCAGAATTCCTTTATAAAAAAAAATCTTAAGTTAGGGTAAATTTATGTGATTTTTAAAAGTTCGTAAGTTAATTTTTTTCCTCTCAACTGAGCAGTAAAATATTGCGCCAAGAGTGTTGAGAGTTCTTTAAAAGTTCGTCAGGGTGAATTATGAGAACGTATCTAAATATCTTACGTAAATATAAAATTCTCAAACGGTCTTAAGTTAAATTGTCTCCTTATTTGAGAGATTTGAGAGACTGGTTTTGTTCTCTCTGGCGTGATAGTGAGAGATGAGAGACCTACATGCTAGAGAGAGATGAGAGACCTACATGCTAGAGAGAGATGAGAGACCTACATGATAGAGAGACATGTTAGGGATAGGTAGAAGGTCTTCAGGCTAGAGGATTTACAGCATCGTAAATCCTATCATGAAAGAATTATATACACCTCGATTCTACGCACGAGAGTTATAGGCACTTGAACTATAAACAGTGAAGTTATAAGCGATTTAATCCACAAGGAAGAATCATAGACGCTTTAAATCATAAACACAAGATGGATATAGAGGTACACACACACACACACACACACACACACACACACACACACACACACACACACACACACACACACACACACACACATCACCAACAATACATACCAACACAATTTACTCTCTCTCTCAGGAGTTCATTCTGTTATTATTACAATGTATTTTATGCGACGTTTTGATTGGCTAAATGGCAATAACACAATATGGAAACAATTTGCTATTGGACATTGTTTTCATGCTGGACGTGATTGGCTCGTGACGTAAATCAAATGGAGTGTTTTATTAGGTCAGTAACTGTATTAGTGAGAGAGTGACTGTATTGTCTGGAATAAATCATGTATGTAAATAAATGTAAATATAAATAAACTGTGAAATATGTTTGTATATCAAGGGTAGAGAGACTGCACCACAAACGTAATATCGCCAGACTCTCCGACGAATAGAAATGTCTCTTTATGTCTCGCGTTTATAAGAAGGCCAGTCGTACCAAGATGGACCTGGAGGGACCTGGGAGGATTCAGGGGGACCTAGATGGACCTGGGAGGATCTGGAGGGACCTGGGAAGACATGAGATAACCTAGATAGACCTGGGAGAATCTGAGCTGATCTGGGCGAAGTTAATATTCAGACACACACGCACGCAGACACACACACACGCACACGCACACACACACACACACACACACACACACACACACACCGTAGTATTATTGGGCAGTGAGATGACTCAATAGAGACTTAAAGGCACTTGGTAATCGTGGAGATGAAAAACATAAGAGTATTATCATCTCTGGGACTCTGTGGATATATTTCGTGGCATAGAGATATAGAGAGATAGGAGGAGTGATAGAGAAATGAGAGAAGGAGACTTAATGAGAGAAGGGAAAGAAAAAGAGAGAGAGACAGAGTGAAATAGATTGACAGATACAGACAGACAGACAGACAAACGGACAAACAGACAGACAGATAGACAGAAATACCCTATATAAATCAAAGCCCTAAAATTAATTAAAAAAAAACCCATCAGATTGTTTAAATAGTTTCAACAAAAACACAAAGAATTTCACTTACAACTTTTTACATATTTTTCGACGCCTTTCATATATATTTTGGCAATGAATTTTACCATTATTTTTTTTTTCTTCGCCCATATATATAAGTGTGCGTGTGTGTGTGTGTGTGTGTGTGTGTGTGTGTGTGTGTGTGTGTGTGTGTGTGTGTGTGTGAGGGCAGAAGAGTGTCTAGAATGGTGATGTGGATGTGAGGTGGAAATTATTATTATTATTATTATTATTTATTATTATTATTATTTGTAGTAGTAGTATTATTGTTTGCGTTGTTATTGTAGTTGTTTATGTTATTGATGTTATTGTTATTATTATTTTGAAGGACCAACAGACAACACTGGTTCTGTCACATAGACCAATGGCTGTCAATGGCTGGTGAAAATAAACATATAATATAAAAAAACTCATATATCATGGCCACTATAAACACCAAAAAGGTCTTATATAAAAAAAAATAATTCTCTATAATAAATATCTATAATTATAACGAAGAAATTATATATTAAAATAATCAAAATAGTTCAACTTACTCTCGTAGCCCCTAACCTTCACTGCCTGATGTATGATAATGTATAATTCTTCTACATAAACGAGCCATTAATCTGTGAGTTTAACTGTGGAAATAAATTAATTACTTATTATGTTTTTCTGGGGGTTCTGTTCTTTTAATGGGAACATAACATTAATTCTATATCATTCTGGATTAATTATATTTTATATAATTATATTCTGGATTATATATTTGTACGATAATTTTTACGCTGTGTCTAGTGACGTAATTCAGCCACTCAGATGCCGTGTTGTTTTGTTAATTTGTATATACTGTTACGAGTTGGGGATTTAGAATATAGTTAAAAGTCTACCCAGATCCCAACAGGCAACAACAATAAAAAAACAAAGACAATCGGACTATAAAAGGGTAGACAAAGGATGCGAGTTTTTGTTGTGTATAATAAAGTACCATAAATTCCTTAACAAAATATTCAGCTTTCTATAATTTACCCTTAACCATACTTAACCTAAACATTAACAGTATATACATATTTATACAACATACAATAATTTGAAGCAAGTGGACGTGGGGGAGGCAATATAAGATTACAAATACTTAAGTGCGGAGCTGAGATGGCTGACGAGTAAGGCTGAGTATTGTAGAAGACGGTAGGTAGTCACTGTGCCGTAGGTTTCCAGGATAGGTGATCCTGTGGTCACCTCCCAGAGTGAACTCAACTCTCCTCGAACTGGAGCTGACAAAGAAGACTTTGAGGAGGTGACGCAACAACCAGGATATGGAGAAGGGAAACCCGGAGTGGTAACTAAGACGAGTCATACTCGTGTTTCGTCCCTAGATGGCGTTGCTCGTGGTGCTGGGTAGGTAGATCAAGACAATAGATGGCGTGGTTCATAACAATACTGTTTATATATATACCTGTTGGCTCTCCCCCTGTCCCCATGCTCCCCCTCTCCTCAGCCTCTCCCCTCTCCCCATGCTCCCCCTCTCCATAGTCTCTCCCCTCTCCCTATGCCTCGCCTTTCTCCCCAGGCTCTCCCATCACCCCGTCAGCGTAAGACTTAGTTGATATTGTATAAAAGTAAGGAAGCTGCCCACCCCACTCAAAGGCTTCAGCCAAGAGAGGGTGAACAAAACACAGGAGAGAGAGAGAGAGAGAGAGAGAGAGAGAGAGAGAGAGAGAGAGAGAGAGAGTCTATTGCTTAGGTACAAAATAAAACACAAAAACAAAATCGACTCGTATTATAAATAGCTTGCATTGTGAACTCTGGTGCCGTACAGTATTGGTTCAGGTACAGCAGGTGTTGAAGTATTTAGTATACATGTGTGTGTGTGTGTGTGTGTGTGTGTGTGTGTGTGTGTGTGTGTGTGTGTGTGTGTGTGAAACCTTGCCCAGTAAAGAATTGTTCAGGTACATGAGCAGGAGGGAAGAACAACGGGAGATAATGTATAAACAAAGACGAGGAGGAGGAGGAGGAGGAGGAGGGGGAGGAGGAGGAGGCCGGAGGAGGAGGAGGAGGAGGAGGCCGGAGGAGGAGGAGGCCATTGCTCGCTGATCTGAACGAAGCTAGAATGTAAACTTTGCCCCGCCAGTGTTGCCAACGAACTCAGACTCACCGATAGGTTGAGCAGTGTCGCCAATGGTAAGCGTTGGAGGAGGGGGTTAGGGGGAAGAGAGAGAGAGAGAGAGAGAGTTATCTTATTCTTCTTCTTCTTTGTCCTGTAAGTATGTTATTATTCCTTGTTTTTCTCTCATTCTCTCTCTTCCCTTACCTTTTCCCCTCACCTCACCTCGCCTTCCCTATTCTCTCTCTCTCTTTTCCCTCACCTCTCACCCTCTCCCTCACCTCTTACATCATGTCCAGGGAACCAATCAACGTCACACACTTTAACACTCGGTTGAAAGTTTGCTCTATGTCTCCTCCCCTCTTGCGTCATCCAACTCCAATGTTTACTACGACAAGCGCCCTGATTCGTTCCCGCCTCTGACGTCACCGTTTTAAGATTAACTGTGATTGGTCAGTGGATAAAAGATGCACCAGTAACGTTGAGCAGAAAGACTATATGTAGATGTATATGTGTATGTATGTAAATAAATAGGAAAATAAAAAAAATCGTATCTCAATTGTTTTTTATGGTTTAGTTTTTTCTCTTTGTTATTTTTATGTTTTTATGAAGGTGGATTCATATTAATGTTTTTTTTTTTTAGGGGAAGATATTTTATAAACATTCTTTTAAATGTACAGGTATATGTAAATAAACACGAAAGAAAAAACATGTCAGGATTACTTTTTTTTCAAGGTTCCATAAAATTTATAAAATCATTATTTCATTTTTGTTTTATCTTTCTTTTTAGGTTGTTGTAAAGATGAAAATATATCATTTTTTTAGGAAGAAAGGATCGTGTATATAAAGATTATTATTATATATATATTTTTTTTAATGTAGTTTGTAGATTTTATTATTTATTTTTTCGTGTAATTTTGAACGCTCTCTTGTTTACCTTTCAGGGAGGCTGTGTTGTGTTGGTGAAGCTTAACGCGTCGGCAGGAGGGAGAGAGAACCACTTGAGAATATTACTTCCATCCCCTGAGGAAGAGGAAGAAAAAAAAAACTGAAAAAAGACTGAAAAAGACTGAAAAAAGACTGAAAAGGACTGAAAAAGACTGAAAAAATAGACAACCTTGAGGAAAATAATGCCTAAAGTTGAACGAAACTGACGATAAACAATATGAGCGAAGGCAAGTCACCATTGGACTAAAACTTCTGGGAAAAAAGTAGCGAGCGAGTGAACGAATAAGAGGAAAGATAGATAAAGAAAGATAAAAAAAAAAGAAACGAGAAGATATTTTTAGTGAACGTGGCGATGATACAACTGATAAATTAATGATAAGTGAAACATGTTAATGATAAGAAGAGGTTTGGAATTAATTTTTTTCACCCAGATTAACGAACGGACTTGTACGTGATTTTTGTGTTATTGTCTTCAAGTGACCGTGAAGAAAATCCCTGTGCTTGATTGTATGATAACAGCATTTAATTTTCTAAGTTGGTGATATTAAAGTAACTTTATCATGTAGGTAATGTTTTCTTAAGTGATATTTACGTCCAAAAGTGATGGTACTTATGAAAAAAAACTTAACAGCAGATAAGTTTTGATGTAAAGCTAAAAAACACGTTTGTAATTACTGAAGAAAAAAATATACCTTTGATAAGTGATTTTATAAGTGGATCAAAAGTACGTTGGAAGTAATTGAAGTAAGAGTTAAGTGTTCAGTCTACCATGACTATAATAACACACTACCATTGGACACCATAACGGAAGTGAACAGACAGACAGACAGATAAAGTTGAAAGCTGATTTATACAATGTCCAACCGCGAAGCCATGCGGGGTGAGGTCTATAAGATCTGAGACACTTATACAGACATACAGACACAGACACATACAGACACAGACACATACAGACACAGACACTTACAGACACAGACACTTACAGACACAGACACTTACAGACACAGACACTTACAGACACAGACACATACAGACACAGACACTTACACTTATTCAGACACACACACATAGATACGACAAAGGCTTACACACATACACACAGACACACATAGATACTTACACAGACATAGACATAGACAGACACTTGCATAAACACACAGGCACGGGTTGACATTTACACAAAACACACAAACAGACACAGAGACAGACAGACAGACAGACAGACAGACAGAGGGACTATAGCACACATCTCTTGTTTCTCCTTCTCCGTCTCTTGGTCAGTTGAGTAGCTGCAGTAATACAATACATTAACTAACACCTTCTCTCCACCACTACCACTACCACCACCACCACCACCACCACCACCAGCTTATCTTATATACCCCGGTTACGTTTTAATTTATTCAGCTTTAAGTTCTTTCTCACTAACCATCACCAACACAGTTAAAACAGTCCCTTAACTCCTCTCTATCTCTCTCTTTCTCTCACCAAAACAAACATATAATTCAAGGCAAACCAAACAAAACCAAAACAAACACACACAAACACACACATACCATGAGCACAAACATCGTCTAGAACAACATTATGACCAGAAACTCTACCACAAACGGTCGACCGTCCACCATGTCCTCTTCCAATGGGAGTGGCGGGAAGGCAGAGAGCAAAATGTCCTCCTCCTCCTCCTCCTCCTCCTCCTCCTCCAGCACGGGCGGCCTCAACAAGAAAAAACAAAAGAAATTCGGTGTCTTCAAAACAAGCTTACCGCGGAACCTGAAGGAGAACTCAAGGGCAGAGCTCCTCAGTCCCTGTAGTGATGAGGTTCCTTCGCCTAAGGATGTCAGTAGTGGAGTCCTTTCCATCCCTACTTCGACGTCCTCGCCCTCCCCGACGGCCTTCCTACCAGAAGCCTTCCTGACAGATACCTCCTGCAGTTCCTCCAGCGCTAGAGGGAAGGACTTGGCCTGTTGTAATGGCACTACCCACAGCGGCGTCAAGGTCGTTAGAACACACAGGTAAGTACACCACAAAAGGTCTTCCACGTTAATTAATAATACAATTATTCACGTGTCTAGGCTGTTGGGTGGGTAAAGTGACATATTTTTGGGGGTGTGGTTGTTATTGATGCCATATTTAATAATTATAACTCGTATCGTGGGTTAAATAAGCCAGTTAGAATACATTTGAGATTAATTGTCAAGTTAAAGTGACATGATTCCATATACATGAAAGAAATAATTTAAAATTATACAAAATGTTTCAAAGTTTTCCCGCCAAAAAAATATCAAAACAAATGCCATCGTAAAAAAAACGCGGGAAATAGTCAAGAGATGATTGGCTGATTGTGAGAGTTGGGAGGAGCGTGAATTATTTATTTTCTCGTTAAAAAGAATCATAAATCAGCAGACAAAGAGTGGATTAAAAAGTCTTAATGTCTTTCTGTCGTATATATTAAAGAGAGAAAAGAAAAAAAAAAGATAATGGATTCCAGGATATGAAGGAATAAACAGGAGATAAGAGAGTAAGGCAGAGACAGAGATACAGACAGATAGAGAAAAAAGGAGGGAATAAGATAGAGAAAAAGAGATAAAGTGAGAAAGAGACAGAAAGACAAACAGACAGACAAAGAAATCTAGAGAGAGAAAGGAGAGAGTAAGACAGACAGACAGACAGACTTAAGGACGTTTATAAATAGAGGGGAAAATATCGTGTTTATTTTCCCCTTTTCCCCCACAGAGTAAATTAGCTTGTCAGGTTGATGTAACGCTCTCTCCAGTGTCCGGTCCTCAAAATTATCCAGCCAATCATCTCTCGGATATTTCCCGCTCGTATTTGAAAGAAAGGAATATCCACCAATCACCTCTCAGATATTTCCCGCCTACGCTTGAAAGGAAAAAATACCCACCAATCACCTCTCAGATATTTCCCGCCAACGCTTGAAAGGAAAAAATACCCACCAATCACCTCTCAGATATTTCCCACCCTCTTCTCGACGACATTTGATTTGATATTTTTGGCGCGCACTCTCTGATGCCGCCAAATCCATCTTCATATCTTGCAGATTTACTCCTGAAATCTCGCCACGCCGTCTCTTGCTTAATTCTCACTCAGTATTCATTTATGAGGCAATTTACTCACACCATTTAGAGGGAGAAATATGTTCTCTTCCATTCTTGTTTCCAACTTTATTTAAAACTCTCCTAAAAATCAGTAAAAATCGTTAAAAATTCAGAAAAAATCGTTAAAAATCGGTACTAATCGTTAAAAATCGGTTGGTATTTACACACGGGATATTAACGGTCTGAGATGAAAAAATTAAGAGACGTTATCGTTATTATTAAGGATAAATATATAGATAAATTATTTAAATCTCAAGTCATAATATTCAAAGGAAGAAATATTAGTATAACAAGAGGCCACAAGAATAGAGAATATATGTATACACCTTCTGGTAATGACTTGCAAAAACTAACATCAATAACGAAACATTTTACAAACACCAAATACCCCTCGGGAGAACTTATCAGCAACCAATATCTCGAGAAATTAACGTCGACAAAATGATTGATTCGTATTTTGAAGGAGAAACATCGCTAGAGCAAACAAACACAGCGAGAGAAGAAAAAATATACATATATACCGTAAAAATAGCGGGAAAATAGGTCGCCTTCTTTCCGGGGTTTTCTAAGAGAGAGAGAGAGAGAGAGAGAGAGAGAGAGAGAGAGAGCCTCTGATGGACACTTTATTTTTACACTACCAGGCGCATCTCTCTCTCTCTCTCTTTTGTTGACAGTTTCACAATTGTGTTTATTAACGAACGTCCTATCAGATGTGAGAACAAAATCATATTTTTCTTCATTTCCGTGTATAATTTTTTTTTATAATTCTTCCAGGTGAAATATTATTGGGTATGTTTTTTAGAACACTGTCTGGGTCTCGGATGGAATTTTTAGTGATTCGTCAGCCAATCAGCGTGGTCCAACGAGCTCGCTGCAGGAACCAATGACAGCTGCTGCGGATGTAATTATGGGTTTTCATTGGTTCCTGGTGGTATACAAAATATAGTATCAAGAGAGTAAAGGAAGAAATAACTAGAAGGAGAGGGAAGAAATAGGGATTGGGAGAGAAAGGAAAAGATAAAGAGCGAGAGAGAGAGAGAGAAACTTCTGAGTCTTCATGGTCCTTCTTGTACACACACACACACACACACAGACTATTGTTTTACCTTAAATCTATCAATAGCAAGTCTACGGACCTGGCGCACGCTCTTTCAACTACTACAAATTCACGTGTATAATAATAAGAAACTACTTACCAACTTTCTCTTTAAACTTTCCCTAATTTGACTAAAGTTGTAAAAGCCTCATTAAGTTGTATACCTGACTTAAAGTTATATGTGGATTGAGTCATAATTGTTTGCATATGTAACTTAATATCTGTGCAACTACAAAAAACAAATGAAAAATTATAAAGAAAAAGTGTAAAATGTTGGGTCGACTGAAGTGTTTATGTAAGTGGTAACACCGGGGGAGGTGTAAGGGGGGAGGGGGGTGTAAGATGGTTGTTATGGGACTAACCCACACAACCACCACCACCACCACCACCACCACCACCACCACCACCACCACCACCACCACCACCACCACACCACCACCACCACCACCACCACCACCACCACCACCACCGCCGCCACCACCACCACCACCACCACCACCACCACCACCACCACCACCGCCACACCACCACCACCACCACCACCACCACCACCCCCTCTACCACAGATCACGACTCTTCCATCCCACAGACCACAACTCCCATCCCACAGTCTCTCTCCCACATAATAACAACAACCTCTTTCCTTCCTGCTCCATTTCAGCAACACTAATGATATTTATGTTTCATCATTATGGTCTGCAATTGCTTCTTCCGCCTCTTGCAACCTGCACGACGACTGCTTTTCCCGGCTCTTTGACGGCCACTCGTCCAGAAATGGCTGTGAGAGATACATGGTGTGTGTGTGTGTGTGTGTGTGTGTGTGTGTGTGTGGCAGCTTTGTTCACATGTTGATGAGGCTCTTGTAAGTTGTTGACCAAAGTATTGCAAAAGGTTATTATACTATGAGTGTTTGGGTATCTGTAAACATTATACTGAGCAGTCCACATATATGTTAGTTGCACATACATTTGTTGACATATTGATATCTTCTCTGGTTGCAAAATGTTGATGAAGACATTGCAAAGATATGACGATACTGTGTGTAGCCTTGCAAGTTATATAAAGTTTCTGTAAGTCCAGGAAGGAAAATACACGAGTATACATTTTTCGTTTTGAGTCAATATTGATAATGGTATTGTTGCACTGTTGACGAAGACATTGCAAAAGTTATCAAATTGCTTATAGAAAAGAAAATAATTGAATAAGTCTGTAAGTTTAAGGATGGAACACATAAGTTCTTGTTGCAGATTGTTGACGAGGACATTGCAAAGGTTTATTATATTCAGAGTAAATGTTTAACCAAGGGAAGTAAGCAATAATTAAAGCTCAGGAAAGTGGTATACGATATTTCACTTGATGCGTTTGTCCTTTATTGATGGTATCGTTGGAATGTTGAAAGGGATGTTGCAAGGTCGTTATATTGCAGTAAAGAACACATGTTGTTGTTCGCTATAAATCTCATTGTGATATATTGCAATGGTTGAAACAGAGAGAGCGATAATGTTGGTTCTGCTTTTATTAATTAATGCGTTTTATCTGTCTAAATTGTTGATGGTGTTGCTGTGTTGTTAACGAGGGAGTTGCAATTTATAATATTAATTGCGTTAAATATTTCTTACTGTTTTTTTTCTTGTGTATTTTTTTAAATATTGCAATGATGATTTAAAGTATGTTGCAAAGGTGATATTCTCTTGTTGAGGTGTGTTGCAAAGGTGACATAATGTAACTGAAGTGTGTTGCAAAGGTAACATTATCTTACTGAAGTGTGTTGCAAAGGTGATCGAGTCTTGTTGATATGTGTTGCAGAGGTTAAAGGTTAAAATTAACAACACTAAATAAAGAACTACTTCATTTATCACCTGAAACACTTTATACCTGCCAGTGATGAAGTGGATCTGATGACTCGTTATATCCGGCTTTAATGAGGCGATATTCGGCTTTAATGACGATATATCCGGCTTTAATGACGCGATATCTGGATTTAATGACGCGATATTCGGCTTTAATGAAGCGGTAAATGGCTTTAATGACGCGATATCTATAATGGTGTGATATATGGCTTTAATGACGTAATATCTGGCTTTTTTGACGCGATATATTGCTTTAATAACGCGATATCCGGGTTAAGATGACGCGATATCTGGCTTTATTGACGTAATTCCTATAATGGTGTGCTATCTTGCCTTCATGATGGCATATCCGGCTTTAATGATTCAATATCCGACTTTTAATGACGCTGTTTTGTCTTAATGGCGTTGTGTTGTCCTTTCACTTTCATTTTCTATTCGTGACGCGTCTTGTATATTGTTGCTCCCTCTTGTTGCTAATGATATTGCAGAGATAAGGAGGACGCTGCAGAGGGTGATGATATCTTCCCGTTATTGTGTGATTGTGATGTCGCTCAGGTGTGTGTGTGTGTGTGTGTGTGTGTGTGTGTGTGTGTGTGTGTGTGTGTGTGTTTATGGTAAAGGCTGGCCGTCGTAGCTCCATCACCACCTGTAATTAAGCCAGTAATCTGATTGTCACCTGACGGGTTAGTACGGTGCAACGAGAGAGCTACATCTAGTCATTGCATGGCATCAGATAACTACATTGCCAGGAGGAGTTGCATGCAGTTGCACATATATTATTACGTGGTATCTGATAATAGTGTTGTCAACTTGATGTATGTAATTGTTCCTCTAACATTTCGTAGCATCAGATAATTACATTGCAATGAAATGCTTTCAGTTGCATGCCTATCATTGCCTGGCATAATATAAAGGAACTGCAATAAGATACATTTAATTGCACACCTAAAACTCTCCATAACATCAGATAATATTACTGTAAGCTGTTGCATTAACTTACACTTCCATCATGGTATCAGAGAACTGCATAATAGTAGATACTCTCAACAGCACTATTGTCATTGCAAGACATCAGCTGACTGTGTTGCAAGTCGAGGTATTCAACTGCATCTCCGTGTTTACTTTCAAGTTTGGGAAAGCGATCGTCTGTTGTTTATCCTACCAAAGAGACGCTGTACACGAGGGAGGTCACTGCTCACGCCTGGCTACTCACCTCTCACAGCTACACACACTCAACCTCTGGCCTTTGAATCCTGGGAAATATAAAAGTTTGAGAGGGTCGGAAGATATATATATATATATATATATATATATATATATATATATATATATATATATATATATATATATATATATATATATATATATATATATATATATATATATATATATATATATACCAGGTATGATGAATGTTGTAGATGTTCCCTGACCACCTGGTGTTATAGTGGACACACACACACACACACACACACACACCTCCTTTCCTCCTCCTCTTCATCCTCTCCTCCTCCTCCTCGTCTCCCTTCCCTTCCTCTTCCTCCTCCTCCACCCTCCTGAGCGGATGTGCTGGAAGCCTCGTGACGTCACTGGCCATCAACACTCGGCCAGAGGGTTAAAAACGTCAACAAACCATTAGTGATGGAAATGACCAAGTTCTCCAGCTGATGGGAACTGAGACGTGAGGAACATAGAGTCTGGCTTAGAGCTGAGGAACTTTGGGTCTCCTTCTTACTCTCTAAACCTTCCCTCAAGATCCTCCCTTTAGCGGAGAGAGAGAGAGAGAGGTTCAGTGAAAAAAGGGAAACTTACCTTCCTCTCTCCTCCCTAAACTCCCCCCTCAGGAACCATCCCCATAAGGGAGAAAGAGAGAAAAAGGGAGAAGTTCGCTACCAAATGTCGGTCTGGAGGGAGGTGTTGGGTGTGGCCTCCCTGGCACTTTGTTTATCTTCTGCAGGAGGGAGATGTTTGTGGTCTTTTAGAAGAGTGTTGTATGTCGCCAGCCAGTGTTTGTCCCTGGTCTGTCTCAGTGTTGGAACGGGGGCATCGCTTCATCCACCCCTCGTCTCTCTCTCTCTCTCTCTCTCTCTCTCTCTCTCTCTCTCTAAGCTTCCAGGCCTGCACCCATTAGTCTCTTCTTGCTCCTATTATCATTAACTATTATGCTATTAAGTTGTTCCTCCTATTTCTACCTGATTAATGAGGCTAAACAGGTAGTATCAATCTCTACCCTAATTGGACAGGTGTGCTTAGGGGTGATGGGGAGGGGAGGGGTGGGGAGGGAAGGGGAGAGAAGGGAAGATAGGGAGATTGAGTCAGGGAAGGTATGGGGAGAAATGAGAATGTGAGGTGGGGAGGGGAGAAGGGAAATGGGAGAGAGGTGGTGGGGAGGGAGTGGGGAGGTAAAGAAGGATGGGGAGAAAGGAGAAAGGGAAGGAAGATGAGGAATGAGAATCCGATAATCTCATTGTGTCGACTGTGACCCACAATTCCATCATCAACAATGGACCCTAAGAGACACCTGCCACCTGCTCATCTTACCTGTAATTCCTCACACAAACAACAACAACAACAACAACAACAACACCAACGACACCATATAATTTCTGAAGATGCTGGAATCCAGAAAGCTTCTCACACGACCCTCACACGACCCTCACACGACCCTCACACGACCCTCACACGACCCTCACACGACCCTCACACGTCCCTCACACATCACTAACATACTAACGTCACCCTACCACCCAATACCTGGCCACTACTACAGGTGTGTTCAGGTATCAAGAGTCACAACCTGTACCCCGCCCCCAAAAAAAAAAAATAACACGAACGAAATTTCAACTTGATTTTATGAATTTTTTATAACATGCCGAACCAGAATGTTTAATCCTTGAGTGAAATATTGAAGCGTGCTGGCGAATCTACCCCTCCCCGCACCCCCACACACCGTCCCACACACCCCACACACCCTCCCACACACCCCACACACCCTCCCCACACCCACACACACCCCGGTATATATAATAAACTTCTAACCTTTCTTTATCTTTTTTCTCTTCTCATTTTCTTTTTCTGCTTCTTCTGGTAATCTCAATTTTCATCTCTGTCTCCTCTCGGTGTGGCGGAGCGAGGGTTATGCAATCTGATTTTATTGCAAGTTGAGCGGAGTGTACTGTCAACCTGGAGATTCTCAGACAGGGGGGTTTGAGGTGGTTGGGGGAGGGGTGGGGGTTGGGGGGATTGGTTGGGGAAGGAGGAGAGGTGAGGTGTATGGTAGCAGAAGCATGGTAGTTGAGGTATGGTAGTTATATCTGGGTTATACTGAAGTTGTTTATATTTTCTGATATATTTTACCAACCATGAAGGGAAAAACTATGATTGTTCCAGATAAAATAAAAATAATGGATGGATACCGAATAAATGAATAAACGAAATAAAAAAATAAATTATAAAATACGATCAAATAAATATTAAATAAAGAATGTTTCGTGGATATATATATATATATATATATATATATATATATATATATATATATATATATATATATATATATATATATATATATATATATATATATATATATATATATATATATATATATATATATATACCGTTATTTTTTATCGTTTTCTACAGTGTTCACTATTTATTTTTTATTTTTTTCCTGAATTATTACGGGTATTTATTGTCCAAGTAAATATATATAGAGGTTAAAGGTTCACACGATCAATGAATAATAAAAGAAAAAAATTGATGAAAACGCTATATTGTACCGCTGGGAAATTCAATGACCACCTGTTTCAACACTTGACCCAAAAATCACACGTCTACTCCACACTCTTCCAAAAAAAGTTTCCAATAACGTACAATAAATCTTTCTTTATTTCCTCTCTCTGTCCTCTTCACAGAATAAAACATTTACGCGAAATATCTACAATGAACTGGGATTTAAAAAACACTGAGAATAAATCATAGTTGTATTTAATTATGAGAAAACCAGACAGTGGAAACAATCCTCCTCGGTTCATACGTCATGGCAGGAAAAATGTAGAGTGAACGTTTATTAAATGA
>NW_024756914.1:2327783-2342783 GCF_018991925.1 Homarus americanus
TGACACATCGCTCACTCGCGCCACAACCAATCAGATGTGGCTTTTTCGCGCCAAATCTCTCAAGATCTAGCCAATGTGCTTTTCAACGCTCGTATGTTGGGATATCCTCTCTTTCTCTCACACCTTTCCTCTCACACACCTCTTTAGACAGATTTTGCCCCGTGATGATAAACCCCACCCCACCCCCCCCTGTATTACGTATTGGCCGCCATTTACGGACAAATAGACATATTTTTTCCTCCAATCTAACTCTTGTCAGGTTTCACCCGGTCGCGCCCTATTTCGCTATATCTCGTATGTTTATGTTAGCTCTTGGCGTTTTATAGCCCATTCGCGCCAGATTTTGCCTGGAATCATCTTTCGCGCCCAAATTTCACCAATAAGTGAATAATTTTGCGCCATAGTACTTAATTTTTTTTCTTTCTGTTATCGAGCTGTTGTTTAATTAGTTCATCTCGTGTAGAATTATTAGGGCTATTTATTTTTTCATTGGCTTGAGAGATTAATTTGGGTAATTATATGTGGGAGTATTTTAGTGTGAGGGATTATAGACACACACACACACACACTCACACACACACACACACACACACACACACACACACACACACACACACACACACACACACACACACTCATTTAAATAACACAAAACACATAAAATTCTCACCAAAACACACACGACTACCAATAAAAAAATACAATTAACACCAAAAATAAAATACGAAAAACATAATACCGCTATGAACGAATACGGTTTAATTACACGGCGGATATGGAGTGAAAATTTGCTGTAAAAAAAAAATATCCATAGAATTTTTTTTTAAAACAAGGAGTGTTATGATTTTTATTCCTATTATTAACGCAGAAATGAATGCATTACTCTCTCTCTCTCTCTCTCTCTCTCTGTTTCTTTCTTTCTCTGTTTTGTGTGTGTGTGTGTGTGTGTGTGTGTGTGTGTGTGTGTGTGTGTGTGTGTGTGTGTCTTCCTCGTCTCAAACAGTATCTTAAAACTTGTCTCGGGCATCTCCTTGGGTCTAGTAAAAATCTCTTCCAGGAGATGACAAGATCTTCCAACGTCCGGGATGCTGGAGGGATACACAACTCCACTAAAAAAAATAGATCCTCTGCGCATGCGTATCAGACGGGTGCTGATTGGTTCCTCTTCCGCCGTGACGTCTTCTAGAGGTTACCATGACGCGTGGTGATTGGCTCTTTCCTAATATGACGTCCTATATGAGTTATATTGATGAGTAATGATGATTGTTTCTTTATCGTTATGATGTCTATTCTGATTGGTTCTCGCGTATGATGACGTTTGCTAGAGGGTACTTTAACGTATGGTGATTGGTCCATACCTGCTATGACGGCTGTAATAAACAAACAAAAAACCAAACGTGATAGATGATAACTAACTGTAATTAATCACACAAAAAATAAATTACGTGAGAAAATATATTATATCAATTAATAAATAAAACAAATTGTGTTAAAAATGACGCTCGTAATTCAATAGTAATTTCCAGAACGATAACAAATGAATAACATAAATGCGTATTGTTAACATTAAAAATACGGCTAATTTGAGTGTTATTGTGACTACAGGAACCATCATTAGTATAAATTTATCACTGGATAATTATATATTTTTTTCTATTAATGTATCGCTTTTGAAGGAAATTGTTTTATGGAATTATTAATTTAGCGATTTAGGAGGTTATCGCTAAATTAAGTTACCTTTGTGTAGTGAAGGTACCTCTTACCTCACCTGGCAAGAACGACTTACCTCTTACCTCACCTGGCAAGAACGACTTACCTCTTACCTCACCTGGCAAGAACGACTTACCTCTTACCTCACCTGGCAAGAACGACTTACCTCTTACCTCACCTGGCAAGAACGACCACCTCTTACCTCACCTGGACACCCACACCTTCACACTAACCACCTCTCATTTACCGTGCTGGGTGGTGAGTGGTCGAGAACAACTGCGGTAATTTCACCCTAATGTACAGCTATTTATATTACTAATGTCTGTTGAGTCATTCGCAGCCAACCGCAGAATTTAATATAAACCGCAGAATGAGTTGGCTCTCTTGAAGGAATGGAGGAGAAAGCCAAGAGAGGGGGAGAGGAGAGGGGAGAGGGAGAGAGGGGAGGAGGTAGGGGAGAGAGGGAGAGAGGGGAGAGGGGGAAGGGGAGAGAGGGGGGGGGGGAGGGGAGAGAGGGGAGGGGAGAGAGGGGAGAGAGAGGGGAGAGAGGGAGAGAGGGGGAAGTGGGAGAGAAGAGGGGAGAGGGGAGGAGAGGGGAGAGAGGGGGAGAGGGGGGCGTGGGAGAGAGAGAGGGGAGGGGAGAGAGGGAGAGAGGGGGGGGAGGGGAGAGGGGAGGGGGGGAGGGGAGAGAGGAGAGAGGGGGAGAGGGAGAGGGAGGGGGAGAGGGAGAGGGAGAGTGGGGAGGTGGAGGGGAAGGGTAGAGAGGGGGAGGGAAGTGGGAGAGAGGGGAGAGGGGGAGAGGAGAGAAGAGGGGAGAGGGGGAAGTGGGAGAAAATGAGAGAAAGGTAGGGGAGGAAAAGGAATGGAGAGGTAGGGAAGGTGGGAAAGGAGGAAGGGAGAAGCAGGTAGGGAGGATAAAGGGAGAACACAGAGAGAAAACCAATATCCCCCTAAATTCACAAGTTTCATCGTAAAAGAAATATAAATACTGAGAGAATGTGAGTGTTTGTAGCTAACAGATGATAGGTGCGAGCGTCAGTGTTAAGGGAGGGGAATAAACTTTTTAGAAGGGAGAGGGAGAGAAAGGGAGAGAGGGAAGAGAGAGGGGGAGGGAGAGAGGGAGAGAGAGGGAGAGCATTAAGAAGGTGACGTGTTTGTATTCTGGGCATCCACATGTAGTCTGTCTGTCTGTCTGTCTGTCTCTTTCGGTGGACAGAATTTGGTCTTGTTCTCTTTATTCCCGAGTTTCACCTCTATCCTTCTTTCTCGTCTCTCCTTCTTCTTTCATTAGTTCTATCAAAGGGAGAATTCTATACTCTTCCTCTTTCTTCTTCTCCTCCTCCTCCTCCTCAAGGCTTCCGGAATCCAAGAGCATCCATTAAAGATCACCCGGAAGCCTCCACCACACACACACACACACACACGGAAGCCTCCTCCACCACACACACACACACGGAAGCCTCCACCACACACACACACACACACGGAAGCCTCCACACTCACACACACACACCCGGAAGCCTCCACCACACACACACACACACGGAAGCCTTCACACTCTGCGGAAGGTCATAAGGGCATCCCAGGTCGACCAATACCCTTTCTTGACCTTTTTTGACCTCTCTAGCGCATCGTAGGTCAGCCTTATTAACACCTTCCTATTGGGAGATGGATAGTGATGGAGGAGATATTTTGGAGATGTTTTTTGAGATATTTTGAGATATTTTTCGATATATTTGTTTTGGATATTTTGAGATACTGTTGAGATATTTTTGATATATTTTTGAGATATTTTTTATAGATAATTTGAGATAATTTTGAGATTTTTTTTTATAGTTTTGAGATGTCTGAGAGTATTTGAGATATTTTTCGAGATTTTTTGAGATAATTCTGTGATATCTCTTTGTTTTTCTTTCTCTCTCATTAAGGGGATGTGATGTAGCGGCAATGATATCTTGTAATCACTCGAGGAAGATATAACTCGAGATATTTCCTGCTTCTGTGCCACTTGAGGTGATAAAAGAACCCAATATGATCCACTTCGTCTCTGGAACTGAAGTGATCTGGAGGGTGAGGTGGTGGTGTGGTGGTGTGGTGTTGTGGTGGTGTGGTGGTGTGGTGTTGTGGTGGTGTGGTGGTGTGTTGTGGGTGGTGTGGTGGCGTTGTAGTACGTGGTGTTGTAGTATTGTAGCAGAAACAGATGTTGTTGTAGTAAAGAGAGAGAGAGAGACTGAGCATTACCTCAACCCTCCAGAAGTGACCGATAGTCGGCAAATGTTTCAGATGAGTGACTGAAGCTTTTCCTTCTCCTCCGCCTCGATACTCGCCCTCAAGGCTTCCACTCGAGTAGAAACTTGAGGTATATTGTCCAGCTCTAAGTGGTGGACGACTGGAGTTTTACCCTGTAGTAGTTCTCTCATCTCTCTCACCTTTGTCTCTCATCACTATCTCTCACTACTGTCTCTCACCTCTGTTTCTCATCACTATCTCTCACTACTGTCTCTCACCTTTGTCTCTCATCACTATCTCTCACTACTGTCTCTCACCTCTGTCTCTCGCGCCATTCTCACCATTATCTCTCACCCGTCTCTCACTTCTATTTCTTACCTCCATCTCTCTCACCACTACCTCTCACCACTCTCTCTCACCTCTCACCACTACCTCACCTCTCACCACTACCTCACACCTCTCACCACTACCTCCCACCTCTCACCACTACCTCTCACCTCTCACCACTACCTCACACCTCGCTGGATACAACACTAAGAGCAATTAGTTCACTTAAGTTTCCACAGCCAAAAAAATATTTCTCAAACGCTCGTACATTAAAGTTTTCCTGTAAAGTTTTGATGTGTGAACTCGGGTAATTAGCCCACTCAAGTTCCAACACAAAGAAGGAGGTTAGAATGGCGTCGTAATTATGCTGAGACTCTACCTTAACTAGACACGTTCATTTGGTACCAGTTAGGAGATAAAATTAACATTGAGACTCTACCTTAACTAGATACATTCACTTAACATGTAATCTACCTTAGTTTTACCTGGTATTAAGTGAAGGTATCTAATTAAGGTAGAGTCTCGGTGTTAATTTTATCTTTTAACTGGTCCTAAATTAACTTATCTAGTTTAGGTAAAATTTCAATATAATCTTCCAACAATTTTCATTTTTATTTTCAAGTCATCCAGATAGAAACCTTTTAACCTCTTCACTGACGAAATAAAAAGGTTTCGAACGAACCTTTGTGAAACCTGTACGACCGTGATTTTGTAGACGATAGCGGTTATGTGTATGCTGGGCAGGTGAGGAGGTGCAGTTTATATGTAGAGGGGGAGATAAGGTGTGCTGGGAGGGGAGGGAGGGGAGGGAGAGGTAAGAGTCCTGAGAGGGTGGGGAGGGGTGGGAAAGATGGTGACCTGGGAGGGGTGGAAGAGGGAAGGGAGAGAGTATTGGGAGGGTGAGGAATGGGGTGGGAGGTATCAGTGAAGGAGAGGGTGTGGGAGAGGAAGGCATGAAAAAGGGGAAGGGGGAAGGGAAGGGGTGATGTGGAAAGGGAGGAAGAAGGGAGATTATTACTTAGGAGGGGGGTGAAGAGAGTGTGGGGAGAGATAGAAGAGGAAGAAAGGTAAGATTAAAAACGAAAAAAGAGAATGACAAATGTGGTTAAATATGGAAATAAGAGAGAGAGAGAGAAAGAGAGAGAGGGAGAGAGAGAGAGAGAGAGAGATACGCGGAGAATGTTATCGCAGCTAAGAAGATAAATTGCGGAAGAGGGCGAGACGTGATGAAAGCAGGAATAGAGAGGTGAGAGGGAGACAGCCAACTCTATCTGTGGCGAAGATGGAGATGGAGAGGACGTAATAAATGGGGTGGAAGGAGAGGAGAAGATAAAAGGGAGGATTTACGAAGAGGTGAACGTGAGTGTAAAGGGTAAGAGAATTTTACCTATCTATCTATCTATCTATCTATCTATCTCTCTCTCTCTCTCTCTCTCTCTCTCTCTCTCAGCAGTGTGTGGTGAAGGAGAGGTGAGGAACATATTGGACGCCTTGTTCCATCTGACTTGTAAATGGTGTTGAAATTGTAAATGGTATTTTCTGACTCCTTGTGTGAAATGTTCTGTGAGAGAGAGAGAGAGAGAGAGAGAGAGAGAGAGAGAGCACATATCAACACTCAATAGTGTTTACTGTATATGTGTACATGTGTCTGTATGTGTAAGTGTACCTACATGTGTTTATGTGTGTGTGTGTGTTTGCGTCGAACTGTACATATATGTGTATGTATAAATATGTGTTCATCACGTGTGCACCCCAGAGGGAGAGTACAGATCGTATTAAACTTTCACTTCTTGTTTTGCATTATTTATCTGGCAACACCCCAGGGCAGGAGTGTCCCCTTACAGCCGATTACGTAAAGCGGATGTAAACCTGAACCAATCGAGGTTATTGCGTAGATGAAGCCGGATTGTGATTGGCTAATATCAGGTATACCCTTGTGTAAACCTCTATTTTCACGTCATATTTGCTGCTGAGAAAATTTCCCCTTTTTTGCCTGTTACACCGAGCGGATATGAATATAAACCAATCAGATGTAAGGCTTAGAATTTGTCGGATTATCATTGGTTAATATCAACAGTGCTCTCTCGTATCGCTAACATTTTAGGGTGTCAGTGTGTCAAGAGAGAGAAAAAGATAGATTTTTCCTATTTTTACCACTTATCTAAAACGTGTTTGAGATTCAGCCATTCATAATCGAACTGCTGATGTCAACGGGTTTCTCATTGGCTAATATCAACCGTGTTCTTGGGTAATCTTGCGCTCCACGACCGTCCTCTTTCATATCGAGAAGAATGGAGGTTTTTTGGGGGGATCCAGAGTTTTGCAATTTAGATGAGACGTAAAGTCGAAATATACGACTCTGGGAATATATTTCATCCTGTCACCATTTCCTTCAGTCTATTTATCTTCCATTTTAATAAATCTGGATTAGAAAATATATCGTTTTTTTTTTAATTTTTTCATGAGTTTCTTAAATGATTTTTTTGTCTATTTTTGTTCGTTTGTTCTGTTTTGTTTTCGATATTTTATTGTCTTATTTGAGTTGTTTTCGTATTAGTCTTTGTCTGTCTGTCTGTCTGTCTGTCTGTCTGTCTGTCTGTCTGTCGGTCTGTCTGTCTGTCGGTCTGTCTGTCTTTGTCTGTCTGAAACTCTCATTAGTTTAGGACATCAGGTCGTGCAGGTATTCAACTAATTAATTCAGGTCACCATATCAGGTCACCAGGTCAGGTCACGAGATCAGGTATTCAGTTCATCAGGTCATGACACCAGGCCAGGTATTCAGGTCATCACGTCAGGTATTCAGGTCACCAGGTCAGGTCACAAGGTCAGGTCACCACCGAGGAACAGAATAACCTTTCTCACCAAGTTCCAGATAAGAAATTGTGGCTCAGAGACACTACGTAGAATAAATCTTGAAGCTGTGGCTAAGTTTAATGTTACGTGCATAACTCTCTCTCCTCTCTCTCTCTCTCTCTCTCTCTCTCTCTCTCTTTTGCGTCTAACATCGACCAGATAGCAGATTACACTTTGTTTCAACATATAAGCCGGGGGGAATGTGGTACAGAGAGAGAGAGAGAGAGAGAGAGAGAGAGTATCAACACTAGTAAGGGTAGGAGATCTGATAGGAAGGGATGGAGGGAAGGAAGGAAGGTGGGAGGGATTGAGGGAGGGAGGGAGAAAAGGAGGGTAGGAGGGTTGTAAGGGAGGGTGATACGGCTAGATGGAGGGAATCACAAGAGGAGTGAGGAAGAAGATTGTGTCATTATTGGGGTGGAGGAGGGATGGGGGTAGGAGAACACAGCTACAAGGGGGGGGGGAGAGGAAGGGGTGATAGCGGTATGGGGGAGTGGGAAGGGGGAAACACAGCTAAGGGGGAAAGGAAGGGTAGAGGGGTACACGGGAGAAGGAGGATATAGGGCTGTGAGGGGGCGGGGACAGTGTCAACATCAGCCTGGAGGTGTTAAAGACGATGGCTATCAGGACCTTCAACTGTCACCTATCTCCTGTTGATCTAGGGGCGTCGTGGGGCGTCTTAGAGCATCTTTTGATTGTCCTGGGGCATCCTCGGGGGTCTTGATATGTCCTGGGGCGTTTTTGATGTGTCCTGGGGCATCCTCGAGGGGGGTCTTGATATGCCCTGGGGCGTTTTGATGTGTCCTGGGCATCTTGAGGCGTCCTGGAGGTCTTGATGTGTCCTCGGGCGTCCTGGAGTGGGTATTCTGCTTTATCTAATATAACTTAACTTTGTTCAGACTCGGCATCACCAGCAGCGTCTCTAAAATTACCATAATGTGGCGGTAAAGTCAGACAACTGTGCACTTTCCCCGCCAACATAATTGTGAGGAAGCTGCGGCGAAGTCAACTAACCGTGTTGTCTCCTCCCTCCCCTAGCAACTCCGCCGACTTATTATACGCCATTCACTCTGTCTCTCCTTCCATAGCAACGCATTTGTGACGACATTAAAGCGAATTTGATTTATATTTTTTCCCCATTTTTCCTTTTATTCTGTCTTTCATGTGATGGAAACTCATTATTCCAAGCCAGCTGCACCACTTCCTCTTTCTCAGAGTCGCTTATGTATGATGAATGTTCCTCGTAAGTAAAGAATTATGAGACTGTAACTTAATGGGTAACTTAAGCTAAAACAAAAGAATATCGTCCACAACATTTAGAAGGCATCGTTAAGTTATGTTATGTTATGTTATGTGTATTTTTTTACTTAATCTGCATGTCGAATTGTTGATATTTTGATAATTAACTCTCTTAACTTTATCATAGATTATGGAGTTTCGATAATTAATTCTTCTAATTGATATGAGGACACATAATAATCAGAATAAATTATCAAAATAACAACATTTCCACCACAGATCCTTAAGTTATCGTATCTTACTTATGGTAGAGTCACAGTGTAGTCCAGAGGGTTGTTTTTATTCCACGATTCTCTAAGTCTTAGTTAAAGTCAACCAGTTAAGACACCAACAACAGGGGAATATTTTATCGTATGAACCTTTGTTAACTTGGAGTCCATCGTGTTGTGTCTCTCAGTGTTAAGAAAGGTCCAGTCAACTCATCATTTCATCTTTCCTCTCCCATTCCTCCCTACCTACTTCTCTCCCTGCCCCTACCTACCTATCTACATTCCCCTACCTCCTTCACTTTTCCCTGATTCCTTCCCTCCCTACCTATCTTCTTCCTTCTCTCCCCCATTCCTTCTCTACCTGCCCCTACCTACATCCATTCCTACCTTCATCATTCCCTCTCTTCCCCTACCTACTTACCATCTTCCTTCCTTTCCTTCTCTCCCTACCTACCTCCACCCCTCCCACCCCCCCCCTCAACATGAACACCATCTCCAAGCCGTCAGAGAATAACAGCATCATTTAATCAGTAGCCTTCACCTGTATTGCGGTATAATATCAACAATGCAGCGATAACATCTCCCGCGGGCCCGGCACACTACTCGAAACAAACCGAGTAACTCTACTGTAATCTAAGACAGTTTAGAAAATTACATTAGTTGCGTGTGTGTGTGTGTGTGTGAGTGTGTGTGTGTGTGTGTGTGTCCCTCTCTCCCCCTCCTTCCATCCTTCAAGACGCTCCATTTGTTTACATTTTATCAGCCTCGGTGGATTCAGGCATTTATTCTTTTTGTTTTTCTTATATATATATTTTTAGGCGTCTATACTTTGTTTCCCAGCGTTCGTGTGTTTTTTCGGGTGTTTATATTGTTCTTTTGTTTTTTGTTTTTGTTTTATGAGTTTATAGTTTGTTTTTTAATTGTTTTTCTTCATTTTTGGGAGTTTGTTGGTTTTTAAGACTTTTATAAAGAGACACATAGAGATATAAAGAGATAGATAGAGACAGAGAGAGAGATAGATACAGAGATAGAGAGAGATAGAGATATATTTAACATTAACTGCCTTGGTTAATTAGCGTAAGGGAAGACAAACAGGCGAAAGGGTAAGAGGGAGAACAAAGAAGACAAAGGGGGAGTAAAAGAAATAGGTAGAAAGGGAAAAGGGGGAAAGGAGGGATAAAAAAAAGGATGAAAAATAGGAGGAGGAAGAGGAGGAGGAGGAGGAGGAAAGTGAGAGAAATGGAGGAGGTCGAGAAAGAGAGAAAGAAGGGAAGGAGGAAAGGGAGTGGAGGAAAAATATATAAAGTTACGAGAGAGACAGAGATAGACAGATAGACAGAAAAGTAAACATATAGAGAGAAAAAGAGAGAGAGAGAGAGAGAGAGAGAGAGAGAGAGAGAGAGAGAGAGAGAGATCGGACGATCCACAAACAAACAAACAAACAAAAACACCCTATATTAGCCTCCCTACTGTTGTCAACCAGCGCACCGTTTCCACCAATCAAATTTCCAACTCCTCATGATGTCATAAACCTAAATTTCGACGTATACACAGGTACAGTCAACCCTATTATCCGGTATTGCCAACACGGAGGGCTTTTTTATATCACAGTATGGGGTCCTTCGCTGGCTCGTATGTAGGGCGTCCTTATCTTGGGGAAAAAATATGGTTAATAATAAGAGGATGGTATTATTTGAAGTGTTAATAAGATGAAAATGACAATAATATCAATAATAATGTTCTTTTGATAGTAATAATAATAATAATAAATAAATAAATCAATAAATGAATAAATATGGTTCGCCAAAACATAAATAAAAATATAGTGTCATTTATTAAACCGATTTCTTTTGATATTAGAATTTAAAAAAAAATCAGTGGAATAAATTTTCATAAATAGATATTGGTATTCCGAGGCGAAACACACACACACACACACACACACACACACACACACACACACGCACACACACACACACACACACACACACACACACACAGTATATACGCCGCTGTAATAATCATCAACAATGTCTCTAAAATTATGAACAATTATTATGTGGATAATTGATTATTCAGAGCCTAGTGTGGTCCATCCATCAACAGCTGGCGAGAGAGAGAGAGAGAGAGAGAGAGAGAGAGAGAGAGAGAGAGAGAGTGTAATATTTTATCCACATTTTTCCCACAATATCCTCGTGTTCCATATTCTCGTATCTCGTATGTTGTGTTCCTTATGTTACATACTAATACACATAGATTGACGGCGTGTTGCGTATGTTACTGACTGGTAAAGAGAGAACGACGTCGTGTTATCTCCAGAGGTTGAGGAAATGATGAAAACGTAATTAAAGACGGCTTGTTCTCTATGTCGGTCAGAGGTAAACAAATTAAACCAGGCGCCCCATGATCTCCTTCCAATTATCGCCCTGTTTCTCTCTCTCTCTCTCTTGGTATTCTTTTCTTATCTCTCTTTCTCCTTTTTATCACCTTCTCTATTTATGCCCCAGTTGTTTCTTATGTAAATGTTAGTGCACAAACACAAATACAGACATACACAGACACACACACACACACTTAGATACATACATACACAAGCAAGCACGATGTGTATGTATAAGAATATCATCCATGTAAACCAGAATTATATGCACATCACGACGTGTTTCGAAAATTCACTGGGGAAATCGTACATACTTCGGGGTTGTGTGTGTGTGTGTGTGTGTGTGTGTGTGTGTGTGTGTATGTGTGTCTTCTTTGTTTCCAGGGGGGGGCGATCTGAAAACTACACACACACACACACACACACACACACACACACACACACACACACACACACACACACACACACACACTACGCAGCTAAACTAATTGAATTTCCTGGCATACTATTCATTTCGTTTAATTAATATATATATAAAAGGTGAAAAATAACCTATTGGACGAACTCATATTGGAAGTTATCAAAGTGTAAATGACTTTTAACTTAGAGCGATCAGATGCTTTTGATGTTTAATGCTGGCCACTTAACTATAGTGATTAATTATGACACACACACACAAAAATACTGTCTGTCTGTCTGTCTGTTTGTCGTCTGTCTGTCTGTCTGTCTGTCTTTCTTTCCTTCCTTGTTTCTTTCTTTCTCTTTCATTTCCACGTGTATTGCCTTTTTTATTTGTCTGGGTGTTTCTTTATATATATAGCGAGTATAACTTTTTATTGCTCTCTCTCTATCTCTCTTTCGTGTCCTGTTATTGGTTGGTGTGTGTGTGTGTGTGTGTGTGTGTGTGTGTGTGTGTGTGTGTGTGCGTGCATGCGTGTGTGTGTTTTATTTATCTTTCCCCTCCCTCTCCTTCTCTCCTCCTCTTCTCCCTTCTCCTTCTCTTCCTCTTCTCCTTCCTTCTGGTTCTCTCCCTCTTTTTTCTCCTCCTCCCCATCTTCTCCATTCCTCCATCTCTCCCCTTTCCTCCTCCTCTCTCACCTCCAATTAAGCTCAACCTCAATCTATAGGTAAACGTAATTGACCATTAACTACCTCCACTATAGCGCCAATATAAACACACCTGCCCTTGTTAGTGGTGTCATCCGCAATGTAAACACACCCACGATCAGCTGTTGTGCCATGATGTAAACACACCCACAACAATCAGCTGTTGTACCATGATGTAAACAAACCCACGATCAGCTGTTGTACCATGATGTAAACAAACCCACGATCAGCTGTTTTTTGTTTACATGCGAGATCATCTGTTTTTTGTTATGATCCAGAATTAAAGAAAGTACAATCAGCTGTTATGTTCTTCACAATGTAAACAAAGTTATTATCATCTGTTGTGTGTTGAATCGGCAGTTGAGAGAGAGAGAGAGAGAGAGAGAGACCTGAGGGTTCACTACCATTTTACTCAGCCCTTATACCAGTGATGGCTCTTCATAATGGTGTCATCCCTGGTGCGCTATCATCCCTTACACCACGGCAATAACAGTATATCCTGATCTATGGTACTACTACTACTACTACTACTACTACTACTACTACTACTACTACTACTACTACTACTACTACTACTACTACTACCTTTTCTTGTCACTCAATCTCCCCTTATGACCATACCTTCTCCACACATAACCTAACTATCCTAATTGAAACGTAACTACCGTAGCTGAGGTAGTTAGGCCACAGATCAATTCATCTCCCTAAAATCCCCCTTAAAACAGCAACTCGTGTCTCCCTGATCCCTTTAATACGTTCACCCTGAGTTAATATCCCTGACCTCTCAGCCCCTCCTTCCCTAAACGACCCTGCACGTTCATCTTTAAGTATAAAAAAGGAGATATCACTGAACGTTCGTGTTATCCTGAACGGCGTGTCACTTATTGTACGTTCATAGTTTTGTGGCAGTGTTACAATCTTGAGTATTTTTTTAACGTCTTCTTATTGTTACGTTCATCATCTTGGTGGTATATGAACTTTCTTAAGGTCAATGGAACGGGTATTCTTTTCCTTACGTTCATCTCTCAGTTGTTTTCATGAACGGACCTCCTACAATACGTTCAATTTTAGGATGAATCATGTGAGTTAATTTTACATCTCTCTGATAGACAGTAGTGAACGCCCTCTCTCCTTCAGGCGTTCACTTTCTCAGCTGTCTGTCTCCTGAAAGCCTCACCGTTAACGTCAACAAGTTCACCTTTAAGTATTAATAAAGAATGGACACATAATCATCTTCATCATCACGTCTTGTTAAGAAACTGTGAAAACTCTCTCTCTCTCTCTCTCTCTCCCTTACACACGTTCACTTCTCAACCAACCTACCTCACCTGCCCCCCGACCCACCACAACACCCTCAGCTTTAACCAAGACACACCTGACTGCCGCCTCCTTGTAATGCCTTACGCCTCCCACCTCTCAAGTACTACGGTATTAAACTTGCTACACATTTCTTCCTAACCTTAAAAAACCCATAACTTTCCACATTGAGTAACTCTGAAGAACGATCCAGCGCCCCCCCCGTACTGATGACTCTTACATGAGGGGGGGGGGTTTGTTTAGGTGGTGGGGGTGGTGGGGGTTGTAGGGTGTGGGGGGGGTCGTGTGGTAGTGGGGTATTGGTGGTGGTAGTGGTATGGTAGTGGTGTGGTATGGGTGTGGTGTAGTGGTAGTGGGGTATTGGTGGTGTGGTGTGGTAGAGAAATATTAGTGTGGTGGTAGTGGTGTGGTGGTAGTGGTGTGGTGGTGTGGTAGTGGTGTGGTTGGAGTAGTGTGTTAATTTAAGAAGAATATTGTAGTTAATGAAGAAAATATGAGAAATGATCATTATATTTATTAGAGAATTTATTAAGGCTATATTAAACCAGGTGTGTTATGAAGACTAGCCATTAAAGTTAATTATTAGCTATACATTATTGTTACACCTGTGAAATATACCTTGAAATATATTTAATCCTTAGAATAACATAAATAATTAATTGCATAAGGGAGTAATTATAAACACCGAATTTAATGTTTATACGTAACTATTAAAACTATTTATAGCCCAGGAATGTATATGGATAAAGTCTTAGTGAAATATTTATGAATATGACACCAGGAGAGAGAGAGAGAGAGAGAGAGAGAGAGAGAGAGAGAGAGAGAGAGAGAGATTATATACATTATGAAACTTGTTTGTGGTTATGTTGGCACCCCTGACACCTGTTTGTGGTTATGTTGGCACCCCTGACACCTGTTTGTGGTTATGTTGGCACCCCTGACACCTGTTTGTGGTTGTAGGCTGGCACCCCTATGTTTGTTTGTGGTTATGTTGGCACCTGAAACCTGTTTGTGGTTATGTTGGCACCCCTGACACCTGTTTGTGGTTATGTTGGCACCCCTGACACTGAAGAGCGTTCTATACCTGTCTAACCTAACCCCCTTGGTGACTATTCATACATACATACATACATACATACATACATACATACATACTCTCAACTACAGGATGATGACGAACTGTATTTTAATGTATTTCAAAATTTTGTTGTATTGAGATGAACATGTGAAATATAAACTCTGTATTTATTTTATTTATTTTTTATACTAACAGGAAGTGAGTTAGTAAAGGAAATTTAATATTAAACTTTATACACAAATACAAGTGGATAAGTGTGTGTGTGTGTGTGTGTGTGTGTGTGTGTGATGGGTAGGTTTTCTGTCTGTCTGTCTCTCTCTCTCTCTCTCTCTCTCTCTTTCTCTCTCTCTCTCCTAGCCCACATAGTCTCAGGTGGAAGCACTTAGCATAAATCTTTCGCTACGTCTCTAGTTCTCTTTCTATCTCTTTATTCGCGTCTATATTTCACCTGGCATTGGTAGAGAAAGAGAAGAAAGGGTGAGAGAGGAAGG
>NW_024756914.1:2347783-2360283 GCF_018991925.1 Homarus americanus
ATGGTTTAACACTTTGGATGGCTTAACCCCTTTGTTGATGATGGTTTAACCCTTCATATAGTTCATATAGGTCAAGTAAAGTGAGGCTTGGGTTAGGTGAAGTGAGGTTAAATTAGATTAAAGCTCATGTCATTTAAGTTAGATTACCTTAGGACTCTACACCATTTCTCAACACCTCCATAACATTATCTACCAATGGAAACCTCTTCTTCAGTGTCGCCCCTTCCAGCCTCCAGTTATATAAGCCAGCAGGTAACACGATCCTTTGACCCTACCAGCATAAATTTACATCTCACGCGACCTGGTTCATCCTTAGAGTAACTCAGCAGAAAATGATAGTCCCCCCCCTTCTCTCTCTCTCTCTCTCTGCGTGATCTCGATACATACATACATACATACACCTGCTCCCTACAGAAACACACCTGTACCGAGACACAGGTGTGCATATTATTAATTATATCAGTTCGGGGCCAGGTATTGCAGGTGTATGAGGCATCTGTTGTTGTTATTATACCAGAAATATAAATGTGATTCTCGTCTGTCTGTCTGTCTGTCTGTATTATTATTATTATTATTATTATTATTATTATTATTATTATTATTATTATTATTATTATTACCAACTTTAAAAACATATAATTAATACTTACTGTTATAAATCACATCTATCAACATTATTCCCGCAAATTAATCACATTATGACGTCACAAAATACAACGAGCCTATGTGTAAATCTAAAAACAATAATTAATTACTTTCTGCTCATGGAATACGGAAATACTAATTTCTCAATGTCTTCCTCCTGGTCTTATTTACTCCCCTTATTTATCGTATTTCTGAGATTAATTCCTCTTTCCTTCCTTCCTTTATTTATCAGTCTCCTTGCATTTACTCTCTGTTCATCTCTCACTCTCAATCTTAATCGCGTTTTTTTTTGTCGTCTTATTCTGTTCCGGATTTCTGGTGGCCTTATTACGTATTCCAAGTGTGTTTTCTGGTTCCAGGGGTAAGGGAGGGTAAGGGGGAGAGAGGGGGAGGAAGGGGGTGAGGGGGAAGGAGGGAGGTGAGGAGAGGGTTAGGTGGTTGGTCAGTCTGAGTGAGATTTGAAATTTACAGAGCTGTCTTAATTCTAACCCCTTGAGTACGAGGACTTAACCCCTTGAGTACGATGACTTAGCCTCTCGAGTACGATAACTTTATCCCTTGAGTACGATGATTTAACCCCTTGAGTACGATGATTTAACCCCTTGAGTACGATGATTTAACCCCTTGAGTACGATGTCATCATACTAAAGCCTATAGGCCATCGTCTTCAAAAGGTATTAAGACATCGTACTAAAGGGATTGAGTCCTTGTACTCAATGGGATTAAGATATCTCAACTAAAGAGCCAATTAATTATGCTCAGGGGGATGGCATAGTACTCAAGGAGATCCCAGAACCACTGAACCGTACTAGTAATGACCCCAGAACCACTGAAGCGTACTAGTAATGACCCAGAACCACTGAACCGTACTAGTAATGACCCAGAACCACTGAACCGTACAAGTAATGACCCCAGAACCACTGAACCGTACTAGTAATGACCCAGAACCACTGAACCGTACTAGTAATGACCCAGAACCACTGAACCGTACTAGTAATGACCCCAGAACCACTGAACCGTACTAATGTGTTAGAACCACTGAACCGTACTAGTAATGACCCAGAACCACTGAACCGTACTAATGTGACCCCAGAACCACTGACCCTAGTAATGACCCAGAACCACTGAACGTACTATTAATGACTAGAACCACTGAACCGTACTAGTAATGACCCAAGAACCACTGAACCGTTCTGATAATGACCCAGAACCACTGAACCGTACTATTGGCCCCAAACCACTGAACCGTACTGACCCGTAGTGACCCCAGAACCACTGAACCGTACTAGTAATGACCCCAGAACCACTGAACCGTACTAGTAATGACCCCAGAACCACTGAAGCGTACTAGTAATGACCCAGAACCACTGAACCGTACTAGTAATGACCCAGAACCACTGAACCGTACAAGTAATGACCCCAGAACCACTGAACCGTACTAGTAATGACCCAGAACCACTGAACCGTACTAGTAATGACCCAGAACCACTGAACCGTACTAGTAATGACCCCAGAACCACTGAACCGTACTTGGTCGTATCGCTTCTGTTTACATTTGACAAGACGTTGAGCCTCCCCAGGGATGCCAGCGAGGTGGATGGGAGGGGACGGACGAGGGGAAAGGAGAAAGGGAGAGAAGGAAGGAAGAGAGAGAAAGAAATAGTGAGTTATGGGAGAGAGAGAGAGAGACAGAAAGAGAGACAGGGAAAATAGTGCATGAAAAGTGCCTGAAGTAGCTAGCAGGAAGAGGGAGAGGAAGAAGAAGAGGAAGAGGGAGATGAAGGGGGAGAGGAAGAGAAAGAGGGAGAAGGAGAGGTAAAGGGAGGGAGGAGATGGAGAAATCAGGGAGGGAGGGGCAGGTAGGGTGGGAAAGGGAGGAGGAGAAGGAGGAGGAGAAGATAGGGGAGGGTGGGGAAGGAAGGAAGGGGCGGAAATATCAGAAGGAAAGAGGGAGGAGAGTAGGGATGAAGGAAGAGAGAGAGAATGTATGGAGAAGGGAGGGAGAGAGAAGCATAGGGAAATGGGATAGAGGATAGGGAAGAAAGTAAGAGAGGACAGGGTAGACAGGATAAGGAAGAATACACTCAGACAACAAACACTAATCAACCATCTACATACACACAGACAGATATGGACGAGAGATAAATAACCCCTTGCCATAACGTGGAATAATAACGGTGGAAATAACGAAATGACACAGTATCCATAACGACAGTGTGACACAAAAAAAAAAACATTGGATAGCTCTCCCTCTCTAAATATAGATATTAAAGGAGGTGTATTGGTACCCCACGAAACTGACTTACTTGGTGAAAATATGATGTGCTATGTTGGAAATGTTGTAAATATGATGTGCTATGTTGGAAATGTTGAAAATATGATGTGCTATGTTGGAAATGTTGAAAATATGATGTACTATGTTGGAAATGTTGTAAATATGATGTGCTATGTTGGAAATGTTGTAAATATAATGTGCTATGTTGGAAATGTTGTAAATATGATGTGCTATGTTGGAAATGTTGTAAATATGATGAACTGTGTTGAAATTCTCTTGTCATGGTTAATAAAACTTACTTGTTGCAAGGATAAACCACCAAGTTGAAGTGTTTTGCAAGTTGACTTAGTTATTGAGCATATTGCAAAGTCGGTAGATAAAGTAATTTACACTTACAATACTTACATCAGTTCAATAAAGTGATTTTGATTACCACACTTATAATAGTTTCACAGTACATATACGTACCGTAAAATAACTTAAACTTCCTCACTTACAAAAATTACGATAAGTACTCAACATCATGTACTTATTTACTACACTTATAAAACTACAGTTACAGTACTTACAAAAGTTATATTGGTTATTGCGTTCATTTATTATAAGTACGGTAGTTTAAACTTATAATTTTGTGTCATATTATCATCTGTTCACTCACACGATGGGGTCTGTGTGAGTGAGTGAGTGAGTGAGTGAGTGAGTCAGTGAGTCAGTCAGTCAGTGAGTCAGTTCTTAATATACTACTGAACACACCACTCTCCATTGGACATCAGTAACTACAGGCATTATATACAAAGTCAACGAAAAACAATGACCTGATTTCAGATGGTCATATACCGTGACCCTGGATGACCCCGGGAGAGAATACTGATGCCAATACAGCACAGAAGCTCGTGGAATATATATAGAGAGAGATTATAGTATATATACTCTCTCGTGGCAGTGTGTATAAATTTGCATATTCAGTGATTGGAAACCTGCCTTGTGTTCTGGTGTATGAGATAGGTGATTAATAATAATAATAATAATAATAATAATAATAATAATAGTAATAATAATAATAATAATAAATTACATCTAGCTTCCCTCCATCAATCAGAAAACGACACGACATCACTCAAATGTAAACAAAGACGATCAAGCTTGCCAACATCCATCAAATATACTACACTATAATACTTTACATAATAATAAAAAATAATCACCAAGTATCTTAAAAAAAATCACTAATAAACACTAATAAAAAATACAGTACAGGTATTGTTGACATGTCGAGTACTATCAGATAATAGGTATTGTCTGAAGTGGTAACCGTGATGGGAGTCAAAGTGTTTATAGTTAAAAGTTGTGGTGTTTATAACATGGGAGTTGGGGGACAATGAAGGGGGTTATGGGCACCCAAGAGTGAATTAGAACCCTTGAACTGCGTGTCACGGTGTTTATAGTGTCGTCTCTGTGTGTGTTGTTATTGTTGACGGTAATGGGGTGGCTCTCTCTCTCTCTCTCTCTCTCTCTCTCTCTGTGCATGTGTGCGTGTACAGTGTGAATCTAGAGGTGCTTATACTAAGTGTATGTAAACGTATGCATATGTATTTGTGTGTGTGTGTGTGTGTTAGTGCATGTTTATATATGTGTGTACAATATACGCCTGTGTGTATTTGCATATGAGTGCATCTTTGTATATATGTGAAAATACATGTGTGTGTGTGTGTGTGTGTGTAAGCATGAGTATATATGTGTGGTTACATTTACGTGTATACTGCATGTATATTACGTGGTACAAACAAGCTTGTATTATATATATATATTTAACAACAAGTGGACAGGAAAATTTTATAAGCGAGAAGAATAAACACGTTTGGTGATATGTGCTTACTGCTGTCATCTCTCTTTCTATATTTTCTCTTTCCTATTTTACTAAGTTTTATTTATCTTTTAGTTTTAATATTCTTGTATGTTATATTTTTACAGTATTTTTTTTTTATTTTGGTGCATTTTTCTATTTTTTGTATTTTTGGGGGTATCTTTCTGTAATTTTCTTCTTTTTATTATTATTATTATTATTATTATTATTATTATTATTATTATTCACGTAAAAATTGCTACTGACAATAAAACACGAAGTTAAATAAACACAGTCATAAAGGCTTCCTATAAAAACATCACATCTGGCAAAGGAGCCAATCAAATATCCTTAATTAAGAACTTGGTGATGTGATTGGCCGAGGACGGAGCGTAAACAGGTTGATGAGGTCTTCCGGGGATGTGTAATAGTTGGGGTGGATGGGGTGGAGGGGGTTGATGTGGAGGAATTGGAGGGGTTGTTTGTCAAGGCTGAACTGAAAACACACAAAAAATAGTCTCTCTCTCTCTCTCTCTTCTTTCATATCTTAATCGAAAGTAAAAGTCACAAAGTAATTTTTTTATGTTTATTTTACTTTTTTGTCATAATAATAATAATAATAATAATAATAATAATAATAATAATAATAATAATAATAATAATAATAATAATAATAATAATAATAATAATAATAATAATAATAATAATAATAATAATCATCATCATCATCACCATCATCATCATCATCATCATCATCATCATCATTATCATCATCATCATCATCATCATCATCTCAAGTCATCATCATATTTTTAATTTACCTCCATTATTTTATTCCCAGGTTTAGAAGATGGGAAGAACGGCTCTTGTGTGGGACTGTGTTATTTCTACTGATGGTGTGTTGCAGCCTGGTTACCTACATCATATTAGGTGAGTCATTAACCATTATCTAACTATTAGGTACCATTATCTAGCCATTAACTAGCCATTAGATACTACAGAAGAGAGGATAATGTCATTTACTATTAGTAATTCATCAAAGTACCATGCACGTATTACATTAACCATTATCTAACCATTAACCATTATCTAGCCATTGGGTACAATAATAGGGGTTATTACCATTAACCATTAGTAACTCTGAGTACGATCCTCATATGCTGTTTGTGTTCTTGATTGATTCTGTGTCATTAGTTAACATTATCTAAGGGGAATCTAGTACCCATTGTCTCCTAACCATTACTTTTCTTGCTAATGGTTATCTAGTTCCAATACAATAAACCATTATTATTTAAAACACTGATATTTCTAATGTACTGTTATGCCATTGAACCTAGAAACCATTACCCATTATTTCATACTCATTAGTCACCAGTGTCCGCGAGTATAAGTGCCTCATTACTAAACGACATCTGATACTAATGGGTCGTTTGAATATAATTACAAACTGACATTAATAGCCATTTAAACATTACGTGTGGTTCTGATGCCTAACTCCATTACACCATTAGCTTTAAGTCTTCTAATGGGTGGGGGTGTTATAATAATGTCCATTCATCTTTAGGAAGACCATTTACCCATTAGCCTCTTAAGTGTGTTTGAATAGGTCTCTAATTACCTAATATCCTACCCATTAACCCATTAACTTTGCAGGTAATTAATGGTCATTTTCCCCATTAGTCTGTATTAAATGTCCTTTTTATTATATTTTACGAGAATGGGGAGAGAGAGAGAGAGAGAGAGAGAGAGAAGGAAGGGAGGGGAGTTAGAGAGAGGGAAAGAGTAAGTGAGAGAATAGGAAGGAAATGGAAGGACAGTACAGGAGAGAAAGAAGGAAGGAAGAAAGAAAGACACAGAGAGAGAATGGGAAAAAAACGAAAGAAGGAAAGAGAACACAGAGGAGGAGGAATAAGAACCAAGAAAGAGAAGGAAAGAGAGAAGAAGAGAGCGATTAGATTAGGGGAATAGGAGGAGTGAGAAGAAGAGATTGGAAGATAAGGGTGAAAGGTAGAGAAAATAAAGGAAGGGGAAGAAGGGTGAGGGGAGAAAGAAGTGGGGAGAGAGATATGACAGGATTAATAGCGAGAGGAGGATAATAGATGAGAAGGAAGGAATAAGAATGATAATAATAATAATAATAACAATAATAATGATAATAATAATAATAACAATAATAATAATAATAATAATACTAGGATCGAAAAAAAAATAAATAAAATATAGATTAGAAAATTAAAGAAAGAGAGAGATAGTGTGTGTGTGTGTGTGTGTGTGTGTGTGTGTGTGTGAGTGTGAGTGTGTGTGTGTGTGTGTGTGTGAGGTGTGTGTGTGTGTGTGTGTGTGTGTGTGTGTGTGTGTGTGTGTGTGTGTGTGTGTGTGTGTGTGTGTGTGTGTGTGTACAAACCGAGGTATGTGATAATTCCCTTAACAAGCAACAACCCTCAGTGGAGTGACAATCACACAGTATAAATTTATTCCCAACAAAGCCTGGCTCTCGTTTGGCTCTACCCGCTCCAGTGAATCCCTAAAGATAGCTCTCTCTCTCTCTCTCTCTCTCTCTCTCTCTTATAATATAATCAGTTATATTATTATCCCGAAACTAGAATTGCAATAAAAGGGAAAAAACTGAATCGCAAAATATCCGCCAAAAATATATACAGTATATATATTTTACTTACTTTTAATAATGTACCTCGAAATAATACACTCACTGATGCTGGAGAAATAATCACGTGCGTAATTACTGACAATGGAATCGCAACAACAACAAAAAGTACAAACCTGAATCGCAGCTGTCATTGTATACATTTTTACGCGATTCAAATTCATACATTTTATTATAAATTTCTTCATAATATTATTTTTAATGATAACAGAAATATCATATATATATATACATTTATATATATATATATATATATATATATATATATATATATATATATATATATATATATATATATATATATATATATATATATATATAGTAATATTTGTTTATTTGAATGCAATGATTGATAAAAAAATAATAATATTTAGATTAGTGTTGTGGTTTAAATTCATCCTGGCAACTGAGGTATCATGTAGTTCTTTTAAAACTGGGTAAACAAACCAGCCAAACCCAGTGTTATGTTCCAATAATTTTACGTAACTTGGAATATATATATTGTTATCTCAGCCTTTGTAGAGACATTTTATTTGAGTTATATATATTTTTTATTTTATTAATATTTTACAGTTCGTCAAAATAATGGATGATGCCGGAAATGTTCAATATAAACGTAAAAAAATATGAGAAAAATGTAGAAATACATTTTATATAGACTTCACATTTTTTGTTTAATATTCGTCAAAATAATACACGTATATACAGATGTCAGAAATGTAATAAGAAAAAGTATAAATAAAAACAGAAATACAAAAAAGCGAAAAACAAAATAGAATCACCCATTATTGGAACAAGCTTAGGACCAATGAGTTTGATGATATTTCGTGTGTGATTATCGCCAGATAGATATACGCTATAGATATACGTGTACACATGTTTATATTTACAGGTGTGCAGCCTATACAGATTCGTATTAGTAAGTTTTTATGGTGTTATACTTATAAATACGCATATATACGCACGCACACTCCTTTATGTCATGTACTTACAGTATATAATGAATACAATCGTATACATACATATATGCACATAAATGTACCGGTATACACATACACACACACACACACACAATCCGTAACGCAATAAAACCAGATTAAGTCAGAGGAAATAAAACGACTCGTCACCAAAATAGACAAACAGTGCTGGATGTGAACCATTTATCTTCCCCGCTGATGGAAGAGGCGGAGCGGTACATACGTCAAGCCCTATAACAAAATTAATATACATCGTCTACTTAACTACCACTTACAGATAAAAATAAAACACACCAAATAAATCATAATCTTTAAAAAAAATCGTTAAATATCAAAAGGTTTACCGTGAATATAGCCTCCAAAAAATGGTTGATATATTTCTGCGTTGGTGATATGTTTGGTGTGTGGACTATGGAGTGGAGTAGCGAGGTAGTGAGAGTATTCAATATATATATCCAACATAGTTCTCTACATCAAATCATTATTCAAAAGAGTTCGCCGCCATTCTGTGAGGATGGTGATAGCGTGAATTCTGGCTTTGATTGGAACAAAAATTTAGTCGAAATATTTTTTTTATATAGAATTTCTTTATAAAGGTTTATGGTGATTTGTTTCTTTGAACTGTATTTAATTCTCCGGGATAGTGGCAGTGTGTGTGTGTGTGTGTGTGTGTGTGTGTAGTAATCCTTATATCATTTGGTACTACTCTCTCTCTCTCTCTCTCTCTCTCTCTCTCTCTCTCTCTCTCTCTCTTACCGCCAGCCGTCAATAGGAGTTAGTGTCTCGATAATTAAGGATTAAACGCTTGATAAGAGTTGAATAAGTAGTCTCTAAGGCCCTCCCTCCCTCCCTCCCTCCCTCCCTACCCTCCTCCTTCCCTCCCCCCCTTTCCTCCCTCCCTTCCCCTCCTCCCTTCCTTCCATTCCCCCAGTCGCTTCTCTATTAACTTCCAGTCCCTTAACTACTTCCGGTCCCTAATTACAGCCAGTCCTTAACTACTTCCGGTCCCCCAACACCTCCCTTCTTAACGCCCCCCCCTCTCGTCACTAACCCCCTAACTCCACCTAGTAACTTCATGCCAACGACCACCCCCCTCTCCCTCCCCCTCCCCTCCCCTCCCTCTCTCTCGCCAACTTAGCCAAAACAACTTCGCCAACCTGCCTAAGTTGGACCACAATGCCTTCTGCTGATGGCTACCCCAACTCAATTCTGCTCAAGTTAATACCTGGTGGGAGAGGGGGAGGGGGAGGGGGGGAAGGGGGAGGGAGAAGGGGGAGGGGGGTAATGGAGTTGAGTTTGTTCTGGTAACACTGCTCAACTGTTAAAGGTAGTCTAGTGTGGGAACATTTTCTGCCACTTCAATTTTTTTGCGGTGATATTGTTTGATTTTGAGGGATGGCTTCTAGTCTGTGTGGTAATACTGTAAAGGTAGGGTGGGGTAGGGTAGGGAGATGGCGCTGGAGTGGGAGAAGGGAAGGGCTGGGTAGAGATAGGAGTAGCTGGAGTGGGGTGGCGCTGGGTAGGGTAGCGCTGGGTAGGGAGTGGGGTAGGGTAGGGTTTGCCAGTCTTCACACACACACACACACACACACACACACACACACACACACACACACACACACATATTAATGAGGCTGGGCGCTAGACAGACACTTCATCTGATGCCTCATTCTTTAGTGGGGAGGAGGAAGAGGAGAGGATGAGGAAGAGGAGGAAGGGAGAGGAGAGGGAGAGGGAGGAAGGGAGAGGAGGGAGGAGGGAAGAATGGGAAGGGAGAGGGGGGAGGAGGAAGGCAGAGGGAGGAGGAAGGGAGAGGGAGGTGGAAGGGCGAACTCTTAGTGGGTATTTTATCTTTAGTGAAGTGTAGCGAGTGTAGAGTAGAAGAAGGAGTAGGAGAGGAGGAGCAGAAAGAAGAGGAGAAAACGAGGAAGTGGAAGAGAAAGAGGGAGGAGGAGGAGGGAAGATATAGAAGAGAAATAAGCAGGATGAATAAAATGAAATAAGAGAGAGAGAGAGAAAGAGAGGGAAGAAAAGAGGTAGTACCAGACAAGAAGTAATTAATACAGTCCCAGAAGACAGGGACCATCTGACGCAGTAGTAGTAGTAGTAGTAGTAGTAGTAGTAGTAGTAAGATGTAGGAAGAAGGTTAGTTTAGAAAGTAGGTCATAACGATGCGTTATCCTCACCTCCATCACCAAACCTTCCTCCTCCTCCTCTTCTTCATCTTCTTCTTCCTTCTCCTCCTCCCTTCTCTTACTTCCCGTTCTCCTCTTCCTTATAACTTATTTGGTCATTCTTTCACGCTACTGTTTGTAAATTCTCTCTCTCTCTCTCTCTCTCTCTCTCTCTCTCTCTCTCTCTCTCACTTATTCCTTCTCCTACCCTCTAGAAACCTGTCGTTCATACCGGTGGAAAATATAACCAGTAGAAAGAGAGAAAATAAAGACAAAGTGAGAAATTAATTACCATTCCAGCAATCTCTAGGTGTGTTTGAACTCCCACACTCTCAAAAGATGATGGCAGGTAATTGCAATATAAGAGACTCTCCCCCCCCTTCCTCCCCCCCCTTCCCCCTTCGTCGCCGTGAGCTAGCCGAGTGGGGAGGGGGGAGGTGGTCGTTTTTGTAACTCTGTGGCTGATAGAGAACTCTTCAGGTACAATGGAAGGAAGGAGAGGAGAGGAGAGGAGAGGAGAGGAGAGGAGGACAACAAAAATGTGGATTAAAAAAAGAGGGGGAGGAAATATGTGGATATAAAGACTTCAGAAACACAAGGGCTGGAGCTAAGGTACTCGAGAGAGAGAGAGAGAGAGAGAGAGAGAGAGAGAGAGATTAAAGAACACTGAAGAGTTATTTGGGATTTTTTTCCCATCCTTTCTTGTTTCCAGGGATGAGAAGGGAAGAAAATCTTGGAATAAAATGAGAAGGGAATAAATTCAGGAAGAAATATAAGAGGAAGAAAGTCTGGGAATTAAATAAGAAATGAATAAAGTCAGAGAGAAATATGAGAAGGGAAGAAAGTCATAGAAAATAGTTTGGTTGTGATATATGTTTTAGGACGCATAAACTGGACCTATTTTCGTCATTATTTTCTTTGAAATACCTGGAAATTATCCGGTAACAACCCCCCTCCATCTCCCATCTAACTTAATCTAACCTAACCCAACCTAATCTAACCTAACCTAACTAACTTAACTCAACTCAAATCAACACAACCCCGCGGGCCGGGTCAGGTTGATAAAATCTACGGTGTTTGCTACCCACGTTTCACTACCTCTGCCCCTACCAGTGTGTCTACTATTAAACACTCTCTACTCTATTCTACTCTACCCTACTCTACTCTACTCTACTCTACTCTACACAATATAATATGTACGTTTATCTTATCTCTAACTGCTATATTTACACTCATATATAAACTTAATCATATCACACAACTTTATACAGACACAAAAACAAAACACAATCGCCTCCTCTCTTGATCCCTCTCTCATACACACAGAGGGAGTGGGATAATACCTTCTTTCACCCCCTTTCCCCCTTCCCCATTCCTCCTGCCCTCTCCCACCCCCAATACATTCTTTAACTGCTTTATGGACACCAATTACACCACTCTTACAGCCTCTCGTTGAAATAATGTTACAAGCTTACTGGTGTTATCACTGTAGTTATGGTCAACCAAATTTTTACGGACTAGTATGTGTGTGTGTGTGTGTGTGTATGTGTATGTGTATGTGTGTGTGTGTGTGTGTGACATGCCAAACAAATTCGACAGTATGACCATGAATAGACACTATAATACACCACACTACACTATACATACACTATACTACACTAGACTGTACTAGCCTGTTTATTAACCAACCTCTTACTACATTATTTTACCATCACAAATACCAAACCTCTTACTACATTATTTTACCATCACAAATACCAAACCTCTTACTACATTATTTTACCATCACAAATACCAAACCTCTTACGACATTATTTTACCATCACAAATATCAAAGTTGCCTCCAGTAGTTGGTTAGGTTATATCTTTATTGTGTAATAACGATGGCTCAAATCATCCAGGAGTTTTATCCCGAACTCGA
>NW_024756914.1:2365283-2410283 GCF_018991925.1 Homarus americanus
TACACACGCCGTTGCTCTCTGGAAGGGCCTTGACGGAGGCTTCACTTATTTCAACAGTTGCGGGAGTCTTCCCCCAAGTCACGTTATGGACGCGGTCCAACGATCATTCGGGGGCAAGATCACCTACAACACGGGACGGATGCAAGGTGTCGGTGTTAACACCTGTCTGAATTACTGTCTGGCCTTTTTGTATTACGCCTCCGAGCACATCGACGTTCACTCAGAGGACTTGTTCGACGCCTTCAGGTCCTTTATGGGGACCCAATCGGATGCGAAGGCGTTTCGCATTGTACAAGATATGCTGAGAGAAGCGGGTATGAAACACGAATTAAACTACAGCAGCGGTTACTCACGACTGCTCGACTATATCCGGCCATCGCTCGATCGGACAAACAATACTCGTCCGATGAAACGGCGACGAAGCCTGATCAGTAGAGAAAACACAACGGGTAGTGAACACAACAGGTAGTGAGCACAACAGGTAGTGAGCACAACAGGCAGTGAGCACAACAGGTAGTGAGCACAACAGGTAGTGAGCACAACAGGCAGTGAGCACAACAGGTAGTGACACAACAGGCAGTGAACAACAGGCAGGAATAACAGGTAGTGGAGCAGCCAACAGGTAGTGAACACACCAGGTAATGAGCACAACAGGTAGTGAGCACAACAGGTAGTGAACACAACAGGTAGTGAGCACGACAGGTAGTGAACACAACAGGTAGTGAGCACAACAGGTAGTGAACACAGCAACAGCCGTGTGGGTCGTCGACGATAAAAGGTGTTTGTTAGAGGTCCGTCTCTCCTCCTGCACACTACTCTCACGTCCAGTACCGAGAGAGAGAGAGAGAGAGAGAGAGAGAGAGAGAGAGAGGCACACACACACACAGATTATTATGTCACCTTAATATAACACAACAACAAAATGTATAAAAATAAAAAATAAATATCTGTATAATCTTTCCATAAAAAGGAATAAAAAAATATATATATATACATATATATATATATATATATATATATATATATATATATATATATATATATATATATATATATATATATATATATATTACCCAAAAAAGTTTTTGAAAAAATCACTGATAAATAAATAAATACAGCACATAAATAAATAAATAAATCCTCTACAAAACATCACAATCAATTAAAATGAATAACAAACTTCGAAGAGAAAAGGAAGAAAGAATTGGTGTAAGGAAAGAAGGACGGAAGGAGGAACCACAAAGAAAGAGACTGAAAGAAGTGAGGGAGGCAGCGTACCATCACAAGCCAAGAGGGGGGTGGTGTGAGGGATGGGGGTGAGGGCAAGGGAAAGTGGGCTCACAGAACCTCTAAATCAAGGGATATGAGCGAGGTCAACATTATGTATGGTGTAGCCGCCCTAGTGGTGGTGGTGGTGGTGGTGATAGTGGTGTGGTGGTGGTGGGTGGTGGGTGAGGGTGGTGGTGGTGGTGTGTGGTGGTGGTGGTGGTGTGGTGGTGGTGGTGTGGTGTGGTGGTGATTGTGGTGGTGGTGGTGGTGGTGTGGTGGTGGTGGTGGTGGTGGTGATAGTGGTGGTTGTGGTGGTGGTGGTGGTGGTGGTGGTGATAGTGGTGGTGGTGGTGGTTGTGGTGGTGGTGGTGGTTGTGGTGGTGGTGGTGGTGGTGCATACATACATACATACATACATACATACATACATGTATATAGATACACGCACCTAAGAAGAATAAACATTTAAAATCCCATCAACCAATTAATTCTTCCCATGAAGACTTTCGACCTGTCTTCATTTTACCCCAGGATGAACAGACTACGATACAGAAGCTTAACCCAACACCAATTACTCACTTACATCATCCTGGGGTAAAAAATAAATATATAAATAATAAATAAATAAAAATAAATATAAATGAATAAATAAATGAATAAATTAATAAATAAAAATGTATAAAAAATAATATATAAATGAGTAAATAAATAAATAAATAAAAATAATAAATTAATCACCTGAGGGTTAAAACATCGTACCCAAAAATTATATAGTTTATGAGGGGGTGGGGGTGGGGGGTGGGGGGTTAAAACAAACTACCGTGTGACGTAATCTGAGGTAGTTTAATCCCTTGAGATAATCTGGTTGTTAATTTATTCAGAGACTGATAGTATTAAAAGGATTATGTAGAGAGAGAGAGAGAGAGAGAGAGAGAGAGAGAGAGAGAGAGAGAGGCCTTATCTCTGTATCACACTGTATTACTCCCGGGAATATAAAGTCCAATTTGCATCTATTTATTTACTGAACATAAGACTCTGGCGCGTGTGTGTGCGTATGTATGTATGTATGTATGCATGTATGTATGTATGTATGTATGTATGTATGTATGTACGAGTGTTATGCATCACAGAGATATGACAGTGCAGGAATTATTATGTGTTAAAGCAGACTTGGTCTTGCCTTTGTTGCTAGTGGTGGCAGTGGTAGTGGTGGTGAGGGTGGTGATGGTGGTAGTGTTGGTAGTAGTGGTGGAGGTGGTAATGATGTTGGTAGTGGTGGTGTTGATGGATATATAGATAGATAGATAGATAGATAGATAGATAGATAGATAGAAAATAGTAGTAGTAGTAGTAGTAGTAGTAGTAGTCAACAATAACATAGAGTAACATAATAAAACTCAAAGGTAACTATAAACAGCATTAAAAAAACTTGGTTAAAGTCACCTGTATCTAAAACTAATCAACAACAGTACATTAAACATCAAAGCTCCGTAACAAATGTTTCTCTTCGTACTCTAAAAGTCATGAATATTAACGATAAAAAACATAAATACCTCATTAAACATATATTAAAAAAACACATAAATATGTGTGTGTGTGTGTGTGTGTGTGTGTGTGTGTGTGTGTCTACCTCTCTGTGTTTGTATGTCTGTATGTGTGTGTATGTATCTGTCTGTCTCTCTGTCTGTCTCTGTTTTTTTTCACTGGTTGAGGATAATCATAATTTTCCCCCAATTAAAATTAATGAGGAAAAAATAATGGAAACGTTGCCTGTTTGTCCAATTTCCATCCCTGTGAGATTAAGAGTTTATTAAAATCCCGACCTATTATAATTAAACAACTATGCTGTTTATTTATGGTCCATCCTCTACTTTCCTCTGTATGATTCGCTAATCCTCATCGTATGATTCATAATGATTAGTATATTAAATTCCAATATGACCTCTCTCTTGAAGATTCGCTAATCCCAGTCCACGATATATATAACGGCTTATATATTGAGTAAAGCTCGTTATATAGATGTGAAACGCCCATCTAACGAACTATATATACTGATAAAAGTTCGTTATATAGAGTGTCCGTTAATTATCATACCCACGCATAACGGATTATACATACAGAGAAGTTCGGTGTATAGAAAGTTCTCTGTAATATAATATTTTAACGCAACAAGACAGAGAAACGCGACAGACTGTAGGGTATCAACACACCGCGGCGGGCCGGGTGAGAAAGTCTACGGTGTTTGCTACCCACGTTTCACTACCTCTGCCTCTTTCAGTCTCTACTATTAAACACTCTTTACTCTACTCTACTCTACTCTACTCTACTCTACTTTACTCTACACAATATATTATGTACGTTTATCTTATCTCTAACTGCTATATTTACACTCATATATAAACTTAATCATATCACACAACTTTATACAGACACAAAAACAAAACACAATCGCCTCCTCTCTTGATCCCTCTCTCATACACACAGAGGGAGTGGGATAATACCTTCTTTCACCCCCTTTCCCCCTTCCTCCTTCCTCCTGCCCTCTCCCACCCCCAATTCATTCTTTAACTGCTTTATGGACACCAATTACACCACTCAGCCTCTCGTTGAAATAATGTTACAAGCTTACTGGTGTCATCACTGTAGTTATAGTCAACCAAATTTTTACGGACCAGTGTGTGTGTGTGTGTGTGTGTGTGTGTGTTATTTATTGACTTGTATATATATTTTAATTCCTATTTATATGTTCTCTTGACGGAATGTGTTTTACTTTAAAAAGGTAAATAGACAAGAGATAAATAATAATAATAATAATAATAATAATAATAATAATAATAATAATAAAAACAATAACAATAATAATGAACAAACACATAAATTAATAGAACATAGCAAAAAAAGCGCGAACATACATACAATTAAACACACACACACACACACACACACACATCAGCATTAACCTGAGACACCTCCAGCCTCCTCAACAAACAATAACAATCAGTTCAACACAGGTAATTGGATCAGCGTATGAAGGTATCCCGGCACAGGTAATGGTTACGCTGTACGAGGTGATTACGACAGGTATCTTAGTGGCACAGGTGAGGTCTTAGTGCACGGTAGTAGGTGGTAGGAGTCAAGGTGTTTAATTATCAGGTGAAATAATTTAATAATCTGGAGTTAATTATTAGGTGAAATAATCTGGAGTTTATTATCAGGTGATAACTTTGTTATTGAAAATAATTTTTATTTTTCCAGTTTTGTGATGGATGTATTTGTCGTCATTACTCACTACCTTCTTCTTTCCAGACTTATTCCTGAATGTTCCAGGTTCATAAGATTTCATTAACTCTCTTCCACCCCCGACCTCAGAATGTTTTAGTTTTCCGGGACCCTCCAAACATTCAGTAATATTGACTTTTTTCTTCCAGAGAAGTTCCAGGAAACTCCAGATTCATCAAGAGTCCCACAAGATCCTTAATCATGATTCATCTTCTTCATTCCAGGAAGTTCCAGCTTTATTACTTCTATTGACACAGACCTTATTCATTCCAGGCAAGTTCCAGGAAGTTCCAGCTTTATTACTTCACCATTCCAGATAAGTTTCAGAAAGTTCCACCTTTATTACCTCTACTGATACTGACCTTCCTTATTCCAGACAAGTTCCAGGAAGTTCCAGTGCCCCGGCCGGAAGTATGCACGACCCCGGAGTGCTTAAGGGCTGCTTCCCGCCTGCTGGATCGCATGGACCGGACAGTTTCCCCCTGCAGTGACTTCTACCAATTCGCCTGCGGGAATTACCTGCACGAGAACGTTGTACCTGACGATGCCCTCTACCGCTCAGCCATGCAGGAGATGCAGGAAGATGTCCTCGTTATTATTAAAAGTGAGTCATGGGTCTACGTGTTCCTGTGGAGGGGGGACATGAATATCGCCTTGTGTAAATGGAGGTTATGAAATAGGTGCTCTCTCTCTCTCTCTCTCTGTCTCTCTCTCTTCTCAAATTTCCCCTGAGAGTTCAACCCGACTTTAACTCAGTTCCAAAATTTCTTCAAAACTCATAACCAGACTTTTAAATAAATCCTCAAGAGATTTTTTTTTAAACGCGAAAATCCTGGTAATATTTTTTGTCTTAACTCCGAAAGGGTTGACAACAGCTTAACTAGTGTCGTGTTAATTGAGTAAAACTGCGTGATTAAAGCGGTTTTCTTGATCTTGTTACTCTTTGGGGTGTCAAGAAAATGGAATAAACGACACGAAAATAAATGGCACTCTCTCTCTCGTGTGTGTGTGTGTGTGTGTGTGTGTAAGAAGATATCAAACACCAACGACAACAAACCAAACCACTACGATATATGTAAACATGTACTACAGAAAACGGCAGAGTTCCAGCTATAACTCTATCAATTTACAACTGCATTAAAGTCTAGAAGCAATCAAGACCCCGAGGGCAAGACTCGACCTTAAGGCGGGGTAATACGAGGCGGGGGAGCATCAGGCGGGGGAACACCAAGCGGGGAGCACCAGGCGGGGGAACACCAGGCGGGGTGAACACCGGGGGGAGCACCAGGCGGGAGCACAGGCGGGGGAACACAAGCGGAGGAGCACCAGGCACGGGGGAGCACCAGGCGGGGGAACACAAGGCGGGGGAGCACCAGGCGGGGGAACACAAGGCGGGGAACACCAGGCGGAGGAGCACCAGGTGGGGGGAACACGAGTCAGCTGATGCCATAAAACCCATTTAAGTGTTACTGAGGAAGGCAATAAGTGTTTACTTGGCACTTTATGAGCCAAATAAGTATCTGCTTCCGACCACAGAACGGCACCTTAGCTACTAATGAACTTATACGCATTAGCAGAGTAAAGGTTTGGGAGCCTTGCTAACTGTGTGTGTGTGGAGGCTGTCTCTTAATGCTGCTTCTTCGGGTGTGGTGATAACAGTAATGATGTAATGATACGTAATGGCCTTATACTACTACTACTACTACTACTACTAATAATAATAATAATAATAATAATAATAATAATAATAAAAACAACTCACTTTCAAAACTTTCAAGTGACTTACATTCCTCCCCCTCCACCTCTTGAGACCTGCTGAATTTGCCACAGCTAACTTAACTTCATAACTTACAAACTTAAATCCCCAAAAAAACCCGCTGGATTCGCCACACTAAACTTAAATTACTTATAAAATCTACTACTTCAATATACTTTACTAATCCTGCCCCCCCTCTCCACTTGTGTCCCACCTCTCACAGAAATGCTGGATTTGCCTCACGGGGACAACGACACAGATGCCTTCGGTAAAGCCAAGAGACTCTACCATTCCTGTATGAACACGAGTAAGTACTTAAGTAACACCTGTTAAGTAATCGATACACCTGTTGAATGTATTAAAGTAACACCTGTTTAGTACTTAAGTAACACCTGTTAAGTAATCGATACACCTTGTGAATGTATTAAAGTAACACCTGTTTAGTACTTAAGTAACACCTGTTAAGTAATCGATACACCTGTTGAATGTATTAAAGTAACACCTGTTTAGTACTTAAGTAACACCTGTTAAGTTATCAGGGACAGACAGACAGAATGACAGACGGGGCGAGATAGAAAAAGACTCACTTGACAGACAGACAGAGAAACAGAAAAACAAGCAAAAGAGACAGAATAGCAGACATCAGTGACAGACAGACAGATAGATAGACAGATAGATAGACAGATAGAAAGACAGACAGACAGAGAAAGTAACACGTGAACATGTCCGTCCCAGGTGTGTCATTCATTAGTGTGATAAAAAGTAATTACCTGCAGCTTAATGAGGGATACTCTGGCTAATGAGGTTATTAGCTGCTCTCTCTCTCTCTCTCTCTCTCTCTCTCTCTCTCTCTCTCTCCTATTTCACCCATCGTCCTTCCACATTACTTGCAATAAATCCTCCGCTTCCTCCTTCCCCTCCCCCCCGCCCCCCACCAGGAAGAGTGGAGCCGTTCCTCTAGCATCAGGAAGACACAGGAAGAGAGAGAGAGAGAGAGAGAGAGAGAGAGAGAGAGAGAGAGAGCAGATGAAAGGTGAGTGGACAAGCTCTATATGTCTGGAGACGACGGGAGGCTGATGGTGTGTGTGTGTGTGTGTGTGTGTGTGTGTGTGTGTGTGTGTGTAATTTGCAATGATTTCGGCAATAATGAGGAGAAGTCGACCTTTTAATTTCTTTGTAATTTCTTGGCTGATTGCAGTTGCTAATCTGCTTTTGTTTATCCTCATGTCTTCTCGCTTTATTTACTTTTATTTTATAATTTCTAGTTTATTTTGTGTCCTATTTTTTAGGTTGGTTAGGTTAGGTTAGGTTAGGTTAGGTTTGGTTAGGTTAGGTTAGGTTAGGTTAGGTTAGGTTTGGTTAGTCTTTAGTAGATGTAAATGAAATGAAAACAGAAATGAATGAATAAATGATTAAATAGTTAATCCGATATAGTTTATTAGATACTGTAGTTCCGATTAAATCCTTTGGTTCAGATATATCATACCGTATAATCCGATTAAACACCGTAGTTTATCCGATTAAACTCATAAATCGGTAACTTTGATATCCGTGAGATCTGCTTAATCCCCTCCCCCCGCCAGTCGATTAAATTCCTTCAGTACGATTCGATTTTTTCAAGATCCGATTAAATCCTCCAGTAAACCGATTAGCTCCCCTGAGATGTCAATAAAGAACCCACAAGTGCGATTACAGGTGTTGCCTTCTTAACTCTTAATAAGTCTCCAAGAAAGTAATTAGATCCCTTACACCTCAAACCCACCCTCTACCTCCCACCTCCCCACACACCCACCCACCACCTCACCTCCCCCGAACCCTAACCCTCAACTCCCAACACCCTCAAGCCTGATTTGGACGCTTCAAGGCTCCATTAAACGCCTGGAAGACCGATTACACACACCACTACCTCCACCTCTCTCACACACCCCATCAAAATTAATCAGAGTAAGAAACATGGGTATAGTAGACCCCGGCTGAGTGAACCATACCGTGTGTGTGTGTGTGTGTCTGAGAGAGTCAAGTAGCTCCAAGAATGCCTGAGTTGATTGGATTACTGAGTGACTGATACTACTACTACTACTATTACTACTATTACTACTACTACTCCTACTACATAAACAAGATAGAAACACATGATATTCGGTCTTCAATTATATTAAAAGAAAAAAAAGAGCCTCCTTCAGGCGTCTCTGATCACCATGACAACAACACGTCAGCAAGAGAGAGGCCATATTGAATCCGGATTCTTTAAGTTGATTCACGAACGTAAACACTCACTCAAACCTGATTATCTAAGTGTTTATGCGTCAATATTTTATCCTAGCTGTAGAAACGGGGACTTAATCAACATAAGTCTTTTCTAAGTTACGATACAGTGATGGATTCTCAAAAGCTTTCGTAAGTTATTGTTTTTTCCCTTAACGTGTAGTTATGAAAACGTATCTAACTGGCTCTCTATAGTGAAGGGTTATAGTGTGGGGTTACGTGTACTATATACAGTATTACTTGTGGACGATACATAACAGCGACATAGAGAAGACGAGTAAGTATGGGGGCGAGTTACTCACCTCCAAACACCTCACTCCACCTACCTAACACGTCATCTTCCTCCTTCAGGCTTTACCGTGCACGAGAAGGACATGGCAGACTCGCCTATCTTCAACCTCCTGACGGCGGAGCAGCTGGGGCAATGGCCGATGTTGTCTCCTGACGGCTGGGACGAGAGTCAGTACAACTTGGAGCGGCTGTTGGCTCAGCTCACACTCTACCAGGTCCACACCTTCCTTGAGTCTTACATCACTCCTGACGAGAGGAACTCCAGTGTGTACACGCTGCAGGTGGGTGGTGGTGGGTGGGTGGGTGGGTGGTTGGGCGGGTGGTGAGTAGTGATGGTAAGAGCTTTACTCCTCAAAAAGCTTTCTCAGTCCACCTTACCATTACCTTCTCCTCCTCTTTCACCTGTTCACAGTTTTTTCCTCCCTGTTCTTCACGTCATTATCCCCGTGTTCACTTTCCTCCCTGTTCTTCACGTCATTGTCCTCGTGCTCAACCTTCCTCCCTGTTCTTCACGTCATTATCCCCGTGTTCACTTTTCCTCCCTGTTCTTCACATCATTATCCCCGTGTTCACTTTTACTCCCTGTTCTTCACATCATTATCCCCGTGTTCACAGTTCTTCAAGGGGACACCGGCGCTGGCGAGGAATTACTACTTGAACTCGTCCAATGAGGAGTACGCCGGGTATATGTCCGCCTACCGCGCCTTGATGGAGGAGACGGCCCTCGACCTGTCATCAGGCCTCGCCCTCAACACCTCCCACGTCGACGAGTTGATAGCCTTCGAGACCAAGTTTGCCATGGTGAGTAAGAGAGAGAGAGAGAGAGAGAGAGAGAGGAGGGGAGTTAGGTTAGGTTTAGGTTAGATAAGGTTAGAGTAATGGGCGTGAAGTAGAGGTGTTAGAGTGGTGGGCGGCTTGAAAGGTATAGGTGAGAGTAGCGGAAATGAGGCATAGGGGTGAGAGGTTAGAGAGGGAGGAGGAGGAGGAAGAGTGGAAGTGATAACGAGAGAGGGAAATGGCCCTGAGGAGTGATGAGAATGGAGACAGGGAGAGGAAAGGAAGAGGAGTGGAGTGGAGAGGAAGGGGAGGTTGGAGAGAGAGTGGGAAGGGAGGGAGAGGAGGAGAAAGAAAGTGAGAAGAAAGGAATAAGGAGGAAAGAAGAGTTGGAAGGAAGGGAGAAAGGGAAACAGAAGAGAAAAATGGTAGGAAGAAAGGAGAAAAATGGAAGAGAAATTGAAAGAGAGGAGGAGGCGAAGAAGAGAGGGAGGGGGAGAATGATCAGAAGGAATAAGGTAAGATGTCGAGAAGGTTCTGTTGAAAGGAGTTTTTGGAGAGTGTAAACCAGCAGCCCATCAGAAGATAATGTGCCTGTGTTTCCCATGGTAACGCTCCAATGGCCGTCCTATTAAAATTCAGTGACTATAATATAGAATTTAATGTGGAAACGGGGAGCGATATAGCCAATAAACATATTTTGAAAAAAGATTTAATGACTAGTTTTCAATTTATTCTGCGTGCAATTTCTGTACAAACGCGTACTGACTCAAAAAGCATATTTACTACTGAATAAACATCCGGACATGCAACACAGCAGCTGAAGTGGCTCCCCCGTTTTTAAATTCCCGACAAAAAAATCGCTTTATAATTAAAACTTAGCATGGAAATTCACCATAAAACGATGGAAATGCTTTTCTATATACTGGTGGGATCAGTATTGAAGGAGATTACGCATTTTACTCCCCTAGATTTCTCTTTAATTTTTAATCTTTGTTGTTTGACGCACCCAGCCTGAGTGACTATACAGGGCTTTAACTTGTAGCACGTTAGGTGGCGGTATGATACACTCACAGAATGATATATTTCCAGTGTATGTCCGGGTGTGTCTGTTGATAATGTTATAAGATTTAAGATTCTCTATTGAATATTGATTTTATAAATTATTGAAAAACATGTGTAATATATCCATGGTAGTCAGAAACCACAAATGGAGTTTTTTTAGGCCGCTTGTCTCTCCCCTTTAAATTGGTGTTGTTTGTAAACATAGCTGACGAAACCAGAATTAAAAATCAGCTTGTATGATTTTTATAAAGAGTTGATGCATTATTTAACTGTTGCTAATTAATTAATGTAGAACAGCAACTTTTTTCATATTTTATATTACTTTATCTATTTATATATCTAATCTGTATGTCATTATTTACCTATGATTAATTACTTATATTTAATTACCTCTTTAATAATTATATGTATTGAATTACATGCCTATATGTAATTACTTACCTATATTTAATTACATTTATTGAATTTCTTACCTACAGTATATGTAATTACTTGTCGAATTTAATTACTTACATATATTTAATTACTTATCTAAATTTATTCAGAGGTTACCAAGTACAGGTAGGCCTACACAGTGAATAAGACAGAAATATATTATCTAATGGTAAAGAATAAAGAGCTAGATGTCAATTCATTTCCGGGATTTTTTAATTTTTTTTAACGAGAACTTTCCCGACTGCCGTGTTTGTTTTAATATTCAAGTATACACAGAATGCAAATGTAACGGAAGAGGAAACAAAAATGCACAAGTGTGAACGTTGGAAAAATAGCATCTTAGAATATTCATAGGAAGCGTTTAGCGTCGTCTGTTTTTAGTTTATGTCAAGAGGGTCATGGGGTAAAACCATTCCAGGAAATTGTGGATGGGAAATGGTCCAAACCTAATCATAACCTAGTGAGGAAATGGGTAATAGCCTTTGTTACGAGTTGGGGATTTAGAATATAATTAAAAGTCTACCCAGATCCCAACAGGCAACAACAATAAAAAAAACAAAGACAATCGGACTCTAAAAGGGTAGACAAAGGATGCGAGTTTTTGTTGTGTATAATAAAGTACCATAAATTCCTTAACAAAATATTCAGCTTTCTATAATTTACCCTTAACCAAACTTAACCTAAACATTAACAGTATATACATATTTATACAACATAAAATAATTTGAAGCAAGGTGGAGGTGGGAGGTTACATAAGATTACAAATACCTAAGTGCGGAGCTGAGATGGCTGACGAGTAAGGCTGAGTATTGTAGAAGACGGTAGGTAGTCACTGTGCCGTAGGTTTCCACGATAGGTGATCCTGTGGTCACTTCCCAGAGTAAACTGAACTCTCATCAAACTGGAGATGACGAAGAAGACTTGTAGGAGGTGACCAACAACCAGGATATGGAGAAGGGAAACCCTGGAGTGGTAACTAAGACGAGTCATACTCGTGTTTCGTCCCTAGATGGCGTTGCTCGTGGTGCTGGGTAGGTAGATCATGACAATAGATGGCGTGGTTCGTAACAACCTTATCCACCTCAAGAATGTAAATATACGGTACTTTTCTTCTTTTTTCCTCCTTCAGCAAAACACTATTTCTAACACTTAAATCCAACCAACCAAACTGATCTAATCTAATCAAATCTAACTTGACTAGAAGATATTCCAGGATTATCAAGTCAGGCTAGGTCAAGTTAGGTTCGGTTAGGTTAGGATTGATCAGTTTATGTCATCTTTGATAATAATCAGTTTTAATGTTACCGTCTCGCAGCTGCCATTGGTGAACGAGTAGTTCATGATCCTCTTTTGTTTTATGTCGTAAAGTATTATGAACAATATCTTGGTAACTGTTAAAGAATAATTATAATAAGATCCTGAAAAACGTAATCTATTTAAACTGAAAATTTCAAAATACTTATATATTTTGCTATAGTCTTCAAATATAATGGAAGAATTAAAATATTGTGCTGTGGAATGAAAAATTTAATAAACAAATAAAAAAAAATAGATTAAAACTGAAATTGACTTAAGTGTTTAAAATAGTTTTTAATGTCCTATGCAGTGTTGGGAAAGTTGGCGGTTCGTGGTAATTCTTCTTGAACCACAGAACACATTACGCAGGGTTTATGCAGGAGTTTTGGGTTTAAGAATTTGTCAGAAGAAAACCACAGAAAAACTAAATTATGTAAATTGTATTTCCCCGGGCGGTGGATATGAGCTAATCTCACGGTTGGTGTGGGAAAACTTGCATACTGTATAATATATCTGCCAAATAGCGTGTATCCATGTGTAAGAACAATAAAATAGTACAGGTGCAATATTAAGGTTAGTTCTGCTATTAAATATCTTATTTTTAGAAACTTCACTGACATTTTTTTTTTTCAATCTGTAAATCCAGGAAAAATTTATGGTATTTTTTTGTCACTGTATCTTTTGTGATGTTGAGGTGGGAGGGATAAAAGGTAATGCAAATATTTAATTGTCACTGATAAATGCAGCTTAAGTTATGTTTGGGCAGCAGCTACAGTACAAGCCCCTCCATCTCACCAAAAACAAATCATCATTTAGATTTTATTTGACCTAATTATAGAACATTGCTGAAAAACTGTAATGTATTCATATTGTTAGTGCTGTTCCTGCTTATTATATATCAGACAGTATGTTGATGACTTGTTATACTATATATAGCAGGTAATTTAGTTAATTTACTGGGGGTATAAAGCAGTTGTATGTTGGCAGTTGATGTACAGTAAACATACACTTTACTCTGGCTTGGAAATAACTTGGCCCCATCTATCAGTGGAAAATTAGAATACATTTTTGCTACTTCCTCTGCAACTACTGTACCTAAGAAAGATTAAAACAACTTTTCTTCACTAAAGTATTGTAAAGTAAAGTTTTGAAGAATAAAGAATATAATAATATTAAATCTGGTGTAGCAATGAAGAAAAAATGAATGTCACCCCTAGAGTGTAATATTTTTATATCCACGCTGTTAGCAGAGGCAGAGGGAGCTAAAAGCATTCGTGATGGCGCATAACATGAACCAGGCTAACTTAATCTAACAGAAAAATAAGCAAAACACCATTAGCTGGGATTTGACTGGTACAGTAATGTCATATGCTGTCATGCTCCTTTCCCCTACTTCTAAGTAGTTACAGCAGGTGTAAGGTTTTTTAATCCCCACATCTCAACTCTCTTGCAGATCTCAGACAGTCGGTCATGTGGGAACGGGGCCGAGGGTGGCAACATGACAGACTCAATGGTGGAGGAGGAAGAGGCATCTGGCAGGATGACCGTGTCACAGCTAGAGCAGTTGGTTCCTGAGGTGGGTATTGGAGGGTCCAGGTAATTTTGAAAGGTCTCTGTTGGTTTGGGTGAGTTTGGGAAGATTTATGGTGTCTGGGGGAGTTATGGAGGATTTTAGTGGGATTTAGGTACCACAGTATATTTCACAGGATTTTAGGAGAAGTTCCCATTGGTTTCTGCTTTGATTATTACAGGTTCCAGATGGTGCTGGGAGATCCTGATAGGTTCTGGATGGTTTTGTAAGTGTTGATAGTTACTGGTGAGCTTTAGGTGGTTCAGGCTTGAGGTGCTTCTCTATAGGTCTGGATTTCTGGCATATTTCTGAGATTTTTGTATGAATTTGAGGAGAAAAGTTAGTGATGTTAGTTCCTGGTCACCTCGAGTTTTTAAGATCAGCATAAATTGTCAAATTCTTGGTCATTTGGCTGTGGTGACTCCTAGTGTGTCATGTTAGGTTATAGTGGTAAGATTAGGTGTGGTAAAGCTAGCACTAGTTTTACTGTTGATGGAAAAGCTTTTGAATCATATTATTCTATTATTGCACGCTGTACTCTTGATCAATACTCCATTACTGTTACGTCCTCAGTCACCTTGCTCCCTCTCCTTCTCTCTCATTTTTCTCCTTTCAGGTTGATTTGATTTCCTTGTTGAGAGACCATACCACTTCCCTTGATCCCTCTTACTCACCCTTCCTCTTGCTTAACTTCTCTTCTTCACACATTTTCCGTCTTTCAGATCGCGTGGAGTCGCATGCTGAGATACACCTTGGAGGAGTATGACCTGGAACTGGATGTGGAGTCACTAATTATCACTCTCCACTGCAATGCTTATGTTCCTGACCTGGTGAAGCTGCTCTCTAACACACCCAAGAGGTAATCTCACCTCTGTCATGTCCCATAGATATTGTTTGGAAAATATATATCATTTCCATATACAAATACTGTATATAGGTTATCTGATAGTTAGTGAACCATTTAATTGATAATGAGGTGGAAGAGTTAAATATGAAGACAAGATAGGTAGTCAGGTAAATGAGTAAATAAATGCAGATCTTTGATGCTTACTCCCTCCAGGGTGATCGTGAACTACTTGTTGTGGAGGTTCGTGCTCCGCTACATGCCCTATATCAGCAACTACTTCCAGCAGCTCTGGCAACAGTTCAGGAGTGAGGTATGACACACTGACCTTTGAAGAATAAGTCAATGGGTTATATGTTTGTGGATAAAATATCATGTGTAGGCTGTAACTGTTGAAGGAATGGGGTTAATGACCAGGAATGGGAAAACTAAAACAGAAAACATTATTGAAACATCATGGTTAGATACAGTGGACAGTAATGTAAATGTAACGTATCTATATAAACACAGATCAGAAACAGTCAGTTGTTAAGGATACGTAACTCGGGAAATCAGTAATATAGAGATACAGTATGGTCACCTTATAGTCAACGTGGGATGGTTATTGTCACGTGATATATAAACAGTGATTCAGGTATAGGTAATATGGTTGATAAATACAAAAGTATGCCCTTGATTCTAAGGTGTTATGTTATTTTATTTTACTGTAGCAAGTCCTTCCCTCCGTCCTGTTATGGTGTCAAGAATCAAGATCAATGATGATTCCCCTGATGTACATTATCACCTACCAAATGTGTCTATTGAATGAATACATGATCCACAAGCATAATCCAGGTCCTTCTGTGTTCTATTCCTGAGCAATACTTGTTCCCCTCAGGTACCGGACCCATTCGAGGACCGGACGTATCTGAGTCGCTGGAAGGAATGTGCCGCCGTCGTCAATGAAGGCTTCGGTGCCGCTCTAGCCAGGATGTATGTTGAGCAGCACTATGACCACCGCATCTCTGAGAAGGTTATATGATCTCTCTTCAAACTGTAAAAGTCACTTGTAGTACTACGAGATTTTTGTATGTGTGAGGTGATCGGCATCTTGGAGCCTCTAATACTGTATTTCCGTGTCACTGTGGATATATGTGTAGGTTAAGGAGGAGAGTAAGTATGCGTGAATATCCCTCTACTCTCAAATGTCTTCCCACAGATTGATAACCTGGTAGAGGAGGTCCGCGCAGCCTTCCACATCGTGATTGATCGACAGGATTGGCTGGAGCAGGAGATGAAACAGGTGTGCAATGACAAGGTGAGTTTGATACCATGTTGGATTTACCTGCTTACTATCGGGATTTGTTTTAACTTTATATATATACTGGTGATATAAAGATAAGTTAACTGTACAGACTCAGTCACTTCATTTGGGTTTCTCGGTTGTCTGAATTTATACAAAGTTTCGTGAAAATACCTTTTATATAGAAGATATTTGAAGTATAATGTCCTGTCCTGTGGGAAGCTGTGGTCTTGGGTATAAAATAATTTGGGTTTAGTCAAAGTGAAACATATGTAGCATAATATTTACAGGGAGTTTTTAGTTGAATTCCTGTCATTTCTAACCTTTGTGGGACTGTGTGTTTCAGCTAGATATAATGGGAAAGAAGATCGGCTACCCAGAGTACATTGAATCAACAGAGCTCCTGGATGCTGAGTTTGAGGGGGTACGTACAACACCTCTTTATTATCATGGTACTGTACTCAACTAGATGTTAAGAATATTATATATTTTCCTGTGGGATGAACTCTAACAAGGCCGACTTACCTTCAGCTGGAGATTCTCGAGGACCACTTCCTGAACAACATCTTGAGGATGAAGAAGCACGAGGTGTGGAAGGAACTACAGAAGCTTTCCCGACCAGTCGACAAGAAGAGGTACTCTTCCTCGCCCACCTTCATGGCCAGTAAAACTCATTGGCTTTTGAGTGTTTGTGATTTTGTGTGACACTATATTTAGTCCAGCACAAGTAACACTAAGAGATTTTTATATAGTAAACTTGATAAACCACAGCATAAATATGATTCCCTAACTTCTATGAGTATTATGATATTAAAGTCTTCAACCCTCTTAAATTTTCAATGAAACCCACAGCATACTAGATTCTCCTTCACACAGAGTAAAAATTTGCACAATATTCAATCTCTATATATAGACATTCTCAGACCTTGGATAGATAATGATTTAAACACTCAAAGACTCATCCATTACCATGTTCACACCTGCGGAGAATTTCATCCCACTGATATGTATACTGTTTCTCTGCAGAGACTGGTTGATACAGCCCTTGGTGGTCAATGCCTTCCACAACCCTGCAGCCAACGAAATCAGTAGGATATGTTTTCTTCTTTTACTCTATCACTCTTAGTTTCTTTTTTAGTCTCATGTTTATCATTCATTATATGTAGGGTTAGTCTTGATCTCACATTAACCTGAAAATTAAAACTTAAACAAATATTTCTCCTTTGCCAACAGTCTTACCACTTGGTATCTTACGAGAGCCTTTCTACAACCCGGGATATCCCATGTAAGATTATATTCTGAGGTCTTTTGTACTATATATTAAGTTTTTCCTCAGAGGACTCATTAAATCCCAAGCAAGGCTCATGGGTGACTGATCTAATGGGGCTAGTCCTGTTAGACCCTACCCTACCCTACCCTACTTTAACCTAATCTTACATAACCTACTCTACCCTAACTTAACCTAACCAATGGACCCGGTCATAATGGATAAGCTGGGGGCCTTAGAGTATTAGGAGCTATTTGATCTACACCTGAGCACAGTCCATAAGCATGCCATCCTTGGCTAAATTCTATTAACCTTCAGAGACCTACAGAAATCTTGAGTAAGACTTCCCTTATTAGAATACACCAGTCATCTCTAATATCTAAATAAAGAATGTTCCAAAAAGTTCACACTCAGGTATCAACAAACTGAAGTATACCTTTAGGAAGAAGTGCCATATAATCAACACAGTGGGACATAGAAATATTCAGAGGGGATTTATATCTTTAAGAAGGTCCTTATCCATTACAGTATTTTATGGAAGTGGTCCGTCGTATTTATGTATGGGAGATAAGGAATGAGGGCAACTTGCAGAATTATAGAGAAAGATGTAGATGTACTGAATAGTTTCGTAATAACTATGATGTTTCTTGTGTTGGTGGTCAGGTACCTCAACTACGGCAGTCTTGGAGTGGTGGTGGGACACGAGCTGGTCCACGGCTTCGACAACCATGGTTAGTCTCAGATTTTCACTGAAGTTTAGACATTGATAAATATAACCAGATTACCTGTACAGTACATGAGAAAACAATGTTTCCCATACTTTAGACATAGAAGTATGTGGTACAGAATGTTACAGTATAGTATTTATGTGTTAACTGTATGTAAGTGGTGTCTTATTGGCTTTTGGCTAAACAAACAATTATTTGAATTGTATTTCTCTTAGCTTAAAGTTATGTATTTTTTTCTCTCTACCATTTTAAGAGGGAACTTTGATATGGTTACTTTTATTCTATTTATCCACCTGTCTGGTTCTAGAGATTTAATAAGAACAATGACTTGACTGTGTGTGTATCAAACTTTCCCATGTGTAGGTGAGGTGTTTTCCCCATTTTATTTGTAAATTGTTCTTATTTTCATATCCAGTGTGTGTGTCCTTGTTTCTTTTACTATGCTGTACCTAACATAGCCCACCTGTGCCCTCAAACATGTACCGTATCTCACATGCATATTTGTTTTGCTCGCAGGTAAGAGATACGACAAGCACGGGAATGTGTCTCAGTGGTGGAGCGAGGAGATGGCAGAACAGTTCACCGAAAGGGCTGCCTGTTTCGTTGAACAGTACAGCCAATACCCTATCGAGATGGTGGGCAAGAATGTGAGTTTCAATCTGGGTTTCTTACCATTTAGTGACCTATAGTGGTAGAGAAGTCTTTTGGTCACTCATCCTTAAACTGACTTGGCTGCCACACTGCATGACTTACCACCCTCACACAGTGCATCTCGAGTGTTACGTCTGTTCACTGCCTTTCATTTCTACTTGCGCCACCATCTTGATTTTTCTATAGAGAGACCTACTGTATTCTGTACTTCTCCGTCATAGGGATAAGTATTTCTTTTTTTACATAAATAGACTTTAAGGGATTTTTTTTTTTAGATACAGATGATTGATTCATGTACAGTAGATTCGTGACTGTGCACACATATCCATAGGTCAATTAAGGTACTATAGGGGAACAGTGACGAAACATCTTTTGAGATAACCATGGTTGATGCTCGTTACATATCCTTAAAATAAACTAAATTTCCCATCTTTTGACAGCAGGAGTTTTATTAAAATCATTTGGTGGGTTACAGAAATACATGGGAAAATTAGTTACTTCAACTTATACCATAAATTTTTCCTCGCTTCCTCTAAGTTGTGATGTGTATTTAACATTATTTCTTGCTGCATTATTTCCAGTCTTGATGGTTTGATTTTTTCCAAGTCTTTTACAGCTTAATGCCAGGTAGTGAGGGATAGCAAACACATTTTCCTTCTCTACTTGTTCTTCATAAATTCTTACAGCTGTATAATAATATGTGTTATATGACTGTACTCCCACAACAAGGCCCTCTACCTAGTTCACTCTCCTCCATCTGCAGCATGTTCTCTCCCAGTTCATGCTGTGCTGTCTGCTCACGTTGTAATATATTTAGAGTAATTGCGTCTTCATATAATTGTGTAATTTGATACTAGAACTTATTATGTCCCTTAGACCTGCACCTTTATCCTTACTGATGCACCTGTGTCTTAAAGTTGATTTTGTGGTAACAAGAACTATTGCATGAAAGCAATTATAAACTTATTAAAAATCTTTATTAATGTGTGTTATTTACTGATATATTTGAACATAGCAATAAGGCTTGGAAATTCTTGTTAAGGGAATGATCACTTAAAGAGAGGAGGCCAGCACTGAGGGTCATCACTGCCCAGTCAGAGAGCATTAATGGAACTTGCCACCAGGAAATTCCAAGCCTGCACTTACACAAACATTACTGTATTCATGAAAATTGCATACAGTATTCCTTCTCATTATTCCACTGATATTTTAGTGTTTATTGATGGTTTAGGATCCATCTTCCGGCCAGGTTGATGGCAACGAGACACTCGGGGATAACATCTGCGATAATGCAGGAGTACTTAATGCTTGGTTGGCGTACACCCGCTGGAGGGAGAAGAACGGAGAAGAACCTTATCTGCCCGGCATGAACTACACAGTCCCACAGATATTCTTCATCACTTTTGCCCAGGTATTCATTTTCACTATTTTCACCACCACCTTAGGGTAAACTTTCACCAAGATTTACTTCTGTTCCTTCACCAAAGTATACATCTTGTGTACCTTCAATTAGGTTTGTAATTAGTTAAAGTACTGTACTTCATCACCTATTCCTGTTTTTTGTGTGTGTGTTTTTTGCCCAAGTTTGCACCTGTTTCATCAGCTTCTTTATGGTACAGTATTTATATTTGTAGTATAAGTTGTGTAAGTATCTCTCTTAATCTTTCTGGCAAACTTTCAGCTCTTGCATCTCCAGTAAATCTGTGTCTACGTTCTTCTTGATTGGTGTATAGAGTTATGGTCTCCCGACGAGTCTTTCTAAGGGTTACGAATGAGTTCCGTTCCTTATATACATCTAAAACCACTGAATTTGAGAGAAAAGAAGAAATATAATGACAATATACAGTAAATGAAAGTAAAAAATAAGACATCAGGTAAATAAAGTACTGTACGTTTAAAGTTTAACCTCGTTCGTATTGGTGGATGTTCATAAGTCGGACGTTGATAACCCTGGGACCTCCTGTCTGTACTGATCACCTCCATGTTGTACAGGGGAGGGATTGGTAGGAACCTTCAGAGAAATGACAGTCATCTTGTCCTAACCTTGTTCTACAGCCTTGAGATAGAGTTATGATTGATTCCAATAGAAGCAACATAATGGTATAGTATAGTAGGGGTCAAAGGATAGTCATCTTAACCACCATTATTCAGGTAAGTATCTTTCTTAATACTGAACCATTGTCTGTATTTTGAGGTGTGTGCTGGGAGTAGTCACCTACAGTAGCGTATCGGAGAGCAGTCTAATTGTTTCAGTGAGTTGTCTGTAGTGGAAGGTGTACACTGATCTCATAGTAACATGTACAGTTGCACACACACACACACACACACACACACACACACACACACACACACACACACACACACACACACACATATATCAGTCACCTGATAATAGATGCCATAGATACATTCATCTTACTGTAATATGTGTTATTGATACATTCAACCCACCATGATATCCTTCTGTTTCTAGATCTGGTGTGAGGTGGTGAGCAAGGAAGGCTATGAGAAGTACAGCAAGGACATGCACAGCCCGGGGGTCTACAGAGCTAATGTTGTTGCACAAAATTCCCAATTCTTTGCTGACACTTGGGACTGTCCAATTGGCTCCCCCATGAACCCAGGGAAGAAGTGCCACCTCTGGGTTTAGAATGGAGAATTTCAGTGAGAGACAGATTGTCAGCTAGCAACAAACTGTCTGCCAGTGACACACTGCCAGCAAGAGACAAGTGTTATCTTTGGATAAAGGTGTGAGAAAGTACTTGATGGATGTGCCAGTTTGATATATGTCAACAAAAATATCAGGTACAGGGAAGCCATTACTAAGCAGAGATAGGAAAGATGTTCCCTGTAAGAAATGTTGTTCATCTATGTAGACAACAGTTACAGATAATGTTTAAACAAAAGATGTCATCTTTGGTGTAAAAAGGAGTGTCAGATGTAAGAAGTGGCATTGTAGGGTGACTGGCAGGGTACAAACAAATAAGAAAGTGACACCAAGATCAAGATGTCTGCCAGTTGGGCTCAGAAATGTCGGTTATGGCTTCCTTATTGAGAAGTGCTGACATAAAGAAGTATATCCATCGTCAACATTATGAACAGTGGGAGGTTCATCTGATCGTGTGGCTGGTAACAAAGGCATAGTTAATTTTATTAGCAATTGAGTCTTTTTGTAAATAAAATTAGTCTCTGAAGACTCCTTTGTTGAAAAGATTGACGTTGTGGCCCTACCTTGTTGTATCGGCTCTTGTTGTATATATTGGCTCTCATAGAAATAAGAGTAACTTAAGATACTCAGGAGCCAGCCAGAGATGGCCATCACTTGTGTGGACATTATTTGTTGTAGCTGTGTCTTGAAGTAGAGACGCCATTCTCAAGGTCACCTGCCAACCTGAGGTCTTCCTCATCAACTGTATTAGCAAGTTATCCTCGTCGGACAACATGTGCCAAGAAGTCAACTCCCCCAAACAACAGTGCCAAGAATTAATCTTCCTTGTACAACAGTGCCAAGAAGTAGTTTTCCTGATACAAAAGTACTAAGAAGTACTCTTGGTGTAGACAGCAGTGGCAGCAAGAAGTAATGCTCCCTGACATAACAGTAACAAAAACTAGTCATCCCAGGACAAGTGTAGAATGAAGTTATCCCATGAACCAATATTTCTATTCAGAAATCCTACCAGAGAATGCCATTGTACTCCAGAATTGTAAATTGGCCTTACTGTCTGCTGGGTGAAAGATTCCCAAACTAAATAATTTTACGTATCTTTGTATTTTCACCTCATCACCAGTGTGTTCTGAGCAGCTGAGAGACTGGGTGTTGTCTGCTCCTGCACACATTTTGGAGGACATATCCCAAGATTTGAAAGAAAAATGTGTAGAGAAAGCTCCTCCCACCATGCAGTTCTAATGGGTGATGTGCGATTCAAACCCATCGCTACCTGTTTCCACGTACTGTAGATACGCCTCTTGAAAATTTTCTGAAAGAAAGTCACGAGACAGCTCCTCCCAATCAACCATTATGTACGGATGAAATGGGACTCATACTTATGTGTATGGACACCAGTTTAGAGGACATTTCTTTTGAATATTTTCAAGATGACAGCAGTGAAATGCTTTGAATGAGCACAGGACTCACCAGTGTTTTAAACCGAGTGATTGTGATTATACTTATGGGATATAATGTCCCTCTGACCCCAAGTCTGAGCACATAACATAATAAACCATGAATAATGTTTCACAGTGAAGGAACAGCAGCGATGTGATGGTGAGGAATGGAAACTTTGATGTAAGTGTAGTGTTTTTGTCAGTGCAAATCATGATACTTATTATGGGTAAAGTTAAAGAGATATTATTTGTAAAGAAGTGTTTGCAACCAAATATTTGTGATGTACACTTACTTCCTATTACAGTAATGCATTATCAAATTTTTAACAACAAACTGCGCTAAAAGAAGAGCTGTATGAACATTATCAGCAAGGCGTCGGAAATAACACTGGTTGAGAGTGAGTGAGTACAGACACCGGGCGGTCAGTGGACACGGTATCTAAGAGTGCAGTGATGTACAATGGGCTGTCACACATCATCAACGTCTGATTTGCCTTTAAACATTCAAGGACTAATTATTCATGTCATAACTGGATGGTGAACTTTGGCATATTGATACACACAAGTAGAACTTTTGTCTATGGTCATATGGAAGTTAGAAGATTATAATTATTTGTAGATGCAAGACAATGGAAAATCCTTTCATGTATAGTCGAGAGGAAAGTTGAATCTCTCATGCATAATGAAGGAGTCGGTTCAAAAAGTCACAGTACCACACTTATCACTTTTAAACTAATCAGTCTTTGATAAACCTCTCTAAATTAACTCTCACACATTTAACACCTGATGGAGCAGCCGTGGTTTGAAACTATTTGCAGAGGCTCCCAAAAAATCGTACTGGTACAGTATTTCTTCAAGCTGGTTTCCCCTAAAAATTGAATTCATGATTCTTCCTGCAAATGACTTCTGCTGCAAGGATTACCTGTCACTAAACAAACCATGCGTACTCCTCTAGTCACACTGTATATTACCTTGATCCTGCAGTCTCGGTACTTTTATATGACAACTCACTGAGAAAAAGATATTTTCTCGTCTGCTGTAGCCTCCTAGCTCAGAGCATGAGTGTACTCCTTAAATATCACTAAAAGGACAATCTGTGCTAGATTGTTGCTGGTAGTCAAGAAAGGATATTTTCATAATGTAAATGTGGGTACGGTGTACTAACAAACATGCACATTTGCGGTACATATAACTACTGTACTGTACTATGACTTTGTTATGGCTCACACCACAACCTTCGTCACCCATAAGAATTTTGAACTTATATTTAAAATTTGTTTCATTTGGGATGCTAATGAATCCACTTAGTGTATATTTCTTAATTATCCAGAACAAAACTATTCAATTATTGTTCTATAAAAGTCTATACAGTACAGCATAGTACCGTACAGGTACTTGTATTATGAAATATGTGGGTTCCAGAAGTACAGTATTAGATTCTCACATTGGGAAAGAACATCTATTATCTGTACCACAATTCTTGGGGCATGATTCGCCACAATAAAAGACCATTTAATGTTATGTAATAACTAAAGGATGATTTATTACAAAATATAATCTTTAACTTGTATTTACAAGGTAAGAACAATTTTGATCCTCCAATACTTAAAGAATTCAGGTATTTGTCAAACAAACATTAACGTCACCAAGTTTGTAGCTTAACAAAATTTCCTATTGTATTTGCTCGAAAGATTCTTGGAGTTAAAATTTCGTTAATTTAGAAACACGGATGATCAAAGATTAATTTATTAATTAATTCATGGGTGAGAAGGGTTATGGTGGGGAGCTGCTTCGTGTCTTCTCCTATATAAGTGTTAGTGTAGTGGCGGGCAGGTGTCAGGGATGGTTCACCTCCTCATGATGTAAGATGACAATATTTACAGGTTTCATTTATCAGGTGGAAATAACACTTTTAGTGAATTGGATTCTTTATATGTTATCTAATGCTGCTGAGATCTGGGTTTAAGGAAAATTATTCTGATTTCTAGGTAATGTATCCAATAAAATTCTTTATTCCCTGTTACTAACCCACCCTCGCAAGTGTGAAAAATGGCCGTAAAGTGGTGATTATAATGCTGATGCCAGTTGTAATAGTTAATAGATTCAGTGTATAAAGATATTAGTCTGAAGACATGTAAACTCTGTATCCAGTGGAGTAAGTCTAAGTGGTCCCAACACACTATTAGGCCCTACTCCTTCTGGGCCACAGTCCTGATGGGTAAGATATGGTCCCAGTAAGCCTTAGGTCTAATAGTTGTAGGACCAAGTTGATCAGCCACCAAACTAATTTACCTCCTGTATGGTTCTTAGTTACAGTGCCATTAAGTTGCTCTTATCTGTATCAGTGAATGAGGGGGACACACGTTACCAACTGGACCATCTCTGCCCCTAGCACACCCACTGTGTTCTGTGTTGACAGTGGCTGGATCCACGTTCTTTTCTAGTTATTAAGTATTTCTACCCTAGTTTGAGGAAGGTGAGCCTCCTCCTCAACTCAGACTATGGTCTTACCCTCTGTAACAATCTGGTCGTAAAGGATAGGTCAGGTGCTTTAGTCTTGGACAACTTTCTAATGAATCTACTTTTGTAAATCTCATTCATAAAGACTTAGCTATTTCTTACAAAGTTAAATTTTGAGGTAATTATTCTGAAGTTAACAAAAATAGTTAAATAAGTAGTACATATAATGTTGAAACCTCAATAAGTAACTTTTCTTCACGGTGGAGCTGGTGAGTCGCAGTAACACCTAAAGTTGTTAAAATATTTGCAGTTTGACAAAATGAGTGGTAGAAGGGAACATAGCATTATCTCTCAAAGAACATCATGTGTTACCTCTTTGAAACATTGCATAATGAAGATATACAACTGAAATTGTTCAAAAACAGCACGAGACTGACAGTAGAGATGTGTAAGATAAATGTTTACAACACGCACAAGACCCCTCGACTAAGTGAGGTCAGAGATATACCCCCGGTGTATTCAAAATAAACAAAGGAAACTGGTATTCCTGTTATATAAACCTGTGTGTTGTGTTTCCCTTCGGTTGTTAAGCTGCCACAAAAGAAACCATTTGGGAGTAAATATTTCATGTAATACACGCCATCTTTTATTTCTCTCCTTTCCAAGCCATTGTGTGATCCATCTGATGCAGGGCCATATTTATTTTTAGCCAAAAATTAGATTTCATTTAAAATCTCAGTATATGTACTCTTGAGCAGGTGATTCCGAATCTATGATCCATGATTCGATTGTGGGGTAATTAACTAATTCTAATATTATAAATTAATTTATTATATTAGAATTAGTTCATTTTACCGCCACACCACCCCGTTAAGTACTGTACTGCGGGGTCCCTCAGGACTCGTTTAGCTTGGATACATACATGACTCGTTTGTGTATCATTAATACAGTATATGAACAAATGATGGCTTCTGATGTAGCTTAATACATGCCCACATGATAGCCTATGTATAATTATTACTGTACTGTAATTAGTGCCAATATGATGGTGTGTGTATACTAACACAAAAGTGCCAGCCTATGTTTAACTTCCAAATTAATGTCTTTGACTCTATGTGGTGATGTATTGGGTACATATAACCAAACTAAGTTACCCACATGACGGTAAACCAACAGATGGCATCGTAATGCCTTGGACGAAAGATTTTCAGAGTAGAGAACTGCCGAAACTACTGTACTGTACGTAGTGTATTTCCAAACACATGAAACCCAGTTAGACATATTTTTTTTGTGCATACAAAAACTTCACTACGTACATGGCCGATGAATTTCAAAATGAACACGGACCCCTGTTGCTTCAGTGTGAGAATTGTCATTAGCAAGAGCGACAACTAATGCTTGGGCTTGGCTGGCTGACGCGGGTAAGGCAGTCGGGTCCACCTCAAGAGTCGTGTATACCTGGTGTTAGGTCATGTAAAGCCGCGACCTCTTGTTATCGATGCCTAAATGCATTATTTTCAACAGCTTTATTTAGATGCATAATCTTTTATAGGTAAAACAAACGTAAATTAAATATTTTAAGTTTTATTATAAATATTTTATCACATAAAATAAGGAACAATATAAAATTGATAACCTCTGTTGTGCCAAAGATTAAAATATTAGAATTGTTTATTGTTTGGCATATATAAAAAAATAAAATTTACCAAGAAATCCCAATAAACTCTACTATCTGCTCTATAACTTAGGGCATATTGTACTGTGCTATATACGAGTCGTGTATTTTGGTCAACCCAGTACTGTCCACCGTCCCAGGGTGACTACTATCTGTATTAATCAATATTAAATACTAAAAGTTGATAAAGATAAATTGTTTTGGCCATTTAAAGATTAGAAGTGTTGGTCCAACTTCTTAAGTGGAGATAAAATAGTTTGTTGGTTAAGGTCAAGACATTTCACCTTCAGTGTCTCGTATGGCAAGTACAGTAGTGCATGTCCAGCCAACAGTAGGATTCTATACTGGAGATTTAATAACCATATTTTACAACATTCATACTCTATAAATCCCTCTCTTGTGGTGCAGTGGCCAGGCAGATACCTTCACAGTACTGACCTGGCTCTGCTTTCAATAACTAGGGAGTTGAGTAATCTCTTGGTAGATGCTAGTCCACCTAAGTGTTCTTTTGAGATCATAGAGAGCCTGATAGCGTACATTACTTATTGGTGAGTGTATGAGGGAAACTAGTCCTCTCTGACTGAGATTCGAACTTGCAAATATTAAATTACTGTACAATACAAGTGTTGTACCAACTACTATCATTTATACAGTCAAGTGAGTACCATGGTTTCCAAATGATCGGTGGTGGTGTTTTCGTTATTGAGGATGAAAGTAAAGGAAAGAAAACATGTTGCTTATTAAACAGGAGAGAAGTATGTGAAGGAGGGCGGGAACAAGTGTAGTACTGTACAATATTACCTCCGGACTCTGCACCAACGAAAGGACCACTTAAGATTCTCACACTGATGTGAATTGTTACCATGTACCAGATTACGGTCAAAAAGAATGTAGGACTAAGGATGTCAGTTACTAAAGAGCGCTTGTGGGTGACCTAATGCTGGTAGATAAAATAAGAATTTCTTGAAGTTTAGGAATGAGGAAGATCGTAAGTTTTTGTTTGGTTGGTTAACTTTTTTTTGTGTTGCCACGGCATCTGTATGGCGTGGTTACTTTTGGAGGAGGATGGGTATTATAGTACAATATTATTCGGGTATTATAGTACAATATTATTAAATATATTAAATGTCACTTTATTTGTGTTTCTCGTCAACCACATCACAGCGTTAACTGTCTAAAATAACCAGTATGTGAGGCCTCTTCCCCCAGCCTCTGCAGATGGTAGAGTCTACTGTTTATAGCAATAAGAGCAAGAGAAAACAGATGCAATAAATATAACCTTATAAATATATTTACTATTCATCTGCTAAAGTAATGTTTGTGCTGAACTTGTCTTTGAACAAGTGTATAAACTACAGAACGTTTAAGGATCAACAAATGAAACGATGATATATCTTGTTCCTGCTGTAGTTCTGAGGCCCTCGTGTAGATGAGTGAGTCGTCCAGGGTGCATCAACACCCAGCCCACCCGAGAATCCGTGACAGAGCAGTCGTACCTCACAAATCGACAGCCGCCACCCTGTATTATAAAAAATCCTGTAGTTTACCGTTTCTAAATAGAGTTGCCACATTTGCATTATTTCACGAAGGTAATGCCTCAAAAACTTTTCTAGTAACCTAAGCTCACCTCATAGTCAACTCCGGGTTTGTTGAGTGCAACGTTGATGGTGTAGGTGGAGGTGTCGTGGTGAGGTTTGAGGAGAGGCTGTTCATCAGGCTTGTAGCGCACCATAAAGTTCATGAGTGCTCGCGGGGGCTGAAGAGGAGCAGTAGTGATAAGACTGGAGCATGATACTGTGCAAGGATTATATCATTTACTGTCATATTCCTTATGATCACGTGAATGGGTAGTGAGTGATAATTAAAACACATACACTGGTAAGTATTAAATTCTATGTCAATATAAACTTTGATATTCAGTGGCTGCCTCTTCAGTTGAGTACAGAGGGAAAATGGGATTACTGGGAACATACACTTTAAGTAACAACCAAGGCTTCACTGCAGTAGGTAAGATAATGGTACAGTAGTGATGTGAGCCGGAGCTTTCATCACAGGATCTAGGTTTTAGGTATCTTTACGTAACAGCTAGACAGGAAAATAAATTGTTGTATAAGTGGTCATTTTATGTAGCAAATATTTTTTTTAAGCTACAGAGTATAATATACAGTATTTTGAAATAGAAAGTTATAATCTTTAAAGACTCTCTCTGAAGTTTCCATGAAGGCTTTGATTTCAGGTCATTGCTGTACCTTAAAACGACCTTAAGTGTTGCAGTGTCGGCTCAGTCCTCACTTCCAGCTGAACTATTCTGTCTATATGTATAATCATCATCAGTAAGTTCATATGAAGCATTATGCGAGTCAGTGTGCAAGCTACAGATTCACTCTGTTTACTGCATTCTCACAGACTACATGCATACATGCAGAGTGCGAATACAAGCCAGTATGTAAGAGTAATGCAGTACAGTATTTCTATTTGTTGTCTTACCGTATCTCTTTCCCGTCCTTCTCCAGACACAACCTTACCAATCTGAGGTTTAAGTGTCCCTTCATCTACTCCACATCACAGTGTGAGAGGAGTTAAGAGATATGGATTAAAATTGTATTTCTTATCAGCTATTAAAAAAAAAAGAGTCCTTATTTCATTGTCAATTAACACCCTAAAACAAGGTAAACTACCCACCACTATTCTAAGTTTAACCAACCAGCCACCACCATTTTTAGCTTAACCAACCAGCCACCAAACCAAAACTAGTCAACCACCACCAGGAAGGAATGGCTCCTTACTCCTGCGTCGTTGTTGTAACCCTCGAAGACCTTGAGCTGTATAGGCTGTATGTATACCCGCAGGATGTCCAGCCACTCCTGCTCCATACCCACCTGCTTCATGTGGATATCTATGGTGGGTACCGATTCATACCCGCCCTCAAGCCGTGGGTCCTACCAAGCAGACACAAACATGATTATTGGCTATGATGATGAAGAACGGCCCATGTAATGTGTGAATCGAAGAATGGTCACAAGTGGGCATAGGTTAATGTGTGGATGTTGAGGCATACTGTACAGATAGGGACGTTAATGTGTGGATAAGGAATCATAAATTATGCTGAGTGAGCATAAAGTGGTTCAGAGAGATGCATACATATCATTGATCAGGTAAGCATGACAGCATATAAGTTTTACTCGTGCTGAGATAAAGTCAACACAGGAGAGGGACACATGCCAATACTTCGAGCAGGTAACAGTGTCAGCCTCCTGCAAACTATAACACCCATCATGGCCATGTCCTGCTTGGCATGATGGAGGTCTGGAATATGAGGTAAACAACCCAGATCTATGCTAACTTAAGCAAATTATCAGAAAGATTATTGAATTAATAGATCTATGAGTAAAGTGCAACTAATGTAATAAGTTATTATCAGCAGGCTAGAGTACAGCACTTATCTGGGAACTTCTGGGTCATCTAAAGAGAAATTACAATTAGTGAAATTTTTAAAACAGAAAACACTCAAACCATAAGCCTACTGTAAATATTATCATAAAATATTTACGCCACACAAGCAAGCACTACCAGTCATGCTAAGGACTCTTCAGTAACCCTACATAGCGGTCGTAACCAATGAAGATCTTCTTAGCCATTGGTGAGACCCACTTGGACATGATCTCCTGCCAGATTGCCCCGAGCCCAACACTCTTGATCTCTGCCTGAGGTGGCCCACCGTCATACCTGGACTGGTGAGGGACCGGGAAGTCAAGGGAGATCACTACCTCTCACCTTCTGCTTGTGTGAATGTTCCTTCCTCCTACAGTAGTACAGTAATACTCTGACCTGAAATACTGGCGTCTTATGAGGGTGTATGGTGCTGCTGCTCCTCTGGCTTGTACTGGGGGCCTCATAAGGTGTATATGACTAGTAGATCCCTAACTTGTGATAGTGAGGATGTAAGAAAACTATACAACTGTTATAGTGTTTTAACCTAAATTACTAATAAATATGAGCTTGGTTGTTAGTATCCTGGGCCCCTTGGTTGTTAGACTGGAGGACAGACACACACATTACCAGATTATCAACTGGTATATTGGATACCTGAATATTTCCATTTGGTCTGAGAGAGAGTGTAGCTAGAAGCTCCACATACCATAGCTTGCTTGTCATGTTAGGTTGTGCATATGAATATTCATTATTATTGGACCTAATTTTAATGTTTGATAACTTTAAGCATATCCTAAATGACTACAGTATATAGAGGAATAATTCTTAATCATTACCTGAGAAGTGTTGGTACCTTATTATTGGTACTGATGAGTGTTTCCCCAAGTCTTGAGGATTTTTATTTTATGAAACGAGTGAACCTTCGACCCTAACAACGTTCTACTACCATATGAACCATTAAGGATACTGAACTTCATCATATAAATACACCACTATAGTACAGTACCACTATATTGCCCTCATTAAATTAAAATAAATGGCAGTAATAAATAAAACAGTTATAATATTTTCAAAGAACAATAATAGCTTACATTATTTGTGCCGTCAGACCAGACCCCAAAGTTTTCAAAGGTTTCAATCATCTCCTTGGCAAAGCGTTCCTTGAAGAGTGGGAACCAGTATACATCAGGGCAGGGCTGCAGGAGGAGGGAGGTGAGTCTTAGTGTTCAGGTGTTTGGTAGTCTCATATATTTTAAAGACAAGTTCACTGAATTCACAAATTTCAAATCTGGATTGATAATTTTATAAGGCAGGAGAAGAGAAGAAATAAGAGAGGAGGTCGTGGCAGAATATACCACCGGGCAGTCCGCTGGTTTGCCCGTCAAAGTTGCCACAAAGTGTTCGATGACGGACTCATCACTCTCGCCCGACGGTCGCTGTCCGATAGTGTGGACGGGGCTTAAGAATAATGAATCGAGAAAACAAGTTGAAAATACAGAAAGGTTGCAAGGAGGACATCTTACCATCTCCACAGTGGTGTTCTCAGCCACGGCATGAGAGTAGTTGGGGTGGAGGTAGCGGTGTTCCCAGTCCCAACGATTCTCAATAACCTGCCACAGTTCATTATTCATATGGGAGGTGTCGAACTTGTCAGCGTTGACCAGATGACCGAAGTCCACACGATTACTGACGTGCATGAAGACACCCTGAGGGAGGGAGACAGGTTGTTCAAGAGGTGATGAACAAGTTTGAACAAAGGTGAGAGGTAAGAAAAGATAATTATCTATATGAATCTTTTTACGAATGGGAGGAATTAGGAAAAATGGAGGGAAATGGGTTGATTAAATACACTCACCAGGGGACAGTGAATGACACAAGGCACATTACCTTCTCTCTGAGGTTCTCACAGAGGGCCATGTCAGGGTCAAGGAGGTTCTTGATGAAGGAAGGTCTCTTATCTGGGTCATCCAACAGTGAGCGTCGCAGCAGGTAGCAGCCACTGATGAATGGCACATTCCACAACCCTCTGAAACACAAAACTTATAACTAACAGAATAGAACAGTAGTATGGTGTGTTTTTTGCAAGGTTAGTCCAGTCTACTAAACCCGTACCAATGCCACAGGACTCATTCAGGAAAAGACTGAAAATTACTTTAATATTACAAAATAACTCAAATTACTTGGTTCTGCTCACAAGTTCAACACACAATTGTCACCCGTTCATGCAGGATACAAGTCACTCGAGGGATACCACATACTGAATCCATTCTTTACTAACATTACCCACAAACCACACTCTAGATTTTATGTATTTTCGATTACCGGTAATTCTGTGATTGTTTTTATGTGTAATACAGTACTGTACTTCATTACTACATCAAGTGGTACTTAGGGTGACGCAGGGGGTGTCAACAGGTCACCCCTTGTTGATGTTATGATGATGTGTAGCGTTTGTTTTTCAGCCCCAAAGCAGCATGACAAACATTCCATTAAATATTCCAGTTTAATAAATATTTACTGAATTATTATTATTATTATTATTATTATTATTATTATTATTATTATTATTATTATTATTATTATTATTATTATTATTATTATTATTATTATTATTATTATTATTATTATTATTATTACTACAGGTATTAGAAGCTGTAGAGCAACATTTAAGCCAGTGGTATGTCCCTCATGTGTTAATTACAGGTATAACATTACATACACACAGCTGTCCCCTAACACATGGCCACACAAAATTCAAAGCCTCTGAAAGACAACATAATCTAGTCCTTATGCCCTTCTTACACACAAACCTGAAGAGAGAACAGCCTCATTATCTCCCTCACTCTACAACAGGTGACTTCATTACCTCTCGTGATTTCACCTTCTCCAGGTATAAATGATAATTATGTGATGGTCTTACCTTCTCTGACTCTGGACAATCTCCATGTAGTCCATAGACCGAGCGTAGAAGCCGTCGTTAGTGATGGCGCCCCAGAAGTTACTCCAAGCCTTATAGGGTCGAATCATCATAGGTGCCACTACCTCCCTGCAGAAGAGGAAGATGCTTAGAGAAACACTTCATTTAAATGGAGAAAAGTGATACTGCTTTGGCTATTATTGTACAACCATAGTCTCAAGGTTAGCACTGTGAGATTGAAGCGATTAGTCACACAGAACATATTACATAGTTGTTAATAATAAGGATACAGACAGAGGTGTAAATGACCAATTAGCGTTTATTCTTGGAGGACAGCCATTTAATATAACAATCAATCTCTAAAATAATGTGTACCTGTATTATAGATGTATATTTCTCACTACTTATTCAATACAACTGGTTGGATATCTTTTTAATATATCAGGAAATTTGTGGGATATTTTTTGTATATGATTTACTGGCATATATTTTTGGATATTGTTCTTTTATTCGTATCATATTTTGACTCACCTGTTCTGTTCAATGAGGAGTTTAACTATGAAGGGATTGTCCAGGTGAGCCTCAGAGTCGACCATTAAGAGGTAAGCACAGCCTCTCTCTATACAGTAGTCGCTGAGGAAGATGGGAGAGAGAGGAATGATGTTTAGTGAGACATATCTCTATTAATAGTAGTGATAGGAGTAGAGTACTATTAGTAATTAAATAATAGCATGGTACTATCTCTAATATGAGTGAAAAGGCTTAACAAAAACACTGGGTAATCATGAAACAAAAGACATTGTTTAAACACGCAAAAAAATATAGTAATGGTGAAATAGAATAATTTTTTTATATCGTTAAGTGATGAAGTTGATGACGTACACGGCGGTGTTTCGGGCGTGCCATTCCTTCACTTTCTCCTCCCGCTTGATGTACTTGACCGAGGCAAACTCCTCCCCGACTACCTCTATCCAGCCATTGATCATCTCTTCATGGTATTCTTCCTGTAAGGGTAATTTACATCTTGTTCATGGGTACTGCTGATGTAGGGAGTAATTGTTTATGTTTCATCATTACATCCAAGGGTTAAGTCACCACACTGCAAGGATTAAGTCATTGTGTTCAAGTTTATGTCATAGTCAAAGATTAGTCAATGGGTTAAGTTATCACACTCTAGGTGTTTCGGCATCGTGCCCAAGGAAGTAAGATATCGTATCAAAAAATCTTTTCTCTGTAAAATCCCAGACAAATTAACCTATACAGCACAACTAATCTCTGAAATAATTATTTGTTACCAAGTCTCTCAGAATAGTTGTGGTTAATGAAGGTACAGTATGGTACACAAGCGATTGTGCTTGTAAATTTAGTTTTCCCAATTTTTACAAGTTCAGTTATGAAGATGCAACCAACATGTTTGGAGCAAGGAAGGTCAGCTTGAAAAACCAACTTACTACATTGTGGACAAAGAGATCTATCCTGGAGGTGGGGTATAACAAGCTGTTGATCTTATCGAGGAACTCCTCCATGAAAGGTGTGGCTTTCTCAACAAACACAGCCAAGGTCACCTTGGGCAGTTCCTCCTCCTTCTTGTCCTCTAATGAGAGCATGTCGTCCCAGCAGGACCTGAGGGATACATTATGAATATACAGCTGCCCAGGGACTAAAACAATTAGTATGACTATTTTGGTAACACATATTTTGGGCTTAATATTGTATCTATAATAATGACTCTTTTCTGATTCTTTTATCAATATCACTTATCTATCTACTATAACATGAATGTGAAATAAACTTATAAGAGGGAATTCTGAAGCCATCTGTAAGGTCTATTTTTGAGGCAAGGTTGTTCAAGTAATGTAACACAGTTGCTTAATCAATCCTGCCCTCAGTGGCTGTGGTCCACGTGGCTCTGGTGCCCCTACTGTACCTGCACCCATCCTCAGGATTCCAGGAACGAGCCAGGTAGGACCCCAGAGTGTGGAGAACGAGGTTGGTGTGACCATTACCCCGAATCACTACAGGCACAGTGTTGTACAGAGTGTTCTGTAGGTAGGCTTCCTTCCCTGCAAACCGCAGCTCCACGTCACCTGCAAGAGGGGGAACTTGGATGAAAAGTATGTATATACTATACGGTAAAGGACTGTAAGGAGTCTATATACAGTACTCAATACATAAGGCTGTGTAGGGCTAAGCTGGTTACATTCTACAGTACAGGGATCATTATGGATGGCAAAGTTTAACACTAAAATCTACATGAGGATATGAGTGCTGGTGTTTCTACTTCATGTTGTAACCTTTTCTTAATGCTCCCTACACTTGGCTTGCAACACTCTCACTGTTTTTGTTTGCTTAAAAGTTTCAATATCTCTCGATCCTTTCCACACAAAAAATAAAAATATAGAGGAATAATGTTATACAAAGTAAGTACAATACTTGTAGGGCCTCTTACATACCTGTGGCACCATTCAGGTTCTGGAAGAGGGTAGAGAGGTGGTCCAGCTTGAGGTTGTACTTGTTCCTGGTGGCGTCCTTTACGTAGGCAAGTGTGAGCAGCAGCTGTAGTGATGCCTCCTCTGAGGACTGTGACAGAAGCTTGTGAATGGTTCCCACACGACCCACAAAACCTGCAATATATTTCTCACTTATAATCTTCCATACTTCCCCAAATCTGCCAAATTACCTCCGGGATAATGATGACTTGTTATACCTAGTTTCACACCTGTTAAATTAATACTTGTCCTTAAAATATGTCCGTGTAACTCTAATATTCCTTTATTACATCATGAAACCAGACAGATTATTCCTATGTTAATCGTTGCACAATAAAACCTGACAACTTACCTCTGAGCTACTTACTGAGACAAGCTGTTGGATACGTGGGAGAGATACAGATATAATCCTGCTTAATGAGGAAATGTGAAGCACAGAAACACATCATACAAAACAGGGTATTAAAGACAGTGTGTATGTACTGTACGTCTGTTCGTGTCCAACATGCAGTACAACATTGGTGTCTCTAAGCCTGACCAACTCCAGTCTCTAGGAACATGTGGTGACTGCAGGGAGAGAGGGAGGGAAGGAGGGATAGTGAGAGGGAGGGAGAGGTGTGGGAAGGGGGATGCCAGAGAAGCCAAACACAGTCACACTTAGACACATACCAGGATTAAACTCTAAATATTGCTGCTTCCTGCCTCCAACACTCACACACCAGACACTCCTCTAACTCCTCTTGTTGTTATCCAAATTTGGAGTGATACCTGTCGTCGGAGGTGACAGACAGACGGTGTTCTTATGTTTTGTAGAAGTGCACGAATGTCTGTCTGCTGGCTTCACTCTAAAGTACCTGGACATTAATATTTCTTATCTTTACTCAATCATTAGTTAACACCCCGGAATGTATTGTTTTTCAGCTTTATTCTAAAATTAGTTAAAAATAAGCCAGGATATTTTTATTATCTGACCTATTTTACTGTTTTATATATTCAAATGATTCCAAAGTAAACAAAATAAAAAACTGCCTTGGTGGTATAAACAATATCTAAGAATGAAATTATAAAATTACACAATAGAACAAAAAACAATTACAGAAACTTGACTACAAAATAACATATAGATTATAATTTATATTTTTGTTATACTGTTCTTAGTAGTTATGACGCACCGTTATAGCATAGGTGAAATTACTGTATATAATTTATGGGTTAAAGGTAAATCACTTAAGAGGTATGAACCACAGGGGTCAGCAGAAGCCTTAGTAACACACACACCACTACCACCTGCTATACACACCACACCTGATACACCCTGCTGGCAACACTACACCCTACTGGCAACACTACACCCTACTGGCAACACTACATCCTACTGGCAACACTACACCCTGCTGGCTATACACACCACACCTGATACACCCTGCTGGCAACACTACACCCTACTGGCAACACTACACCCTACTGGCAACACTACATCCTACTGGCAACACTACACCCTGCTGGCAACACTACACCCTACTGGCAACACTACACCCTGCTGGCAACACTACACCCTGCTGGCAACACTACACCCTACTGGCAACACTACACCCTACTGGCAACACTACACCCTACTGGCAACACTACACCCTACTGGCAACACTACACCCTGCTGGCAACACTACACCCCATAACATAAGGCCTCCAGACCCTCGCTGAAGCAGAAAGTAACTAACATTAGCTATGGTAGACGGGCACTCACGAGATACAATGGGAATGAGATCTTTCTGGAACTGGGGATACATTACAAAACAAGACTCACCGCCAGAATTAAGGAACCTCTTGCCTCGGTCCACCTTCGGGAAGTTAGGCTCCATGGTTCTATCTGGCCAACAGAACCCATCGGCGGAGATCAGAACGTCAGCATCCGAAGCTTCGAACTCCTCAATCACTCGAACTGGTCCACCCGAAAACAAGGCATCCTCGCTGTGTGGGGATGAGGAGGAACAGGGGTGAGAGGGACATGGGTAACAGAGAAGGCTTAGAAGTAAACATAATGATCTAGGAGTTAATACAGGGATTCAGAAGTAAGCATAAGAGTCTAGGAGTTACTGTAGAGGGTTCAGAAGTGAGCACGGGGGTCTAATAAGTGGCCACAGTAACACCTCACCTCTCAGTATACAATACGACCCTGTCCTCATCTTGGCTAAGGGAGTCAAATGTGTCCCTCAGCAGCTGGAGGTGTGTCTTCTCATCCACTACCTCCTTCTGGTCTTCTCCCAGGACCTGTGGTGGAGGGAAGAAGTTTATGATGTGGGGTTGAGAATGCAGCATGATGGTGTGTGTGTGTGTGTGTGTGTGTGTGTGTGTGTGTGTGTGTGTGTGTGTGTGTGTGTGTGTGTGTGTGTGTGGATAAATGCATTGATTATGACGCTTTCAGTACACAAAGAGGTAGTTTGGAGGGCACTGTACTCGACCACCTTCACTTCCCCAACTGTAGAGCTATATGCCCATTCACTGCTGGGTGCACTGGGATGTTTCGAGTACAAACCAGTTACTCTTAAGACAGGAGGTGAGAGCTCTATCCACTCAGCCACCACATTCCTATGAGGCCTAGTTAAAATATTATCATCATTCCTATTATTATCATCACAGTAATTACTATTAATATCATAAAGGATTAATATCACTAATTAAGACTATCATTACCAATATATTAACATATTTCTTTCAACTAATTCGACGACCTCCTCACCTTAACTTTGTATCCGTAGACTTTGGTGGATCTGAGGAAGCGCTTGAAGCCATCACTGCCAGGCCGCTTCACCGTCAACACCAACAAATCTGTCAACAAGGTCTTCAAGTTAGGACAGGTCACGGAACACATCTACCATGGTTAGTTAAACTGACCTGACCTTAGTACTAGTGTAGCCTAACCATCAGGCTTTTGGGATCTAATAAAACTGAGAATAATTGGGACGTTATAGGATTGAGTCGTTTGGGTTTAGGGTCAATTAGAGTTTGGGTTCATTTAAAACAAATAGAAAACATTTAACACCGAAAATGGATAATGCCTAAGAGGTAAACAAGGAAAGTGGTTTATTTATTTACACTGGGATATATAAACAAAACTCCAAATGTCAACAAAAATCAGCTGTTGACCAGGAATCAGTTGGGATACACAAACAAAGCTCCGGGACGCCATCCGGGACTAGCATCTTTACTCTCAAGGTGTTAGACGCTGGAGAAAGCTGCGTTGGAGACATGATTTACAGCATCCACGTATTATAGTTAAGTCATGGCCAACCTGTCGACTTCTTTCCCTTCCTCCCTCACTCTCACCGTGCCTCCTTCTCTCCTTCCCTCCCTCCCTCCCTCCATCTCACTACTTTCCTCCCTTTCTCCCTCCCTCCTTTCCTTTCATTACCCCCTTCTTTCCTTCCCTCCCTCCCTAGACTTCCCTACTTTCTTCTCTCCTATTCCTTTAGTTTCCTCACCCCTTCCCCTCCCTCCTTCCCCCTGCTCTCCCTTCCTCCCTCCTTCCCTCCATCACAGGTATATTTGGGTCAGACATACAGTTAACCTTAGGTGTGTGTGTGCGTGTGTGTGTGTGTGTCTATGTGTGTGTGTGTGTGTGTGTGTGTATACCTTCTGTGACAGTATGAGAGAGAGAGGTGAGAAGGAAAGTGAGGGAGATGAGAACGGAAGTGAGAGAGGTAAAAGGTGCCTCATCTGACCGCAAGTGACCGCAACCTCATTCCTTACTTCTCTGCCCACAGTTAACCGCAACCAATACCGCCCACAATAAGTGCATCCTCCTACAAGCAACCGCATCTAGTAGCACCTACAAAAATGCATCTGACCGCAACGAACTGCAACCAGCACCGCCCACAATTACTGCATCTAACATTCACAACAACCACAACCACAGCCTGTTCGTGGTCATGGTGGGGTTACCACATGCCTGGAATGCCGCAAGCGTGTACCTGCGGTTTAGGCGCGGCTGAATTAATAGGTCACTTGGTCAGGCGGGTGGTGCGGGTGGGTACTGCTGCTGGGGCCCAGGGTTCAAAATTTGGGTGTCTGTCTGTCTGTCTCTCATTTTGTTTTGTGTTGTGTAGGAGAGAGAGAGAGAGAGAGAGAGAGAGAGAGAGAGAGAAATAGCTTCTGAACCCATGTGTGTGTGAGGGAATGGTGATGGTAATCATAATAATAATAATAATAATGTTAAATATTCGCCATAACACAGGTACACAACTCCATCTATTGAATAAAACCCATACTAGCCAGTCAGTCGGCCAATCCCAGAGCCTCGCGGGAATGTTCAGCTAATCAGGGGCCAGTGAGTCAGAGTGTCGTCTCTCCAAAACAGTAAACTGTGGGGGAATTGTTTGGGGTTGTCTGCTTGTGCCTAGTCAAAGTGTTGGGTTACTCAAGCCGGAACAGAAGTGATGAACGCTGGGAGGGTGAGTAGAGTGGTCACAGGACTTCCTTCCCTCAGCCAAAGCTCATCGGTAAGAGAACCCTTCACTTTTATTCCTGATTTGTCTATATTATATTCTGTTATATGTTTATGTTGTGTTGGTTTAGGTACACGTCCATGTTGATTGTTGAGGTGTTATGTTAATAGTCAGGTGTTGTTAATATTGTAGGAATTTTAGCGAAATAATATATGTTGGTATGTTATATGGGAGGACTATACCCAGTACCCACGTCAAGGACCGGGCGTTACATCGGTCCCCTAGAGTCTAGATGACCGATATTACCCGACTTATTCAATCGTGGGGACTCGCGGAGGTCAGCAGACCAGAGTCAACCGGATCCCAGTTCAGGGGCGACTTGAGTCTAACCCCATCCCTTGAGTATACTGTTCAGGGGAGCTGGACCTACTGACAGACTCGTCGGCAGAGCTGTTGTGTTGTACCTGATGGGCGGGTGGGCGGCCGGATGGGTGGGTGGAAGGGTGGGTAGCGGTACACTAACCGAAAACCTGTCTTACTTTCCCTGCAAAAAACTATATATATTCCTGTTGTTTTGTTCTCATTTTTGTCTCGATCTTGTCATGATAAATGGAGGTTTCCGGATCACGACTTTTTTTTAGTAAGGGGGAGTCAGGGAGGAGAAAGGGGGAGGGGGAACGGAAATGGGGTCGGTGGGGAGCAGGGGGAAGGAGGAGAGGGGGAGGGAATAGGGGGACAAGGGTTAAGGGGAAAGGAGGAGAGGATAGGAATGGGGAGGAGGGAAAAGGGGACAAGAATTCCCTTCCCCGGGGCCAAATAACGGAACGGGGCGGGGCGGAAATTACCTTGTCATTCATGTCATTTAAGTTATTGTTATGGTCTTGGGTCGTGAGAGTATACATGTGGTAACGGTAGTCTGTGTCTGCCTGTATACCTGGATGTATATATATGTATGTATGTGTACCGGTATCTTTTTATGTAAGTATATGTATGTATGGATGTAGGTTAGTCATTACAAGACAGGCAGTCATAGGGGTGGAAAAAGATAAACGATGATATAAATTAACAAATAAACAAAATAATTCGAATCTAATCATTTGTTAGGTTAGGTTAGGTTAGGTTAGGTTTAGATTAAGTTAAGTTAGGTTAAGTTAGGTCTGGTTAGTGTTAGAGTAGGGCATTTAATTATCAAGTGAAATAAGCTGGGGTGCCTAATTCTCACCTGATATAAACTCCTTCACACGTAACACTCTTCCTCCTCCAACCACACGAGATGGTGACAACAGCTTCTACTTCTTAATTGCTTGTTAAGTATACAGTAGTTCATGATGACAATGGTAATTAGCCAAGGATGGGGTTGTTAAAGAGAGTCAATTGCTGTTATTTTCACCGAGATGATGGGGTGAAGGAGGTAGATATGAGGTTGGTAGTGAAGATGATACGAGATGATTGAAAATAATGGTTTGGTGAGATAGTGATAATATTCAGTGGATCCCGGTCCCCCACGTTCATCCTCCACCAGCAGAAGACAACCACGAGGACAGGTACACCCAACCACGAGGACAGGTACACCCAACCACGAGGACAGGTACACCCAACCACGAGGAGAGGTACACCCAACCACGAGGAGAGGTACACCCAACCACGAGGAGAGGTACACCCAACCACGAGGACAGGTACACCCAACCACGAGGACAGGTACACCCAACCACGAGGACAGGTACACCTAAATCATTTAGGACAGGTACACCCAACCACGAGGACAGGTACACCCAACCACGAGGACAGGTGGCCACCCAACCACGAGGACAGGTACACCCAACCACGAGGACAGGTACACCCAACCACGAGACAGGTACACCCAACCACGAGGACAGGTACACCCAATCACGAGTGAGAGGTACACCCAACCACGAGGACAGGTACACAACCACGAGGGGAGAGGTACACCCAACCACGAGGAGAGGTACACCCAACCACGAGGACAGTACACCCAACCATTGAGGACAGGTACACACCCAACCACGAGGAGAGGTACACTCCAACCATGACAGGTACACCCAACCACGAGGAGAGGTACACCCAACCACGAGGAGAGGTACACCCAACCACGAGGAGGTACACCCAACCACGAGGAGAGGTACACCCAACCACGAGGAGAGGAACACCCAACCACGAGGACAGGTACACCCAACCACGAGGACAGGTACACCCAACCACGAGGACAGGTACACCCAACCACGAGGACAGGTACACCCAACCACGAGGACAGGTACACCCAACCACGAGGACAGGTACACCCAACCACGAGGAGAAGAGAAAGTACCCTGAGACTACCTGGACCTTAATTAACAGGTAAGAGAGAGTGAAGGAGAGGGGGGGTTCCTTCCTTCCTTTCTATAAGTAACACAGTAACTCACCTGATCACCTGAGGAATTTTTTTTACCTGAGTGAGAGGAAGAAAAAATTAGGGTTTATTCTGACCCATTGTTTACATTCTCACAAGGCCAGACACGAGTTGCCAGGTACTATATTTTTGGGGAGTATTTTATCCCTGAGGTAAGATATTGTCCTTTTAATTGTTGTTTTGTTGTTGTTTTTGGTGTTGTTCTTGTTGTTGTTTTTGGTGTTGTTGTTGTTGCTGTTTTTGTTGTTATTGTTTAAGGTGCCGTGGTTGAGTGGCTACATTACTCATCTATTAACTCCTAAGGGTCACTGTATTGCACACACACACACACACACACACACACACACACCTGTACTAAAAAGGGCCATGTAGAAAGTATATACAGTACTTACAGTGATACCTAAGTGGGTTGGGTGGGTTGGGTGGGTGACTGCATTGGGGTATGGAGGGGAAGACGGTGGGTGGGCAGGAGTAGGTTACTAGGTTCCCCAGGTGATTTCCAGGAAGGAGTAGGTTGATAGTCTTCTGACCTACTTACATATAGCATCGCCTTCCCTTACAGTCCCCTCTGGTTATTTCTATCACCCTTCTACCTATTATATCTTAATTTTCTTCAATAAACCACAACTAACTACCTTCATCTTATAATATATCTTCACTACATTACTTTATCTTAGTTGTATATACAAGTGGTAATGATTAAACAACACCCAGACGAGAATTGGTAACTCAACATAACCAAATATGGCTGCCAGTGTTACGATATCTTAGCCCAAAGTGACGAATTTTTGGGCTATAATTTTTCCTCTATGAACAATTATAGGGGTTGGGTACTGGGTGTATTATAGATAACCTAGATAATTTTGTGAGGTTTTTTTTTTATCAGTGGGGTTAGTGTTCTGGCAGTAGGGGTTTCCAGAGTGGTGGGGGAGGGGAAGCCTGGAAAGTGTTGGTTGGTGGTGGAGGGATGAGGTTGGGGGGGGTGAGGCTGGAGGGTGAGGCGGTCAGGCAGACGACACACTCGATTCCTCACATTCCCGCGCTCTGGAAAATGATGTCTACCGTCACGAGGAACTAAAGTAAATCCCACGACCCTTATCAGCAGCTACTTCCCCATGTCTCTCTCTCTCTTTTTCTGTGCATTCTCGTCGATTGGCGTTTCCCCCTCCCTTTCTCTACGTTAATGAGCATTTCCCACCTGTTCTACTTTCTTGTTTATTAATTATTGTATTAGGTTTACTTTATCTTCCAGGTCCCTCCCTTCACACCCCCTTCCTTCTTACCTCCCCCCTTCCCATCCTCCCTGCCTCGAGGCTTCTGAACAATGAGGTACATCCAACACAGGCAGGAAAGAAGAATAAGATGAACTGATTTAATCATATCCACTAGTTTCTTTTACTTTCTCTCAGCTCTCTCTCTCTCTCTCTCTCTCTCTCTCTCTCTCTCTCTCTCTCTCTCTCTCTCTCTCTCTCTCTCTCTCTCTCTCTCTCTCTCTCTCTCTCTTCCCCCATTATTTGATTCAGGGGGGGGGAGGGGTAAGGGATACAATAATCCAACACCCCTAGACCCCATTAATACCCATTCCCCCATTTACTGAGTCGAGGGAGTGAGGGAGATGGCGAGTAGGAATGATATTGGGGACAGCGGCGAGCCTTTGTGGGAGCCGTGACGTCACAGACACACCGTGACGTCACCAACCAAGTAACGGAACTGTTGAGCGTCTGAGAAGGAGGTGGAACTCAACCCGGTATTCTTAGACTACGCTTGAGGTATTCCCGATTCAAAGTGCCTCTCACTGGTTAAACAAATCATTTACTACTACTACTACTACTACTACTACTACTACTACTACTAATAATAATAATAATAATAATAATAATAATAGTACACCCACAAACGTTTTCAACCACCACGTCATTGTAATAGAATCGTATCTATTATCAAACTCCTCAATCTTCTTGCGGTAAAGGGGGGGGGGGTCAATGTCCCCTTGTGAATCATTGGAGTTCACACTAAGGACGAACCACGGACGTTATGGACACCACGACGCGTGAGATTAAAGTGACATTCCTCGAACACTTTTGGGAGTAGTATTGTATGTGTGTAGGAATTGTAGTAGATGTTGTTAGTAGTTGTAGTTGTTGTTGTAGTGGACCATCAGGTGGTTGTTACAGTTGGCACAGATGGTTGTGTGATACAGGTGGTGTAGACAGGTAAGTACTGTTCTTAACCGGAAGTTGATGTTTCCAGTCTTCCGTCCCTTACCTGCCTGTCTGCCCTTGACCGTCTTGAGCTGCGGCAC
>NW_024756914.1:2412783-2417783 GCF_018991925.1 Homarus americanus
ATATGTCTATCAACTTGTTCAAATTATAAACATACACACGTCCACCCCGTACACACACACACACACACACACACACACACACACACACACTAAACAGTATTTATTGGAGGATTTTGTTCATAGGCTCTACAGCGGAGTTTTATTTCAGGGAAATTTGTACAAGATTAGTTTATACACAAGAGAGGCTGTAAATTCCTTCCTGGCGTTAGGGATTTAATATTTCCTCTCTCAAGTTGTTAATATGTAGAAGATGATAGTAGTGGTGGTGATATTGGTGGTGATAAGCTGCGTTAGAGATGAGACTGAGGCATTTTTAGAACCCGGGAGTGCATTGGATAGACAGTGGAGAGGACGGGTCGGGGGCACGGGGGAGAAAATATCACTCAGTGGGTCAGTCAGTCAGCCAAGTGGCACCATGAAGCCAAAGAACCGGAATTTCATCGGATAATTTATCGACAATAAAATCTTGAAAGTTATACCCGTGACAAGAGAATTTCACCTTACTTCTGTGTCGTATTCTGGTGGACACAGGTCTCAGCCAGTGGTGGGAGGTGAGATACGCACCTTGTCCGTGACCAGGGGTGGAGGAGTGAGTGAGACGCGGTGTACGTGCGTGGCGCCATGGAATTGAACGACCCACACAGGGCTTCCCTCCCCACCTGCTGCTGACGGTGGTAGTGGTGGTGGTAGTAGAGTTGGTAGTTGTGATAGTGGTTGTTGTTGTTGTGGTGGTGGTGATTGTGGTAATAGTGGTAGTGATGGTGGTAGTAGTGGTGGTAGGAATGGTTGTAGTTGTGGTGGTACACATTACAGGTAAGACAAGAGAGACAACAGTGAGCTGGTTAGAACAGGTAGTGAGGACTGAAGAAGAAAGTGCAGAGGAGAGCAATAAACTGCCATACTGGATAATGACCTTGACCTTTGACCTCTTAATCCTATAAATAACTTCAGCTGTTGACATCCATACACACATACAGACAAACTGCACTGACCGCCCTCCTCACGTCACCACAAGGAAATATTATACGATTATCAATTAAGATGTAAGATTCAAGAGTCATTCCGTAAGATTCAAGTCATTCCGTAAGATTCAAGTCATTCCGTAAGATTCAAGAGGAATTATAGGGGAGGGGGTTAAGGGGGTGGGGGGAAGATCTTGTACCAAAACAGCAAGAGACCTCTGCAAGATATATATATTTGTTTTTGCAAGTTGTTCGGGTCGTCACTTTGCTTTTTCGGCGCCAACGACAAACACTCCACTAGCTGCCCGAACTAGGAAGCTCTCGCAAATTATTTCGACTTTTCGTGGGTCTTTCTACACGCGTTTAATCTTTCTCCCCACGAGCTGAAAATCAAAGCGTTCTCTTCTCTTGCAATGGTAAAGCAAAAAATATTCAGAACTGCAGAAAACTGGATTTAAAATGAAGAAGAGTTTGTTGAGTAGATGGAGGAGGAGGAGGTGGGGGTAAAGAGGAGGGGGGGAGGGAGGAGGTGGGGGTAAAGAGGAGGAGGTGGGGTAAAGAGGAGGAGGAGGTGTGCTGCACTAACAGGCTCCCACTAACAAGATGAATAAGATGACGCCCCGCAGCTCTCTTAGTGTTCCCACCCTCAGTTCCTCCCACACCCCTCACCTGAAGTGACTGTGTTCCCACCTACATCATTTATTCAGTGTAAGTACCGCCTCCCAGTCATAAAGTAACTGCATAGGGCCCAATCTTCAGTCATATAAAGTGAAACTAACAGGATTGAGTTCTGATAAGTGAGAGGATTTAAGTAATAGGGGTGTTGAAGTCTTTTAAGTGATGGCTTTTAAGTAGGCCAGATGGTATTTACTTAAGTGAGTGTTTGTGGAGACGTCAACCTTTACCAGGAGTGTGACTTGAGTCTGGATCTACATCATTTATAAGTGTAAGTAAATGCTTCAGTCTTCAAGTAATAATCACTCAAGTAAGCTCTAATCTTAAGTAAATTCATCCAGTAGGCTCCAGTCATAGTAAACCACTAAAGTAGGATACACTCCTTAAGTAATATCTAAAGTAGCTCCAATCTTAAGTAAACAAGGAACCAATCTCAAGTACAGACGGAATAGATTCTAATCTTTTAAGTAATTGCGCTACGATTTTTGAGTGGTTCTTGTAGTAGATTCCAATCTTAAGTAGGTCCAGCACTTGGGTAACGCTCTTACAATAGTGGACACACCTGTTAATGGCGGCGGTCCTTGTGGAAGTGACTTGTACTATCAGTGTGACCGTAAGTACCACCTCCTAGTGTTAACCCCTTGAGTACGATAACTGAGTACGATAACTTAACCCCTAGAGTACGATGCCAACGTAAGGAAATATGTGTGTATATTCAGAGGATTAAGACATCTTAATCAAGAGGTTCAGCCACTGTACTCAAGGGATTAGTCGGCATACAGAAGGGGTTACACGCACACACACAGCAGTACGAGGTGGTGACAGCCAGTGGAGTGGAGTTCTAACTCGAGGAAGTAAGTAGCTTGAGAGAAGAAGCCCCGGTGGTGCTTCTGACGAGGCACCCCTACCAACTCCCGCTTGACCTCCCGCTACCTCAAGTGACCTCCGCCACCACCTCTTACGACATTTCTCCACTAACTCAAGTGACCTCCCTACCACCACCACATTCAGCGACCACCACCCACCTCGAGCACCCCAACCACCTCTTATACCTGCTCCACCTTCTGTACCTTCGTCAGGGTAATTGTTCTGTCTTCCCTCGTTAATTGTGTTGATGCTGTCACCGTATAGACGTTCTTATAACTGAAACGTGTTTTATACAAGTATTACTAAAGTATTTCGTAGAATATGGTGTGCACGCGCGTGTGTGTGTGTGTCTGTGACAAGCAACACCACCCAGCACCTTTCTTTGTAACCGTCACTCAGCAGTAAGGAAAGATATTTACAAACTTCAGCCTTGGCGGGGCTTCTGAGAGAGAGAGAGACAGACAGACAGAAAATTGTGAGCCCGTGGAATAACCAAACAGAAAATGTTGTGACAGCACCAAGGACACATCAGCATCAAACCATACAACCAAAACAACCCCATACAGTATAACCAACCTGATCTAACCTGAAGATAATTAAAAATCATTTGATCATTATTATATTATTATATTTTGTTTCCTTGTATCATCCCAAGGCTAAGCAGAGACTTAGAGAACACAGTAGTGGAGTGACCAAAATAGATGAGTTACTGTGTCCGTTTTCTTTTATTAAAAATTAGTTTCGTTTTCTTTGATGTTAAATTCATGACAAACAAGGGTACATTTAATCTACTGGAATGCTTAAAGTAGCGAGATGAAAACTGATCACATCTCCAGGTATAAATAATATTGATTTCTGAAGGAGTTTTATTATTGAAAGTGTAGTGAAACAATTGTCGTTGTTATATAATATATGATTTAACTAAAATTTGGTGATTGAAAGCACACATATCCTCCCTCACATACATATACGAACATGAACACACACACACACACACACATACAGGATAACAACAACCTTCTCACTTCTCACCGAAACGAGAATCGAACCCAAGTTAAAATACTGACAGACAAACACGCTCCTTCTGTACTTTTCATACATGCAGGTGGGAACTGATATAACAGACCGTAAACTGTACATACAATTATGGAAAATGAAAGTCGTCTGTCTTCCGCACCAATCATAAACCCTGAGACTTGTGAACCTGTGCATTCGAGACATCACATGACCCAGTGCACCATTTATGGGCCTAAGAATGTGTGATGTCTCGGATTCAGAGGTTCATGGGTGTTGACAGAGAACTGGCTGGACTTATTTTCCGTGGCTGTACATGTGTGAGAAATATATTAGGCATCTCTCCTTTACAGACATGCCCTCTATATGGCCAAAAGTCACATGAACAACTAAAACATTTTATTCTTGCCTTGTGGCCATCTCCCTCAGGGCCTCCACTAATAACACCTCGCCTCCGTGTCCCCCACAGAGCACAGTAACGTCACCACCACCACCACAAGGAGGAGGATGCCGCCCAAGGACCCCGAGGCCGAGAAACTCAAGAAGGAGCTTCAGGATGCCATTGCCAAGGTCCAGGTAGGATGCAGAAGGATATTTTCTTGTCCCCATCATAAGAAAAGTAATAATACATAGAGACAAATCTATTCACCCCAACCTCTATTGATCTATTTATTTCTTAAAGAAAGTTAGTAAATAGTCGATAGAAAACAGAGAGAGAGAGGGAGAGAGAGAGAGAGAGAGAGAGAGAGAGAGAGAGTTACCACACAGCAAGCAACAGCAGGAGACGACCCAGTAACACATACATCATGCAACACACTTAGTCACTAGTCCTCTTAACCTGGTAACCATCGCACGACAGGCAGCTGGTGTTTGTGGCCAGACAAACATCTGTCACCCATAACAGCTGTTGTTGTGGTGGTAGGTGGTGGTAGTGGTGGTAGTAGAGATAGGTAATGGTTGTGGTATGAAATATATAGTTTAGGACAGGGCATTATGTTGGCTGATCGCTACTTAACTTGGCATTTAAGTCTTCCTGTTCTGATTATATTATGTGTTCACTGTTTACTAGTCTGTTGAGCCCACCACGTCCTAATGGGCCCCAACTTAACCTAAATAATGAACACTGGGGCCCAGTCTTACCCAGCCCCTATAGTTAGGTTAGGTTAGGTTGTGTGTGGTTGGGATAGCATAGGATGGGTGAGGTTGCGTTAGATGCAGTTAAGCTTAGGTATAGGTTAGGTTAGGTTAGGTTAGGGCCTAATAGGACTGGGGCCCATTTGACATACAACCCTCAGACGTAAGAACCACCCCCTAGTGACCCATTTGACGAGGAGTTTTAGTAGTTTGGTGAGTAATGATTATGGTAATTATTCCTTGGCCTTGTTGTTGTTGGGCGGTTGATGACCAAGATGGTGGAGAGAGAGAGAGAGAGAGAGAGAGAGAGAGAGAGAGAGAGAACAATACAACAATGAGCTTCCGTTC
>NW_024756914.1:2422783-2533566 GCF_018991925.1 Homarus americanus
GCGATTCCTTGATGACACCAACCTTATCACCGGATCTGGGGACATGAAGGTGTAGGTATATCAGTGGTGTATTAAGATGGTGTATTAGAGGGTGTAGATAGTGGTGTATTACAGGGTGTAGTGGTGGTGTATTAGAGGGTGTAGTGGTGTATTAGAGGGTGTATTAGATGGTGTAGTAGTGGTGTATTAGAGGGTGTAGTGGTGTATTAGAGGGTGTAGTGGTGGTGTATTACAGGGTGTAGTAGTGGTGTATTACAGGGTGTAGATGGTGATGTATTAAGATGGTGTATTGGAGGGTGTAGTAGTGGTGTATTACAGGGTGTAGTAGTGGTGTATTACAGGGTGTAGATGGTGGTGTATTAGAGGGTGTAGTGGTGGTGTATTAAGATGGTGTATTAGAGGGTGTAGTAGTGTTGTATTGGAGGGTGTAGTAGTGGTGTAGTGGTGTATTAGAGGGTGTAATAGAGGGTGTGTGGTGGTGTATTACAGGTGTAGTGATGGCAATGCCATTAGAGGTGTAGTGGTGTATTAGAGGTGTGATGGTGTGTTAGAGGTGTATTAGAGGGTGTAGTAATTGTATTAGATGGTGTATTAGGGTGTGTGTGGTGTGTTAGAGGGGTGTAGTGGTGTATTAGGGTGTAGTGGTGTATTAGAGGTGTAGTAGTGGTGTACAGGGTGTAGTGGTGGTGTGTGGGGTGTGGTGTATTAGATGGTGTATTAGAGGTGTAGTAAAGGTGTGTGGGGTGTATTAGGGTGTGAAGTGTGGTGTGTTAGAATTGTAATGTGGTGTATTAGGGTGTGGGGTGTAGTGGTGTGTGTGGGGTGGTAGTAGTGGGTGTATTTTGGGTTGCTAAATAAGGACTCCTCCTATCCCCACCTGGAAGAATAGACACCATCCCTCTTACATCCATGCGTGTCCTTCCCTGTCCCCCCTCCCCTGCCCCCTGCCCTCTGTGCCCTGTCCTCCTGTCCCCCCATCCCCCTGTCCTCCTGTGCCCCTGTCTTCCTGTCCCCCATCCCCCTGTCCCCCATCCCCTGCCCCCCTGTGCCCCTGTCCTCCTGTGCCCTGTTCTCCTGTCTCCCATCCCCCTGTCTCCCATCCCCTATCCTCCCATCCCTGTCTCCCATCCCCCTGTCTCCCATCCCCCTGTCTCCCATCCCCTGTCTCCCATCCCCCCTGTCCCACAGGCTAAAAAACCCTAACTCTCAAAATTGATATAGAACTTAAGAAAAGGAATAAATGGGAAAAATAGCAAGAATTAACTTACGAAAAATAAGGGAAAAAAAATACATATAAAATAACAAGAAGAAAAAGCGTGATTTTTACCAATAACAAAGTTTCATTGTACCTTATAGTGATTTACGAGATACAATCACCATACTTTGTTGCTTAGTCATGTATCCTGTTCCTACTTTTATTTTTGTTATTTTTTTGCCTCTGCTTCTATCTTTCCTTCATCTCGCGGAATGATTTTTATTTAATTTTTTGTGCTTGTAACTTTTTTTCACGTCATCTGATCGTTCCTTTTTTTTTGTTTTTTGCTTCGTTTTAAATTTTATCTCTTTTTCTTCGTCTTTTTGTTCTTCAGAGACGTCGAGGAGGGACATCAACAAATAAAATAATAACATTTTCCCTTTTTCATCTTCCTCTCTTCTTTGGTTTTCTCTCCTTCCTTCTTTCCTTCCTCCCTTCCTACATATTGGTTCCTTCGGACATTCTTACACCTTCATCCCCTCCTTCAGGATCCACTGGGACGTCCAGACTGGGAAGAAAGTGGTTGAGTTCTTCGGCCACAGTGGAGACGTAGCGACCATGAGCTTGGCGCCTGATATGAACTGTTTCGTGACGGGGTCTGTGGACAGGACCATCAAGGTGTGGGACCTACGGGACACCAAGACCTGTAAACAGACCTTCTGGGGCCACACCTCCGACGTCAACTCCGTCTACGTGAGTACCTGTGACCTAGAACATCTTCAGAAATCCTTATTCACCACCCCCCCTCCTTATCCTCAAATTTCTGTGACCTAAATTAGTGATTGATGTGTAAATAAGTTCAGGGTTTAACTGTAATATATTTGTTACACTTATAAATAGCTGTTAAGATCGTCTGTATGAATACCTATTCTCTAGCTCGCCCTCAGGAGAACTAGACCACCTTCAGGAAAGACTTACAAGGCATAAGTAACTCAACACAGCCTTACACCACCCCCCCCCTCACAGCTATGGCCGTTTCACGGCACCTCTCTCTCTCTCTCACTCACTCACTCACTCACTCACTCACTCACTCACTCTCTCTTCCCCCGACAGTTCCACCCATCAGGCTTCGCTATCGGGTCTGGTTCAGAAGACAAGACCGCGAGGATGTGGGACCTGCGTAGTGACCAGCAGCTCGCGGAGTACAAGCCGCCCACCAGTAACTCCGGCTTCACCTGCTGTGGCCTCAGCAAGTCCGGCCGCTACATCTTGTGTGGCTCCGATGACAACACCATCCACTTCTGGGACACCATGAAGACCACTCACCAAGGTAATGGACACTTTTGGGACATCTTAAAGGGAATTAAACATGGTATTGGGTGCTGTTGGGAGATTTATAGGAGCTGGAAATAGCATTAGACACTTCAAGGATATTTTAAAGGGGTTTGAACACGGCATTGGACACTTTTACGTCATCAGGGAGTCTGTGTTTAAGGTAGGACAAAACCTAACCTAACCCAACCTTTCGTCACCACTATATAAAAGTAAGAGACAGATTTAATAGACGGTGGTAACTACTTCAATCTGGATGTTGCTGTTGTCTAGACACTTTATGTAAACACAAAAAATAAGAGATTCCAGCACCTTCTGTAAATAACTGGATCTAACAAAAACAAAAGTCAGTTAATATTACATGTTTTATATTCTTGTTCTTCTTGTTTTTGCTTTTATGACATTTAGTATATAATGGGATAAGTTCTGGTAGATTCAGGAAATAAAAGAAATATATATTCGATTTAATTATCATCGTGTAAGGATCCCTATACCACTGAATGTAATCTTAGCATCTGGAAAATAAATAATGACAAGATTCAATGGACCCGGGTCACCATCGTCACTATTACTAGCCAGGTACAAGAATACACCACTACCACTATTACAACTACTACAATTATTATTAGTAACATGTATGAATCGCTAAGCCACGCCCCCTCCTCCTCCTCCCCCTACAGGAACGTTACAAGGCCACGACAACAGGATCACCTCCCTGGCGGTGACTGACAATGGCATCGGCTTCGCTACCTCCTCCTGGGATATGGGTGTCAGGGTGTGGGGACTGTAGAGACCCTCCTGTATGGTGTACTTCTACGTGAGAGGTCTTCTCCTACGTGAGATGGTCGTTTTCTACGTGAGGTGGTCGTCTTCTTCTACGTGATATGCCTTTCGTGTGAGGTTACGAGAACAAGTGGTCCTCACCACTTCAAGCGTTTTGTTAACTTAAGTTCCAGTGTCAGTACTGTAGCCTACCTCTCCATTGATGATAATTCTCTTTAAACAAATAATAATTATCACGCTAGGTCATTCCATAACTTGTATTTTGCTTATTTTTCTATAAATTAAATTAATTTCTAAATCTTCAGAGTATTTTAAGCTGTATTTGAATTAGTATCGAGACCAGCTATAGCAGCTTCTTATGATGTAGGAATGTAGGTGTTAAGAGATCCAGAGGTGTGTCCGTCTGTGAGGTCCAGTCCAGCATGACTCCAGAAGGTACAACTGTCGCAGGAAGCTGGTTTGGGTAACGTGAGCAGTGTCTTTGTCCAATCATATTTTAAGGTGGACAATATATGGCAAAGGTCCTCCAATTAGCTTCAGAGGACGATACAGTTGTCAAGAGTCTCAGTTGATTGTTCTACTGGATGTTCTGTCTCAATTGTTCCTCCTACCTGTTCTCCGACCAGAAGAACTCCCCAAGAGCCTTCCAGATAAGTTCTAAGAGTGAAAGATGTGTCCCAAGAGTGTTCCAGTTCGTTCCAGGGCTTCAAATACCGCCATGGGCCTTCCAGATAACATCTCCAAATGAAGAAAAAAAATAAAGTATCGTGAAGTTTCCCTTCATAGCTCCTGGGCCTGAAGGACTCCAGAAAGGTCTCGCCAGATGATGAAACTAAGAAGTAAATATTACAATAGTCATCCAGTTATCTTGAAAAGTCTTCCTGGTGAGTTGAAGATGAAAAAAAAAGATAGAAGTTTACCCCAAAACTCATTTCCTGGACGCCAAGCATTTTCACTGTATCGTGTAAAAAGTACCACTCAACGCTTTACAGAGATAAAAAGTAATGGAATCCTTACAAGAGGAAAGACTCACTAGCTCTGTCTCTCTCTGATCACCCTGCCAGATAATGTTACCTGGACGTGTAGATCTTAAATATTATAACTATTTATATACCCAAGATCGTAGTGGATAAATAAAACTGTGTTAAAAAAAAACTTTCATGTTATTTTTCAGAGAACACAAACCTCTTCTCTCTTTCTCTTTGTGTTTGGTCACTGTTATATTCCACAAGTGCTTTACTAGTTAATGGTGAACACTAAGGTCGGTACTCTGAACACACGACGGCCAGCATAGGCGATAAAACAACGCCTGGCGATCATTCTTTCTGCTGTAGAGAACTTTTGCCAGGCACTTCTTCGCCAGATGCACTTTGGCCACTGTTGGTGTTGTGGTTATGGTAATGGCTTTAGGCTTACGTGTGTGTGTGTGTGTGTGTGTGTGTGTGTTAAGTGCAATAAATTTTTTATATAAACAAATTTTAAGTATATATAATATAATAATGAATATGTGAAGACCAGTTTCTTTTTATACTCACCGGACATAATATTAGTTTGTCTGTCTTCAGTGTTATTTTTCTTACATAATATTTTACTGACATAGACGACGCCCCATAGACACCATAACAACTCTGTGCTCTGAAGAACTATATAATCTGTGTCATGGTTCTTCAGATTGCATAGAGAACAGTGAAGTTAAATTACATATGATATTAATATTTACGACAGATGTTTTAGTTAATTTGTATTTGATAAAGTTAACGAAGAAACAAAGTTAAAAATTTTTTATATGTAGTTAATATATGTATACCTATAGGAATATATTATACGTCTTTTTTATAATGGGATTCGTAACTCGTAGTCTCGTATTTTATAGTTTCTTAAGAATTATATACGTGCTTTGATAATTTAACTTTAGTCATAGTCAAATAATACATTTAAGACTTCATGATGGCGTTATGTTATTATAATTAAGGGTTAACTATAGTTTTAAGTTCTTCATTTAAGTAGTAAAAACTTCAGTATATTATATAGTTAAAGAGAACCTAAAAAAAAAGTTGAAAACAAATTAATAATAGTTTGGAGTATTATTTAATTAAAGAAAATGTAAATTAAGTAAAAGAAAACTATAATTTAAGGGGTAACTATAGTATTAGGTGTTAGTGTGGAACTTTGCCTGTTGTAAGGGGACGACATGGCCAAGGTTCTCACGGTCTTGTGCGCTCAGCAAGCAACCAAAGCTCTTGTCTGGGGTCAGGGTCAGGTCACCTCCGTCACCAGCGCTCGTTTCGGATCTACTGAAGTCAGTCGAGGTTACAGAAGCTGGTTAGTTTATGTATCGTAGCTTCAGGAGTTAACAGGACCCTCACTGGATGTCATTTTGAGGCTTGTTTGATGTCAGCTTGAGGTCATACTTGAAGGTCATACTTGAATGTCATATTTGAAAGTCATGTTGGGTTATAGAGTGACCCTGTTAACAGACGCCGGCGCTGAGAGACGGGGAGAGATATATAATCAATGACTCCTGAGAGACATAGAGCAAATTATGGTCTTTATGTTACTATTAAGTCAAATTATTACTGTAGTATACTAGGGCGCTGGTTATACTGGACCAAGATATATTAGGCTTATATGTAGCAGTTGATTATAGGAGCTAGGTTATATTTCTGATGGTATATAATATACTATACTAGACGAGTATATTAGAACTAGCTAGTCTCTCTCTCTGTCTATCTCTATTTTCGTCTTTATCTGTTATTCGTAGTAGTTAATCTTTCTTTGTAATATTGAGAAAGTTTCCCTCATCTGTAAAGTGTTAAAATCCCTCCATAATAACCTACATGTTTACTCTTGATTGTCTATGTAAATTTGTCACCTATTCTGATATAAATTTTGTTTAATTTTCCCACTTATGTTAATTATAATGTTAGTTTATAGCATTATTCTCAATTTAACCTCAGAATATAACCTCAAACTCAATTTCTGGCACATATTCTGTACCCCATTTCATAGTTGGTACCAATTTTGGCTCCTATTCTAATATATAGCATCTATTATATTTTCCATTGTAATCTGGCACCAATTTTGGCTCCCGTAGCAAAATTTGGCACCTATTCCTCTCTCATAAGTTGTAAATGGCACCACTGTTTACTTTCTCGATGTTTGTAGTGGCATTCTCTTCAGTGTTTGCTTATACATTATATATCTGAATATTTCTAGCATGGTTACCTTCACGTGTGTGTGTGTGTGTGTGTGTGTGTGTGTGTAAACGTCCAGATTGATTTATAACTCCACAACATTCCACTCCACACATACAGCCCCCCACAGCCCCACACAGCTCCACACATACCTCCTACAGCCCTCAGAAGCCCCCACAGAAACCCCACAAAACCTTCAACACCCCTACATAACCCCAACAGCCCCCACACCTTCCCAACCAGCCCCCACACGCCTCACAGCCGCCACAGCCCCGCATCCCCTCAGCTCCACACAGTCCCCACACTCCCCCATACCCCCACAGGCCGCCACACAGGCCCCCACAGCTTCCCACAGCTCCACAGCCCCCACAGCCCCACACTCAGGCCCTTACAGCAGGGAAGCTCACGGCACCTTGTGATCATGGGTAACGTTTTTTTTTTCCATTTTGTTTTTTTTGGCTTCAATAAAGTTTGTGAAGTAAACAATCGTATCATTTCTCGAGGCTTACCTGGAGGGTCTGGGACACCTTGGAGGGTCCTGGGAGGATTTGGAAGGACACAGAAGGATTAGGAAAGCTTTGAGAGGATTTGGAAAGATTCAGAAGGAGCTCAGAGGGCTTGGGAGGGTCTTATTTTGGAGGGTCTTGGGAAGATCTGGAAGGGACTAAAAGGACTGAGATGGCTTTGGTATCATCTAGAAGGACCTAACACGGTTTAGGAGGTCATGGAAGGGTCTCGGAAGGACCTGGGTGACCCTACAAAGTCAGAGATATCGTTTTAGCTATACATTGAGATTTAAAGCAACACAAGTCAAGAACACGTTGTCTACAGGTGTGTACTCGATTTAGTTTACGGTTAATTATCTCCTTTTAGAAGACCAATACCTGTTGAGTTAAGCCACACCTTCCTGGCCTCATGACCTTGATGTATGCAGGTTTTTACATCGGAGAACCAGAACCTGAAAATCCTGCATGGACGCACACACACGCACACACACACACACCTGGTCATTGAGGGACAGAGAAGGTCAGTACAAGGTCATTCACGACTAAGCTAAAAAGAGGGAGAAACGGCCATAACTAGTTGCACAAAAAGTTGCAACATTATGAGATAAAATGTAACAAAAACTGGTTAAGGAATCGGGAAAAAAAATAAAATTTCCGCGAGAGTTGGTCTTAAGAGAAGAAATAGAAAAATACATTGAAAAGATTGTTGGGTAATATGGCAAAAACTTATGCATAAAAATGTTGCAAAATGAAAAATTATCACAATGGGAAAAATGGAAACAAAAATAATGCCGAGAAAATAAAGAAAATCCCTAAACGATAGAAAAGTATTAACATAAACATTAATGTATAAAAATTATATAAAATGTATAAAAACAATAGTTGTTTTTGCCAGACGAGACGGTCCGCTTACACAGGTATTAAGTAGTCCAGTATTTCATGTGTGGTCCCATTACATACACCCACACCCCACACCTCCCCACACCCCCACAACTTCCTACATCCACACCACACACCCCTATACCTTCCTACACCCACCCACACCTCCCACACCACCACAACTTCCTACATCCACACCACACCCCATACCTTCCACCCACACCCTACACCCCACACCTCCACACCACCACAACTTCCTACATCCACACCACACACCCCTATACCTTCCTACACCCACACCCTACACCCCACACCTCCCCACACCACCACAACTTCCTACATCCACACCACACACCCCTATACCTTCCTACACCCACACCCTACACCCCACACCTCCCCACACCACCACAACTTCCTACATCCACACCACACACCCCTACACATCAACCCCAGTCCCACCCACAAACTCCAATTCCCCACAAAAAGAAAATCCCCAAATCACAACAAAAACAGAAAGCAACTGATGGGTTCGGGGGTCTTGCTGTACAATGACGCAGAGAAAACAAGATCTTTATGTGTTCTGGTGGTCTTATGCAACAGGATGCTGTATACGAAGAGGTGAGGGTGAGGGAGGGAGTGAAGAGGGGGAGGAGAGAGATTATGAGGAGGTGAGAACGATGAGGGAGGTTGAATTAAGCGTCAGACAACAGAAAGGCATAAAGCAATGTTTACTGTACTGTAAACTAATCACAGAGGACATTCAAGACTAATTTTAATTTTGATTGGCTGTGTTGATCGGGTGCAGATACTAAAAGAATAAGGTTTAGGGTTCTAGTTAAGATTTAGTAGCCAATCACAATACACCATTATAATGAAACGATATTTCATTGGTTATATTAAGTTAAAAAGACTCACTACTATCACCACTACCACTACCACCACCACCTAGGTCTAGTACGACCTATTGAACGACCCCCCTATCTCATTAGCTGTTGCCCTTTTAATTCAACCAATCAAAAACACCATAAAACCTACGTCATCACCATCGGTTCATATGATTGGCTGATTCTCAAAACACAAAGCTAAAAGGATGTAGATATTTTATTCTTCATATGTTTCTTACTTAAAAAAACAACGTAAATATCAAGGATCTATATTCTATTGATACATAAATGAAAAAAAATAAATTAACCTCGACGATGTATTTATCATCATGTGCCTGGTAGTGAGGATGTCTGTCGCAGAGTGTACATTTATTACGAGGTATTCAATTTTGGTCATAAGTTCTTGGACATTTTTTTTTATAGGGACCCCCCCCTCCCCAGACGTACACACACACACACACACACTACTCGTCCTCTCTACCATGCTGCAGCTGTACTGTCTTTCTGTCCAAGCAACAATAAACTGGAGTACATGCCGAGAGGGTTATAACCTGTTCTAGAAGGGTATGTTGCTACAGTAGTTCTCGCCGTGGTGCAGTCGAGTCCATTATTCATGCCATGAGGTGGACACGTGACCTGCTGAACCTCTTGGGTCGAATATTGGGATTACCTGAAGATTAGACATTGTAATTTGTTTTATTTGTGGATTAGACACCCTAGTTTATTTTACCTGATGATTAGCCAGGGAGGAGAAGGAGGGAGAGTGTGAGGGAGGGAGAGACAAAGGGAGATAGGGACTAAGGGAGGAAGGGAGGGACGGAGGAACTAAGGGGTGGGGGATAAGCTCAATATTTGTTAGAAACTGTAAACACATAACAACAAAAAACTGCTGAATCATCGTAGAAAGTCCCCAAAAAAAAATAAAAACTCAAGGAAAAATTAAACGCGTGAACAACAACAAAAAACAATGACACAATTTTTTTTGTTTCATTATTTTTCTTAAATATTAAACTTTTGTTATATTGGTGTACAACTTTTTATAGTACTGAGTAAAGTATCATTTTCTAGTCTGAGGGTTGGCGACTACAGCCCACCATTTTGTGTGTGTGTGTGTGTGTGTGTTTTAGGGACTGTTTTTACCTTACCTATCCTCCTAGATATTGTCAGTACTAATTACTATTATCATCTTCCTCTTCGTTTTCTTCTTCTTCTTCTTATTCCTTCTCTATTTTCTACCTCCTCTTCCCTTTTCCTCCTCCTTCCCAATTTTCCTCCAATAAAAACAAGAATAACATCAATAACAAAAAGAACAACAAGAACAAGAAGAACAAGGAAAAGGAGAACAATAGGAACGAGAACAAGAACAGCAACAATGAGAACAAGAAGGACAGGATGAACAAGAAGTGTAACGGTGTGAACAAATAGCCACTACCAGTTCTTTCTGCTAGAAATAATACAGATTAGATGAACGACTTTGTAACTCATTTTACCTTTAGAACTTTCACAACTTTTAATACTTTTCTTGTGTTACTTTTATAACTTTTTATAAGGGTCACTTTTATTGCTTTTTTATTTGTCACTTAAAAGACGATGATTTAACCCTTTGAGGATGGTGGTTTAACCCTTTGAGGATGGTGGTTTAAACTGTCATCCTTAACGTCAACTAAAACGTAACCTAACCTAACGCTATCACTCCTCTTCCTCCCTCATTACTAACTCAGGTATCCACTCATGGATAAAGAAACAAACTCCTGTCCTACCTCATTAACCTCATTTCTGCCAGGTACTCCTCACAGATAAACAAGCATTCATCTCTCCTTCTTCAACCTGACGGAGGCTGCAGTCGGGATGAGGTGGTGCTGGCAGAGGCTTATACGTCTCAATAGATAAAAACAAGTTGAATTTAAATGAAAAATTCTGTGTTTTTGTGTGTGTGTGTGTGTATCAGCGGGATAATTGGAGACAGGGGGAGGGGGAGTGAGAGGGGTAGGGGGGAAGGGTAAGAGCAGGGGGTGTGGCGGTACCCAGGGTAGAGAGGTAGGTAGAGAGGGAGCGTCAAAGCTTCTGTCCTGCCAGTGTTGGTGTGGAGGCGGACCGGCACAGATCAGCACCAGGTGGTTGTGGCGGTGTGTTGTTCCCGTGTCCAGGAGTTCCTTTAACAGGCTGTGTGGTGAGCTGGGTAGTGAGGCTGACAGTTGGGTTGAAGTCATCAGCTCTTGTGTTCCTAGTGACAGGTGAGTAGAAAATACATTGGTTATGATTTACTCCAGTCATTACCCCGGCCTCCCTCCTCTATAACAGGGTGTCCGTACTGGTCTTAGTAGTGTTGACGTTATTTACCCCTTGTTAAAAATGTCGACTACGTGTTTAGCTTGTTGGTGGCTGTTGTTACTGTAGGAAAATTTAACCTTCAAGGATTTACGATGATTAGAAGTCTCGAGGGCTAGTCCGATCTTGTTTATTAATATTGGGTGAGGTCTTGATGTCAACACCAACACGGAGACGTCAACAACACTGATAAATATGCCTTGTCATTTGGTTGATGGTAACTGCGGGTAATTCCAGACGTTACAAAGTTGGGTTTTTCCTGATAATTTATTCCTTGGTAAGTGAGGTAGATTGTTTGACCAGTGCGTATGAGGAGCTCTTGTCTTTACGTCTACCCCTCCCCCTTCACCCCAGGCAGTACTAGACGGGTTTATGTCCACACAGACGCTTAAAGTTATTACGACACTACGAAGTGATCTGGGGTGAATAAATTATGAAGCAGCCATAACTTAACCTGACCTAACTTGGCCCATAACCTGACCTAACTTGGCCCATAACCTGACCTAACTTGGCCAAAACAACACCAAGATCGTAATGTTAAATTCGTTCACCTAACTTACACTCAGATGTCCGCCTTCGAAACTCTTTACTTAAGTTCTTAAAAGTTCGTGTCGTTGAGAAGTTAGATCCGGCAATATAAATAAAGCAGTATATGGCCTGAGCTACACTCGGCCGCCTTCACTCCCCCAATGGTTAGGTCCCCATTCATAGCCGGATGTAGTCTATAGGTGCTTTAAGGTGAACTAACAACCCAGAGGGAGGAGGCGAACACTCTAACTTCTTCACCACACCATCATCATCTCCTTACTTGCAAAATTTGATAAGTCTCCATCCAATTTCATCACCTAAACATCGGGTATTTCCCCAACGATCCATCAACCCATTACAGGTGCGAATGCGGGGGATCCAGTCCCTTTCATCAGAGAAATCTTATAGGTGTATTTGTATAGTAAAATGTAATCACTATTGACTTAAGAATATCTCCAAATATCAAGTGCACATGACCTCAAAATGCACATGATATTGGTCGGATTTCAAAATAAATTCGGGGGGGTGGGAGGGGGCTTACAGTCCCTCCCTCTCCAAAAACCCAGCTGTGTGGACGCGTTGTGCTCGCCATGCTCCACCACCCCTTGTGTTATGGCAGAAGTGTTTTATAAGGTCAACGCTTACGTAATATATTCTCGTCTTAATTAACCTCGCTTTCTTGCAGCCCCCTCCCGCCCAATTGTTTTTGCAAGTTCTTTTGATCTTATTCTCGTTTTCTTTGGCGGTGATGAAATGCGTGGTTGGCGTTTTTGTGGTCCGTCTCTGAATCCGGATTTGGCCGCTTGTTTGTACCCGGATTCACGTAAGGTGTTCGTGTACTGGGTGGATAATTCATTATGATGAGGATTTTGTGTTAATTGGGGTTCCTTATATGTGTGTGTGTGTGTGAATAATTAAAAAAAGGTCCCATCGGCACTGCAATCGACCACCTCCATTTCCTCATCGTTATAGTCAGGTGTTTATCCTTAATAACGTACCATACAGACAGAAGACATGGGAGATGCGTGGTGACCTTGAATACCTGCCTGACGATGCATGGTTACCAGTGCATCTGAATATGATGAGAATTATCACCTTTTCTTAGATATTTGTCAATTTGTATAGGCCTACATATTATACATCAATATAACTTTCATAAGAATCTATACTCTCTTTACCGATAGACTATTGTTATTATTTTCTTCCCCAGCAACTCTAGATATGTCTGGTTACAACACACACACACACACACACACTTACATACACTTGATTCACACTCTATACACGTTGCCTAGTGATTCAGAAATACACTCCAGTTCATTCATTTAGAGTCAATGCGTGTAGCTGTTCCCATCATACACTTATATACGGGTTAGAAAACTAAGAGGTAAAGAACCTTCCTCACCAACGTCTTCAATCCATTTTTCATAATATTTCGTTAAGTTTCTTTTCGTTACGTTTATATTGGTGTTTATATCTTCAGGTGCTTCAACTACCTGGGGTTATTAATGACCTGTTGTTTATCATCTATGGATTAGTGTTATTAATAGGTCATGTTAATTTTAACGTAGAAGACGATCATATATATTACTATACACATCATATATTCTGTAGTACATGTAATTACAGATTTTATAAGATTTGTCAATTTTTAAGAATATATTTTAAGGATTTTTGTAGCTGGTAACATCTGGTAATTGTGGGGGAGGTTTGAATGACGTGACTAATTTGAAAATGTTACCCCATTTGTTCTTCACCATTGCTGACTAACATTTTATTTGTATGTGCTTATTCTATATAATTTTGGTTTCCTCTTATAAATTTATCTCGACGTTTATATACGAGAAATTAAGAGATATAACCAAGTTCATCTGGCTTCAGGGGTGCCACCATTTTGGCCTTCAGATAGCGGGACAATATGTGGGAAGTGAGCGTCATTTGTTTCCATGGAGGGTAAGATGGCCTCCTCATTCATGTAACTCACTGATTATTCTCGAAATATGACGATTTGGGCTGTGAATCAACAGTAAGTAAGGATTCAGATGGTATTGATGATTGGAGACTAGGAAATGGAAGTCAGAGGTGACGTATGGAGGGAGGAGGAAAAGTCGAAGGGAGACTAGTGACTTTATTCAATTCACTTTCCCGTTGTTTTCCTGGTGTTGGTTACACACACACACACACACACACACACACACACACACACACACACACACACACACACACACACACACACACACACACACACACACACACACACACACACACACATATACTACTACTACTACTTTGCTGTCACTCGGAATCAAGTATGACGATCATCCAGCTGTGATACAATGATAAGAGTTATTAGGGATGTCACCTAGGTTGGTGAGTTCTGAGGTGACGAAAGAGGCCGATACAGGACCCGCAGAGTCGTTCAAATTCGTTGCACGTGTGGAGATCTACATCTAGTGCGGGAGGGGCGGTGGCAGCGTCTTCCCGGTGTTAACGCTTGGCTTCCTCGGTTTGCAGTCGGGCTAACTCGAAAGTATTGACACCTTCTCGTGTGGTGCTCCTCCAAGCGTTACGGTGTGGAGTAATCGAATCCCAGGTGAGGGGGTCGATTTGGCAGTTTCTCAGGTTTGTCTTAAGACTATCCTTATACCTTTTCAGTTGCCCGCCGGCGTTACGTTTACTATTCGTTAGGTGACTGTAAAGTAGCTGCTTTGGCAGTCTACTGTCGTCCATGTGGGTAACATGGCCAGTCCAGCGTAGTTGTTCATGGATAATGGTAGCCTCGATGCTCCTACAGTTGGTGTCAGCAAGAAAACTGGCATTTGTTCTCTTGTCTACACACACACACACCTGTACCACAAGATGTCCTTCAGTATCATATTATATTTACAGTTTCATATATAAACCACAAAAACAAAACCAATAAAACCACACAACAGTCAAATAAACCCACATAAATTAACAGGTAAATTAAACCAGGTAAATACAGGTAGACTCTCAGGTGTGAATCGATATATCAAGATAAGTGTCGGAAATAATTATAGTGATAAGAATTTTATTGTCACTTTTATCTTTGTTTCGTTGATGGTGGTGATAGTGATGGTATTATTGGTGGTGCTAGTAGTGGTGATGAAGATTGTGATGATGGTAGTGGTGATGGTGATAATAATACTAAATTCAAAACTTATAGTGAAAATAAACAGAGCGAGAAATTATTTATTCAGAAAAAAAATCACAATTGAAGTTTACATTGAGTAAGTATATGTCAAGACCGTAACACAGGTATATAACGGTACACTGTAAATCCATTCAACCAAGGATACCTGAGTCGGTACATTTATCCTTGTTAAAGTCTTTGAAAATATAAACGCATTCTGTAATTTTATTTATACTAGTAGAAATATGTTTGTTTGTTTGTTTTTACACGTTAAGATAAACAAATATAATGTTAAATATTAAAAATAATGTTTGTTTTAGTGTGTACAGTCGTTTAAAAAAGCATCTTGAAATTTGGGTTGAAAAATATGACACAACGGACGAAGGATTCTGACAACACTACCTTTATAACAAGAGTCACAGTGTTCATTCTGAAATCCATCGACCTCACCTCCAGTTGATACCCTGTAGTTTTTGTTATTGAATTTACACACATACACCTGAGTTTCCGCGTTCCTCGTCTTACCTGTCCAGTAATCAACAAGGTGAACTTACGTCATGTTTTCTATTTACGTCTATTAATCATCAGTGACGTAATGAGTGACGTGAAGCTTATGCTCAGATTCACAAAATGGTTCTCTCGTCTACGTATACTAAGACCCGTTTAACCTTGGAGTCTTTGAGAGGTCATATATGTGTCGTAGTCTTATTTGAGAGTCTTGGGTATAGTCTCGTAGTCTCATTGGATTTTTTTAATAATTCGTAAGTATCATATCTCACGTGGTCAGGAGTCTTCTTGTATCTTAAGAGGAAAAAAGACCACATAGGAGTCTTTGAGAATGAGCCTCACGGTCATTGATTCTTCAGTAACATATCCTATAAAGACGTGTAAATCAACTGGCTTTAGAGGTCATTTACGCAATTGCTAGGTGAAAAGGTTAACCCCCTCTTACCAGGCTCCTCAGTTGTTCCTCAGTGGGTGTATGAGTCACCTGACGAGTGCGTATCATGGTAACCAGAATTAACTAGTTAATTTTTTTTATAATAAGTGTATATCCCTGAAGGTAAAGGTGGAGTGACCCGTCTCTACTCCACTTCAAGGTTATACAGAAAACAAAAGAACCTTCAGGTATTGTTTGGAAGATTAAAATATAACAAACTTTTTTTAATACCAATAGGTTGTATAGTACCCTGCAAGATTTTTTGTTACCAGGTGTGTTTTGCGTGTGTAGGTCTGTGTTGCTTGTGTTTAGGTCTGTGTGTTGCTTGTGTGTATGGAGTGGTTAAGTCTTTGGCTACGTCATCACCTCGCTAGATAAACAAACCTCCTTCACTCACCCCAAGTCATCCATCACTAAGGTCAGGAGATAAGGTGAGTTTAAGGCTGACGAAAAGAAGCCCTGAAGAGGTTTATTATTAGGGAAGCTTCATTCTCCTACTCCCAGGGTAAGTGAACCTCCCTGATACTTTTTAAGGGGTGGTGAACTCAGAACACTTACAGTACCAGCCCTTACAGACTGAATATGGGTACGCTAAGGGCACGGTACGGGTATTCATGTAGTGGGTATGATGCTGTGTTGAATAATTGATGTGTTGTTCTTACATTTATATACCCATGTTTTGTTCTCTCTCTCTCTCTCTCTCTCTCTCTCTCTCTCTCTCTCCTTCCGTGGTGAGGCACCTGTATAACTGCTTCAATAAATTATCTACCATATTCGTCTTGAAAAATAACTTTGCTTGTTTATGTATTGCCACGGAGGTACCACGTGGTTTTGTCTTCATAACTCATTAGCGTGTTGCAAGGTCAGGTGAGGAGGAGGAGGAGGGATAGATGAGGAGAGGGTGTGTTAGGTAGGGAATGGAGAGGATGAGAAGGAAAGGGCGAGGTATATAGGAGGAAGTGGGGGGGGGGCAGGTAGATAGTTTGACGTACAGTAAACAACAAGAACAGTTGTGCAACCCCCATCCCTTCATAAGAATTCCCACCAACTCACTAAGGTCAAGGTGAGGAGTTGCCATTTGTCTATTTTAGAGAAAACGTCTGACCGGTTCTTGGTATCATTCTATAAACGACCAACAGGAGTTATATTTTGTTTTTGTGTGTCTTTTCTGTCACCTGGCGTCGAGTTTGGGTACTTTTTGGGTGGCTGTGGTGGAGGGTAAACATTGTATAGATCCTGTGGACTCCTGTGTCTTTCAGAAGGGGGTAGGGGCTGAGGCAGGTGGAGGAGGAGAATGATGAGAGGGTGAGATAGGTGTAGGAGTGGGAAGAGAAGGAGAGGGTGAGATAGGACAAGGAGTAGTAGGAAGGTAAGGGTGAGGTAGGATGGGGCAACATAACCAGTCCTTGGCTGTCAGTGAGCTCGGTCAAGGGCAGCAGACCAGAACAACCAGATGATTTTAAGGCTCGGAATACGGGTAATTTTCGCTTCCTTCGCAACCCTTCAGATCATTATGGTCAGGTATGAATCCTGGAGAGCGACTACCTGTGTTCCGTGAGGTGGATCAAGCGTCCTTCTTGCCCCCAAGTACATAAGAATGGAGGAAACTGCCGCGGGCCTATTGATCCATACTGGGCAGTCCCAAGATACAGTTTTAGGATAGCCTCTCTAGTCTTGTAACTAACACTCCTCTGTATGAACCCAAGTACTTTATTATCCGTGTTTCGAGCAAATACACATTGTTTACTCGGCTTATCACTACTCCTAAATTTTTCTCGCAGTCGGATTTCTCTATAACATCGTTGTTCATCTAGTATCCAAGTTTCCCTGCTTACATTTGTCACATTGAATTTCATCTGCCATTTTTCAGACCATTCGAAAATTTTTTTTAGAACTTCCTGTAGTTTTACGGAGTACACGGGTGGAGGACAGTAATTAGCATCTTGGTTCAGGTCAGTCGCAGGTGCTAGGGTTATTGTCCTCCAATAGTGACTGAGATCTGCAGCTGCTCCTCTGCCTTTTGCTACCTGTGATATCGGCTATATTTATCCCCCCCCCCCCCCCGTGTCGTTCTCAGGTCACTGCCCGCCCACACAGCCCTACGTGACCTGCGTACGTACCCACGAACTACAGCTGTTGGCAAGTACTGGACAGGACGTGCATTGAGTTTTGAATGTACAGGATCCTTAAACATGTGCCAGTGTTGGTCATGTCTGGTTTTAAAGGAGTTCTCACAAAATACTCGAGTTGGTTATTCCACGAGTTCCCAATAATCTTACACTTGAGAAATTAACTCTGAAGGTCTTCTGTACTTGTGGCTTCTTTAACTTAACGCTGTGATCTGCTAACTCCATCTGTGTGCATTTGACAAAAGGACTTGGGCGTGAATACAGTCCTATAGTCCCTTTCTGTCCTGAGTCTCTTGTTCGCGTCCGGTGCCCCAGAAACTAAGTATTCAGAATGTTGTCTGTTCTGCTCTCTAGGAGGGAGATAGGAAGAAACTGGTCTACAAATAGGGTGGTGGACGAGTGGAACAAGCTTAGCAACTTTGTAGTAAGTGCTGGAACGCTGGATAGTTTCAAAAGGAGGCTGGATAGATTCATGGATGATAGAGAGTGGTAGTAACTCTCGACAGAGCTGCCATGCACAGGCCAACTGGCCTATTGCAGACTCCTTATTTTCTTATGTTATGTTCTTACTGTCAGTAGGCCTAAGGAACCTCTCACTTTTAGATAAATTGGTCATATGTGGTGAGGGACCTGTGTGGTAGCTCCTCACTGAACACCATCAACCACACGACAGTCCTTTGCCTAGACATTAACAGAGATGAACCATTGTGAAATGTGTGTGAGATTTTTTTATAAATCTTTACCTTGGAGTTCTTTGTTGCGGGGCAAGAGGGAGGGCGGCGGAGCAGAGGCGGGGCGGAGCAGGTGTGGGGGAAGACGTGGCAGGCAGGCAGGTCAGGTTAAGGTGGGGTCGGGATTTGATTTGATTGATTTTGCCACTTACAGAGGCTACTTCATTGTGCACCCCACACTCATCCTGTGAGCGGTAGCGCAAAAGGGTTACAGAGTAGAGTTTACAACAGGTCATAATAATTAACCCCTGTGTCAGGATATTATGGCACTGAATGTTACACAGTATTTCAATTACATTATTTGTTTAGTTCTATACATAAGGGTAACTTATTCACAAATGCGTGAGTACAGGCGTGTGAGGCAGTATGTCTGGCCTCACACTTTGTTATTCACATTTACGTGAGAAGTATTCAAGCACATTGCGTATATGGTTCTGTACATGAGAACTGATATAGTTACTAAGTGCCAAAAATGGATACAATCTTAATAGGTGGGGTCTAGTGGGGAGAACTAGAATACCTTCACTATCGACCTTTTTATTACCGAAAAAACAAACCCTTGGGGGTAGAGACGCCCAACAGACTCTTTCAGTTACCTGCTATATGTGAGCCAGTTCTTACCTCTTGGTGGGTGAAGGCTTTTAAAATATTTCCTGCTTTAGGCATTAATTAATCTGTAAGATGAAAACAGTAGTTATTTACACGCTGAAAAAACAACAACAAACCAACTATTGTGTTATTTTGTATAAAATTCGTAGTAAATCTAATGGGTTTTTTTATGTTTAAATTGTAATTATCTTAAAGGTTATAGTAGTGGACAAGTCAGGCAGACGGCTACACTACAGAGGCCGTCATTTTAGATTGTTAAATTGAATTAGGTTAGGTTAAGTCAGATTAGCTTAAGTTAAATTAGATCAGCTAAGTTAGTTAGCTTAGACTGTTAAATTATATTAGTTTGGTCAGGTCACATCTCACAACCATCATCATCTATTTCAGGTTGACCTCTGACCTGTGAGGATGGAGTTTGCCAGCCAGGAGGCGATATACACCCCAGCCCTTGACCACTTCCACCCCGCCCACGTGACCCAGCCTGACCTCCTCGTAGCCTCACTTGTAGTTTACCTCACTAACGTACACCTGTATATCCTCGGCTCCTTTGCTTGTGGTGAGTTTTATTTTGTTTTAATATAGAAAAAAAAGAACAAAACAAAAACAAGATGGAATGAAAGATGATTAGAGAGAAGATGAGGAATGAAAGAACGGGATAAACAGCTTAGAAATTGAAGAAACACGGAAGAAGGCGAAGTAGAAGACGTCATAGACTTCCTGAACTAAGAGTGTAGTTAAGTAATGCATTAGACTCAAGAGTTGATACACTTGTTTTAACTTAAGAACATAAGAAAATAAGGAGTCTGCAATAGGCCGGTTGGCCTGTGCATGGCAGCTCCTGTCGAGAGTTACTACCACTTCATCATCCATGAATCTATCTAGTTGGCTGCCCAGTATGTCGGTATAGATACTAGGCAGCCTATTCTCCCCCCCTTTTATATGGGTGTTTTAAAGGCCTAAGAGCTGAGGGTGTACAGTAGGCTTAGCGCGGGATGGAGGTGAGCTTGGTACGTGTTCCCTCCCTCCGCTCTCATTCCTCCAGTAACAAGGTCTCGCGTGCGTCATTTCTCTGTTCTCTTGAACCCTAATAGTTATGAAGTATATTTTATCATATTATGAGACTTATTTCTTATTCCATCGACCTTGTTACTGGAAGGTTCTGATCTAGAAGTTGATCATTTGGGGGTTGATCATTGTGTGTGGCAGGATACTGTTGACTTGTCATTATCAAGGGTCTATTTTAAAGGGAACCTATTAGACCTTGGGCCTATTAAACGAAAGAAAAAAGAGGAAGAAGGAAGGAAGAAGTTTACGGGCTCCTCTCCATATGTAACGTGCAGGTAGACACGGCACCGGAAGAATGAATTGACTTCTACCTGTACTTAACCTTGACCAAATATCTCCAAGACGTCTTATGTGATTATCGTGTTTAAGGAAGCCTTCAGAGTTGAGACAAGACAGGAGTAGTATCTTGTCAGCCCTGAAGGTCATGGGAGAGCTTGATATAAGGTCACACAGCAACACTACACGCCATTACCCAGTACACGCCATTACCCAAGTAGCTGGTGACGCCTCAACACAGGCTGGCCTAAACGATAGCGCCAGATAGCCACTGTTACTATTCTGAATATTTAGTAAAACAAAACCAAAAATTACTGATTGTTCTTGTATCGGTTAGTGTCATACGAGTGTTAGTTAGTGAGTTACATAGTAGGTGAGGTACACGGTGAGTTAGATAGCGAGTTACTGAGTTAAGTATTCACCCGTACTCTTGTTTCCCAGATAATCGTCAAATTCCTCAAGTTGATCTCGCAGCATCAGAGTAAACACGTCCCGAGGCTCAAGGAGTTCACACAGTTGGTGGAGGAACTGGAGAGGAAAGGTGAGTGTTGAGTGACGGTAACTCATTATAATGGAAAGGTGAGAGTTGAGTGACGGTAACTCATTATAATGAACAGGTAACTAAGAATACACAAGTGGCAGATGCATTGTGATTATTGTTATTATTATTGCTGTTGTTGCCCTTAATGATGTTCTTTACTTCTTAACCTTATCATAATTCTCAATAATTATTAAAATTGTATCAGTTTTGTTATTACTGTAATCATTACCGTTGTTAATTATATAAATTACTACTACAGTATCATCAAGTCCCCGTGACCTCACTAACTTACTTCCCCTCACCGTGTATCGACCTTAGAGTACCTCGTGACGTCACTAACCTCCCCTATCTCTCACCCAGGTACCATATATGGGTCCGAGTCATACATCCCCTCCGGTACCAAAACGGATCCAACACTGGATTCGACTCCGACGGTACGACAGATCGAGTCCGCTTCTGCACCCAGCCGTCACCACTACCCACGGGGAGTGTACTGGAGCCGAAGGAGTATGTCCGACCACTGGGTATCCTGGAGTTCCTGTTATCTATCGGGGGTCATTATGGATCCATGAATACTGTCCAGGCGCTGAAGCTCTCCTCTACCCAGCCTATCCCGGTCCAGACCATGATGGAAGCAGTAACGACCGTGGCACAGTAAGTGGAAGGGGGGTGTGTGGTGTTGGGGGGTGTGTGTGGTGTTGGGGTGTGTGTGTGTGTGTGTTGGGGGTGTGTGTCTGTGTGGTGTTGTGTTCATGCTCATATTTACAATACCTGCAGACGACCATCAGAGCTCGCTAATACCCCCCAACAGGAGGACGGAGTTCCTGCAGATGTGTGTCAAGATCCGCTGGTTGTGGCCTTGGTTCTGCCGGGTAACTCACCTCAAGATCCCCTTCAGCGTTGAGCACGGCGACCCCATCAAGGTCTACTACAAGCTGATGCATACTCCTTATATAATGGATCGAGGACCACTGTGGAGGGCAAGTTTGTCCCCTCCCACAGTCGAAGTCGGGGCGTCACGAGGCCGTCTTGATCTTCGCAGTCCACCACACCATCACCGACGCCTACACTAACATGGTCATCTGCCGGGAGACGCTCAAGGTCCTCAACGCCAGCATGATGGGTCAGGTTTACCAGCCAACTCCTCGTGCATGTGTTTCCTTCACCTGCGATAAGTTGATCACCGTCACAGACTGGTTTCATGCCATTAAATTCTCCATCTACAAGGTCTTGAACACTCCATTTGGTGACGCCAACAGTCTCGTATATTTCAATGGCGCCATCCCACAGCCCAAGACCAAATCCTCCATCAGTAAAGTTTTCCACGAAGAGTTCACCGAGGAGGCCACACTTCGCCTCAGACAGTGTTGTAGGGATCAAGGCATCACCGTCCACTCCTGCGTCGTGACTGTAGCCAGACTTGCTTATTTCCAGTTGGCTCAGCGGCTCTCCGACGTTGAAATTAAACAAGGAAAAATTCGAATAATGAATTGCGTGAACATGCGCCGCTTCTTCCCGATTGAGTACCAGGAAGCCACTGGGTGTCACGTCTCGGTAGAAGAGCAGGAAGTTACCGTAAACAACACTGACGGCAGCAGTAAAGTAAACTTTTGGTCGATAGCGAAAGAATATCACGCCGATGTTTACCGTAACATATACGTCAATAAAACCCCGATCAAAAACCAACCCGGTTTGCTTCCTGTACATTGGTGGTCCCGTGTAACTACTGGCTGACTTTCTTTGGCCAGAGAAACTTAACTGATAATCACTTTGTCACCACCAACATGGGGGACCTACGGGACCTCCTCCCTGGTAAGTATGGCGACGGCCCTGTGGAAATCACCAACGTGCTGAGATGTGTGTCTGACTGCTACACCGGACACCCGTTTACTCTCGTCTTCCAGACCTTCAGGGACAGGTTCAGCGTCAACGTGGAATATTACGATAACAAGATCAGACACGAAGACGCTGCTCTCTTCTTCTCCATCCTCACCAACCACATCTCTGACATCATGAGTTACGGCACCATAGGTGTTAGTGAGGACCGCAGCGCTAATGTTGTAGAAGACAAGTTTTACCCCACTTTTGATGATCATATTAGTAGTTGAGTTGTGTGGACCTACATCACCCGAGGGAATGCTGAGCACCTTTGCTTGGTATCCGTGTCAAATGCAAATGTGCAATAGTTTTTTCAATCTTACACAAGCTCTTTCCGGTTTTGACACAACCAAGAATAACACTCACTCACTATCATGTAGTCATTGTAGTTGGCTTCCTAGATGTGTTCTGTCGTAGAAATAAACCAAACGTACAACTGTGATACAATAATTCACTTCTAGACCTAACTCTTCCCACATCTGTTCCATCCCTAGCAACCACGGCAGCTCAGACAAACAGAGTGGTTGCTAGGGTAGTAAGGCATCATAACACTAAACCTTTACATTATCCGTCTCTACACTACAGGCTGTGTGGACTGGTGGTATGAAGCAGCGACCTCGTCAAGTGTCAATTTGTCAGGGTCACAGGAACCCACAGGTAAACCATACAAGTGTGATTGATGACACCTGACCTGACTTGACCTGACCTCTTCGTCTCTCCCTCGTCATTACTAACTACAGTGGTTTTTCACTGTCGGAGATAAAATGAATATCAAACGCTTACCCCCTATACCCTTTCCCTACTTACCCCCACAAATCCCCGTATCCCTCCCCTCCTCCCCTCCCTCCCCTCCTCTACCCCTCACCCTTGCCCTTCCCTTCCCTCCCCTACTCCCTTCTGTGGATCAGGTGGCAAAGGGTTATTATTAAAAATTGATCTAATGAATAAAATGCCTTGACAACTCTTGCATTTTATTTCAAATTTGGGCATTGTGTTATAGATTAGGGCATTATTATATTGTATTATCTATGTTTTATTTTTATTTTACTTGTTGATGGTCGAGGCATTATACAACAAATGTATTATTCATTCAGTGTCTGTTGTTGTTTGTATTTAGACACCTTGTAAAGACTTAAGTTTGTAATAAGACTTTTGTAATTCTTCATATGTTCGTTATTAAGGTGTGTTGTCGGTAGGAGGCGGGAGAAGAAACGAACGTGTAAATAAAGTGTGAATAGAAAGATAAAAAGCGATTGATTTACCTATAGAAGATATATATTACTGCCAGGTGTTCTCATTAATTAATTACCGTGTTACCTGTCCTATTAACCACCTTATGTTCACTTCCTTTACTATGGGGATAATGCTAATCCATAATCCTTTCTTTCATTCTCAAACATACTTAACTGGAGTACTGTATTTGGTTTACTGCTTCCATATCTAGGGTGGTTCTTCTTCTGTCTTTACTTTTATCCTCTTCCCCACTGTTCGTTAGCCGCCCGGGCGATCGGTCACGTCTCTGTTACGCACTGTTGGCAAGTACTGGGCAGGCACTGGCTCACTGGTGGTTGGGTTGTCTTTCATTAACCCAAGAATGATTTAGGTGGTCCACATATAACAATGCGGCTAATAAAACCACAGATATAATTTTTCCAGAAAGAGTTATTTTGAGAGTATCAACAGCCCTAGAGAGCAAATGCTGTTATGTTTTTATTTATTTTTAACAGTAGAAGAGGTAAAGGCTGCCCAGGAAACCCACATTGTCTACAGTATAGACTCTATACTGGTGGAGAACTCGCTAGCGCGTCTACCTATCGATCGTGGGGACTGATGCCAGATGTTGGGATCTTCCCCTCCGAGCACTCAAGAGACCCACCAAAGCTTCCTCATTCTCTTCCGATATATTATTCTCACTGGTCTGATAACAGGATTCACTCGCTTCTCATTTTACACTTTGTTTACAGATTTTATAGCACTGTTTTCCTTCGTTATAATATAAGAATATAAAAATGGGAAGATCTGGGACTATGTCTTCCTCATCTTGTATAATAATAAAAATAACTTGAAGTAATTCAATAAAGAGCACGTAAGTGGTGTAAATATTTTAGTTTCTGCTAAAGATCATTGTAGAAAACCTATTTTAACAAAAAAAGAATCTAACATTAGTTTTTATGGTAAACTATACTAAAAATCAGCGCCTGTTGAACATGTTCCTTAATTTCGTTTTTATGCTTCCATGTTTATTGTGGATTATTTTGTGTGCATGTGTGAACAATATTCATCATGAGGTGACTCGCCATACAACAGACGAATGAGAAATACGGAAATTACATTTGAAAGTCTCTGAAATACTTGCTCACAGAGTCCTTAGTCTGACCTGGGTCTTGGTAACTTCGTCACTATTAAAAACTGCATATTTACTCTGTTTGCTAGTAAATAACATCCATCAAGGTTAGGAAGTCAAATAATACCCTTCAAAACCTAATCAAAGACGAAGGAACCTGTTGAAAACTAAAAGACAAAGCCTGAAAAGTTACTGTAGAAATATTTCCTTCAGTAGCCCACAGAGGGAGAGAGAAAGAGAACGTCATATGATACTTGTTAAACTCAGACTAAAGTAATATAAAAGTAAAAGAAATGAAAGGATAGAAAACTTAAAAGAAGAAAAAGAAAAACTTTAATAAACAGGACATTGTCAGGTGGCCAGCCCATAAATATTCAATCGCGAAGTAGAGGTTAGAATTTCTTAACTTGTAGATCGTCTGCAAGTCATCATGAAAATAGGTTTAGTTTTAGTGATTTGTTTTTAATCTGTGAGAAAACTTTAACCACTCGTCCCATCCTCACTTGTCCCTTCCTACCCTTTCCTGCCTACCTGTCCCTTCCCACATCCCTCACCTACCCCTTCCCACCTATCCTCTCTCCTCCCCACCTCCCTTTACTCCTACCCCATAACCTAATCTAACCCCTCGCAGGTAATGAAACTGTGTTTAATCATCAGGTGGAAACAAGCTAAGATCGTAGGGCTAATCGCCATGTGAACTGACTTACCTTCAGGTGTGTGTGCATGTAATGATGATAATTTAATAATTAACGGTTTATTAAGATAACATGGCAGCCCGAAGGCTGAAAATATACAATGAACAGATATGATTCGTTACATATGGTGGAATCGGAAAGTGGGTCACTTGATTGACAAAAGCAGTCCCATTTACACCCAAACCCTAATGCCCATACATCCACCCAACCCATGTTTGTAGCTATCCAGCGTATTCGAGTTAAAGACGATATTTGGTAACTTGTTCCACTCGTCCACTACTCTATTTCCAAACCAATGTTTACCTATTTCGCGCCTAAATCAAAATTTGTCTAATTTAATCGTTACGAGTTCGCTCCTGGTTGGATAGTTTGAGTACCTTTGTAATGTCCCCTTTGTTTATCCCTGACTTCCATTTATACACCTCTATCATGTCGCCCCTCACTCTACGTCTCTCGAGGGAGTGCAAATTAAGATGCATGAGGTCCAGAGATAAGATAAGAAATGAATGAAGTAAGTCAATGGTAATATAGTTCAACTAAATTAAACTTACAGGATAGACAAGAGTCAACATGATAGATGAGGACGTGTGTTGTGGTCAGGATAGTAGAGAGGAAGGATAAAGCTGAAGAAGACAGCCAGGTGGCCAGACGTGAAGAGATGAGGAGAAAGTGAACCATTCGTCTTTCATAGGGCGAGTAGCTCCCCTAGAGTGTGTGTGTGTGTGTGGCGAATACGTGTGCATGCTTCTTCATTAATGTATAACTGCGTGCGTGCGTGTCGCTTTATTTCCATGTATACAGGTATACTTGTGTACATAGGTATATGTATTGTTCTGTGCAGTACACGAACGTCCTTACATAAGTGTGGATTACGTCACAAGTGGCATTGTACACAAAAATAACCCTGAGACTTGTAAATCACCGCGAGTCTTATTATTATTATTATTATTATTATTATTATTATTATTATCATCATCAATGCAGTATGACAGGTTAATTATTTTCCATAGAACCAGAGTTGCAACAAACCACCAGCGTGTGAGAACAGACTAATTAAACATTAATATCTTATCTAAACTCTTCAAAGTTAATATTTTCTTCATGTTGGAATATTTAACTACCATCATGGACAAATATAATATCTTATGGTTTTGGTAACAGTGAAGACAGCTCAGGAAATTTAGATCTCTTGTCGCGTGTTTTATATTGTGTGTGTGGTAACTGGAGAAGGTAGGGAAGGATCACTTGGTGGACGGCGGCAGTAAGTAGACGCTGGTTACATAGTGAGGACCTTATAGTAGTACCGTGCTTCTCACCACCACCATGTTCCTCACTTCATCCCTAGTCTGGTGAGTGTTCCTACAACGATGTGGAAGTTGCTTAAGTGAATGTTTTGTTGATTTTTAACTGTTTGGGGGAGGTGGCTGGGGAGGGGAGAGTGAGGTTCTGTGTGGGGGGATGTTACATAAGAGCAAAAGAAAATGAGGAGTCTGCAATAGGCCGGTTGGCCTGTGCATGGCAGCTCCTGTCAGGAGTTACAACCACCCTCTATTGTCCATGAATCTATCTAGCCTCCTTTTAAAACTTTCCAGCGTCCCAGCACTTACTACAAAGTTGCTAAGCCTGTTCCACTCGTCCACCACCCTATTTGTGAACCAGTTTCTTCCTATCTCCTCCAAACCTAAACTTATTCAACTTAAATCCGTTGCTACGAGTCCTATCCTGCTCAGATATTATAAGATTATTGATTTCCTTCACCCACTTAAATACTTCTTTTATATCTCCCCGCACTCTTCGTCTTTCTAGGGAATGCAAGTTTAGTTTCTTTAACCTATCCTGATATGGAAGGTTTCTAAGTCCCGGAACCATTTTCGTCATTCTTCGCTGCACCGACTCCAATGAATTGATATCCATTCTATAATAAGGGCACCAGAACTGAACAGCATAATCGAGGTGCGGCCTGACTAGCGCAAGATATAATTGCAATATGACCTCTGCACTCTTATTACTTACACTTCTAGATATAAAACCTAATACTCTGTTTGCCTTATTTCAAACATTAACGCACTGTTTGGCGAGGCGCTGGGTCTGTGTGTTGGGGGAAGAGGGGTGCCTGGGGTGAGGGCTGATCACTTCACCATTTTCAGACACCCACTCACCTTCACCCCTCTAAGATAACCTACTCACCTTCACCCCTCTAAGATAACCCACTCACCTTCACCCCTCTAAGATAACCCACTCACCTTCACCCCTCTAAGACACCCACTCACATTCACCCCACTCAGACATCACTGTCATCCCACTCACCCTGTGCACTTTTCACGACATTGTGGTGGGAGTCGGTCATCTTTGTGTGTCATAGAGGTTTAGTTCAGGCAATTGGATGTTTCTCTCCTCCCCCACCCCATCCATTCCAACCTCCTCCTGTCTCCTTCCTTCCCCCCACCCTACCTCCCTCTCTTCTTCCCTCTCCTACTCCACCTACTCCTTCGTCACGATATTACTCCCTTCCCCACCAAGTCTCTTCATGGTCTTTATTACGTCTTCATCCCTGAGGATATTTAACCCGTTTTCTTTGGTCCACGTCAGCCAGATGTGAAGGACTGCCATTCTCGGGAGGACCCTTTGAGATCCTTTCTGTAGATAAGAAGGTAATCCCAGATACGTAAGGAAATGGTTCAAGTATCTGTATAATGCATTATCAGGAACATAAACTCTATATAGAATTATCATTAAAATTACAAGTTTATTCATTAAGTTGTACAAGTGTGGGTATTACCACAGGACGCCAGCATCATAAAGGTGTCTCAACTTACACCGACCTTTACCAAAGTTATCTTCACAGAGTATAATTACATGTGCCTCTGGCCTTCAGTCTCGCTGATAATTGACAAAAAAATATCGAGGCAAAATCGTGTTGGCAGTCTGAGATCATTCAAAAGTAACCAAGTATTTCTGACGTCCTTCAGTCGATGTTTGAACTGAAAGTATAAAAATATATACGATATGACGTCATAACTACCTCATGATTATACCATTTTTTGTGGTGTAATAAAGATACGTTACCAGGACCCAGTGTTTCTTGTCTATATATTAAGTGAAGCTGTAGTCATTGTTGATGTACCATAAGTGATTTCTATCTCTTATAGTTTTTAATTATTGATGGTCTATTGTTACGCCCTTATAGACTTTAATTAGTTATTGAAGCATAGTTTATACTATTAGAATCTCCAACTATGTGTCCTTTGTATGTCTGACTTCACTTGCTCGTTGGGTTGACAGCAAAAAACAAAAAATGTAAAAGTACTTAGAAACGAGACTGACTCAAGGCTGCGAGTTACATGGAAACTGAGACACGTTCTGAAAACATTCTGAGAAGTGGAAAGAAACTGTAAAAGTTTCGAAATAATTAGGTTTATGAGGCAAGGACACCCTGCAAAATTTCTTGGTAAAAGGCGTTTCATATTACTGACGAGGAAGAGTTTGGTGTGTGTGTGTGTGTGTGTGTGTGAGCGAGCAATAACCTGGCATATGTACGCTTTTTCTTACCACATTCTACCTCGCCATGAGCTATCAATGTCTTAACTTCGACCTTCATGTGACAGGTTAGGTTAGTTTAGGTTATTGAAGCACCAATACCCTCAATAACAGTTCTTATCTAAATCATATAGGGACAAATCACACACACACACACACACACACACACATACACATACACATACACATACACACACACACACACACACACACACACACACACACACACACGCACGCAGGCACACACTCACGTCACCTTGAAGGGGTTACAATGAAGGTGTGGAAGGTGGTGAAAGTTGCTTTGTGCTGCACCTGGCTGCCGACGCCACAACGGGGCCTCTATATAAAGCTGCTTTATTCTACCTGTTTAGTGAATACATTTCCTGTGGTGAAGGACAATGTGTGTATAGAAAAGGGTGATGGGGTTATTCTTATCCATTTTGTATTTTGTTGGAAGGATGGATAGATATATAGATGGCTAGATGAATAGATAGAAGATAGATGCATATACATACATACCTGCATACATACAGTAGACAATATACATATACACATACAGAACAATACATACATATAAAGTTACACACATAGATGAGAAGACAGATATACAGAGAGGAGACAGGGAGGGGAAACAGGGGAGGGAGACAGGAGGGGAGAGGGGAGAGAGGGGGGGGAGAGGGGAGACAGGAGGGGAGAGGGGAGACAGGAGGGGAGGGGAGGGAGACAGGAGGGGAGAGGGAGACAGGGAGGGGGGAGAGGGGAGACAGGAGGGGGAGAGGGGAGACAGGAGGGGGAGAGGGGAGACAGGAGGAGGGGAGGGGACAGGAGGGGGAGAGGGGAGACAGGAGGGGAGAGGGGAGCAGGGAGGGAGAGGGGAGACAGGAGGGGAGAGGGAGACAGGAGGAGGGGAGGGGAGACAGGAGGGAGGGGAGGGGAGACAGGAGGGGGAGAGGGAGACAGGAGGGGGGAGGGAGACAGGAGGGGAGAGGGGAGACAGGAGGGGGGGGGAGACAGGAGGGGGGAGGGGGAGACAGGGAGGGGGAGAGGGGAGACAGAGGGGGAGGGAGACAGGAGGGGAGAGGGGACAGGAGGGGGGGAGGGGAGACAGAGGGGGGAGGGGAGACAGGAGGGGGAGGGAGACAGGAGGGGAGAGGGGACAGGAGGGGAGAGGGGACAGGAGGGGAGAGGGGAGACAGGAGGGGGGGGAGGGGAGACAGGAGGGGAGAGGGGAGACAGGAGGGGGAGAGGGGAGACAGGAGGGGGAGGGGAGACAGGAGGGAGGGAGACAGGAGGGGGGAGGAGAAGGAGGAGAGGGGAGACAGGAGGGGGGGAGGGAGACAGGAGGGGGGGAGGGAGGACAGCTAACAGAAGAGAAATAAGCAGGAAGCGTTGTCATGGTGATTGTTCTTGTCCTCTGAATAAATGATCTTCTTTTCTTCTTCTTCTTCTTTCTTTTCTAATTCTCTCCTCGTGTCACTCAGTTTGCGGCACTGGTACAGAATAGGAGGACTACCTAACGTTGAAGAGCGCCGTTAACTGTACCATCTATAACTACGTCGACACGGGTGAGTTATTGTGTTCTATAACTACGTCGACACGGGTGAGTTATTGTGTTCTAACTACGTCGACACGGGTGAGTTGTTGTCTCTAACTACGTCGACACGGGTGTTATTGTGTCTATAACTACGTCGACACGGGTGAGTTGTTGTGTCTATAACTACGTCGACACGGTGAGTTGTTGTGTTCTATAACTACGTCGACACGGGTGAGTTATTGTCTCTAACTACGTCGACACGGGTGAGTTATTGTGTTCTAACTACGTCGACACGGGTGGTTATTGTGTCTCTACGTCGACACGGGTGAGTTGTTGTGTTCTATAACTACGTCGACACGGGTGAGTTATTGTGTTCTATAACTACGTCGACACGGTGGTTATTGTTGTCTATAACTACGTCGACACGGGTGAGTTATGTCTATAACTACGTCGACTTGGTGAGTTATTGTGTCTCTCTTACGTCGACACGGGTGAGTTATTGTCTCTAACTACGTCGACACGGGTGAGTTATTGTGTCTATAACTACGTCGACACGGGTGAGTTATTTTGTCTATAACTACGTCGACACGGGTGAGTTATTGTGTTCTATAACTACGTCGACACGGGTGAGTTATTGTGTTCTATAACTACGTCGCACGGGTGGTATTGTGTTCTATAACTACGTCGACACGGGTGAGTTTGTGTTCTCTCTACGTCGACACGGGTGAGTTGTTGTGTTCTATAACTACGTCGACACGGTGAGTTATTGTGTCTCTCGTCGACACGGGTGAGTTATTGTGTTCTATTACGTCGACACGGGTGAGTTGTTGTGTTCTATAACTACGTCGACACGGGTGAGTTATTGTGTTCTATAACTACGTACTACAGGAATGACTGGTTAATTTACGTACACGAAAATTTGGTTAATTTACGATAGGTTTGGTTGGGGCCTATTAGGTACAGGGGTCTATTAGGACTACGATCTATTAGGACTGGGGTCTATAAGGATTGGGGTCTATTATAATTAGGGCCTAATAGGATTGGGGTCTATTAGGACTGGGGTCTGTAGGACTGGGGTCTATTAGGACTGGGGTCTATTAGGACTGGGGTCTAGGAATGGGGTCTTTAGGAATGGGTCTATTAGGACTGGGGTCTATGGGACTGGGGTCTATTAGGACTGGGGTCTATGGGACTGGGGTCTATAAGGAATGGGGTCTATTAGGAATGGGGTCTATTAGGAATGGGGTCTTTGGGACTGGGGTCTATTAGGACTGGGGTCTATTAGGACTGGGGTCTATAAGGAATGGGGTCTATAGGACTGGGGTCTATTTCCACCGCCACCTCTCAAAGAGATCATTCCTCTTCTACTGAACACACGTACACCCACTCGTGTATGTCAACCAGTCAAACATTTATGTATGTCAGCTAGGCGTCTATGTACGCCACGAGTATATCAGCCAGTCAATCATGTACGAATGTCACTCAGTCATCCATTTAAATATGTCAGCCAGCCATTCACTTACGTATATCAGCCAAGGGATCCCACGATAAAGACAGGACCCCTGGACCCTCCTAGCTAAGCCCTCCCCATGGCCGTCTCACCGTAACAAAACATACACATGGATCTTATGGATTCATTTTTTACTTACAGGATCTGGTTACAATGTTATAGCCGACGGCCAGGGGAGAGATGGAGCAGTAGTCCAGAGCAACACAATCACCCAGACTACAACAAGCCAGGGCAAATTCTCCATTCGAGTCAAAAGTAAGGAGGACGTTGTGTTGTGTTGTGTTGTGGTGTGGTGTGGTGTGGTGTGGTGTGGGTTTTTTGAGAGAGAGAGTTACCACCATTACTATACCATTGTTACCAATACTACTACTTTCCTTACTACCACAACGACTACGACTACTTTTTTTAATTGGTCTCCATCCTCCCCCAATAACTCCCTTATTACCTTAATATTAAATATCTTAATACATAAGTAGCTATCCTAGCTGTGTTGAGTTAGTTGAGCCGCAGATCTATGCGGCATTCAGTGACTGTTGCCTCAAAGTCAATATCTGCAACTGTTGGCGGCTTTGGGGCCGATGCTCTCGTTCCCCTGGGGCAGAGCAAAGCCGACCTAAGGAGAGAGAAGGGCAGTCGACATCTCATCCAGGCTGTAACATAACTTCTGGGCTGCTGCTTCTGTTCGGATATCACCTCCGCGAGTCTGGAGTAGAAGCATCTTGCACTTGGTCCCATCCACAGAGATTGTGAACACTAGAGGAGTGAAGCTGCCTAGATCACGTTCTGAATTCTCTCCCCGTATTCCCTTATCTTGTCGTTCTCGTTTCTCCTGTGTGCAGCATCAAGAGCTAAGTTACGGTGACATGCGGCCATGGGATAAAAAATCTTGATGTCGAAGAAGGTTCGCTGTCCCCGCGTCCAGAATCCTCGAGCACTGACGTCAACACGGGCTTCGTTGGATGTGTTTGAAGTCCTATGTTGGAAAATCTCACCGTCCAATGGAAGGAGGGTCGGTTCTACCCTGACATCACGGCAGATTTCCTTCAACATATTTGCTGTGAGATCCCTTACTTCGTCATGCCTCATGCATATGAAGCCCCCTTTCTTGCACACCATGGAGTAATCGACGTCTTAGGAAGAGCCACACACGTATTGGGAGGGCAAACCTTCTACTGGCCTACCGTACCTTAGAGCATTTACATATGTAAATTCTTGTTTATTGAGACTGAAACCATTTGCCCTTATCGGTAACGTGGTTAACCAGTTCGAGGCGCGCCACCTCCTGCCCTACATTTTTTTCTTCAGATTCTCTGGTACTTGTAGCAACAGTTGCTGCAACTTATCACTTTGGCCGTGCTGTCGTTCTGTCGTAGTGGACCTTTGAATCTTGTCTACGTACTACTACTACTACCCTCACCTACTGCCACTATTACTACTACTACCCTCACCTACAATTACTACCTACCACCACCACCACCTATCACTACCTACCACAACTACCTACCGCCCTCACACTCACCTATCACTATGTTTACAGCCTTTGACGCGGAGATGGTGGTTCTAGGGACGGATTATACCACCTTCGCTTGCCTCTTCACCTGCTACAACTTCCAGGGTTCTCACAAAGCTCTCGTGGCCTGGATTCTGTCAAGAACCCTGGAACTCGAACGCCAAAAGGTAGGAGTTAAATCAATTTGACCTATGACCTTTCCTGACCAATGTTAATGTGTATATCCTTTTATGGTATTGTTGTTCTTGTTATATGTTGTTGTTTATTGCTGATGTATGTTTTATTTTATTTTTGTTTTGGTTGTTGTTATAATTATTTTTTTCAATAGCAATCTTTCACACTTCATTAGCACTACCAGGATGTGTTTTCGTGTGTGTGTGTGTGTGTGTGTGTGTGTGTGTACCTCGAACTCTCTTGTGGTGAGGTTAGTGAGGGGTTTAACAGGAGAGGAAATGTTTGAGAGTATCTACGAACAAGAACCATCAGTGTATAATATCTTTACTCCTGTTCTTATCACCGGATAACACATACTCCCTCCTCCTGGCTAACCAAAAATAGCTCTCGTAATTACACATCCAAACAATGCCCCAACATGACTGTCAGATTCACTCACAGGTAATGTTTCCTTCACCAACATAATTAACTCACCTACAGGCACACGTATGTAGGGATCTCAATGCACCAGAAGCAACTACAGCACCTGGACCCACCCTCAGCTCCAATGTCCCTTGTTGTTAGTGTTTACAGTCCGTTGTGGAAGTTACTCCTCCAGAATTCAAGTCTCCTCTCCATCATTGACATTTAGGCCTGCTGTTTGTGATGTGTTCAGTACGACTCCATTTGCTAGTCTATGGAATCATTTAGAAGAGGCACTGATGACTACAGTTATGTGTAGAAGCTGGTAGAGTTCACACCCATGTTTAGGATGTCTAAGTTCCTCAAGGGATTCTAAGCCCCAAATATCGAGAGAATTATCTAAACATCCTGTAGATTATGTATAACTTAACCTAACCAAACCTAACGTCCACAGATCGCTGGTTGTCAGAAGCACTTCCTCAAGGTTGGCGTCCCTCTGGCCCAGCTGAGAGGAACGTACCAAGGTACCGAGTGTGGCCACTAGCAGACCTCCTCTCCACACCCTCCCCCCGGCCTCTCTTCCAGCCTCGCCAGACCACTCCAAAGCCTCCCTAGGACCTCTATAGCTTATCTGGGCTCTCCAAAACCTATTCTCGACTTCCATAGGTCACCAGGGCCCTGTACAACCTCTTCAGTCCCCCAGAGACTCTACAACCTTCATTACACAGGAATTATCGTTGTTTCCTACACAAGTCATGAATCATTTCGTACATTAGATTAAAAAAACATCCATAACTCTCCCTCTTGTTCCTCATCACAGCAGTGTTGTTTACATAGTTAAGGGTTGTGATCACGTTACAGGTAGTTCATTGTTTTCATTCATATTTTCAATACCGTAAAACATAAACGACTTGTGTGCGAAACGACTTGTAAAAACACGACTTGTGTACGATTTTATATGTATCTTTCTGTATTTATATGTACATGATCTCTACAAGTCTTTAATATTGGTCTTGTATCAAAATTTTTTGTGGGGTCTATTTTCAGAGTCCCTTGATGTTTGTGTTTACAGATTCCGTTCATGATTTTGTTTACAGAATACATGGCATTACATAACAATGAACTTTCTTGGGATAGTTAAGTGTATTGTAGCATAACTTTGTGTGTAGTCCTCCTTGCATAAGCACTCACACACACACACACACACCTATAAATATATCTCTCAATGTCGAAGTAATATGAATAACGTGTTATCACTGTTACCACAAAAAACTCACAGGTTACCTAACAGACTCCATGAACGCAACATTTTCCTTTTACTTCGTCCTTGTGTTATTACAGCTAGACGAACTATAACTCTGGCAACTCAACAGGTGCCAGATCATACATAAATATCGAACAGTTTCTGCCTAACCATCTCATTTACTCGTTCCATTGTATTTACATATTACGTGTTATTTTTATATATCTAAGTGAATCTTAAATTTTAATTGTCAATATTAGATTCTGAATGAGGGAAAAATATGTCGTTTTAATGCATAACTTGGTAACTTATCACGTTACCCCACCTTACCACCACATACTCATTGGGCTTGGTTCATGTGGATCAGAGACAGAAGTGTGCTAGTTCGTGTTTGCTGTCGGAAGAGTTAAGGAGGTGTTGATTCTCTCTCTCCGTAGTTGACCTCCAGCATGTCAACCCCCTTCGTGTTCTCTGGGTAAGTTTAGACACACGCGATTGTTTACGACTGTCCACACTAGTACTTTAATTTTCTGATGTACCGACGTGTGACCTGTAAATACATTTGTTTATCCCACGGCCCAAGGAGGTCAGAGAGAATGATGCTGTTTTTGATCGTGTCTGTGTCTGTGTCTGTGTCTGTGTCTGTGTCTGTGTCTGTTTCTTTCCATCAATTATCCGTGTTGCCTTTCAAGAGATCGCTCTGTAAATACGTAGGCATATAGATAGCAACTAGCTAATGAGGCGATTCACTCATAACGAGGCATGGTTAACAGGTAAGGGACAGAGGGAGAAATTAACCTTGAATTCTTTTTACTTTAAGCCAATATCATGTGTTTAAACGAGTGTTAGAGACTATGTTAACAGCTTAACTTAACCTAACCTTACTCTCATAATCCGGTTAAAACTTTAAGGTTGAGAGATTAGTGTCGTAAGATTATCACCTTTTGGAGACCTGGATTGATATTGAGGCAACCAGATTAATGCACACACTCTCTCTCTCTCCTACCTCATACCGTTAGTGGTGGATTTATTTCGTGTTTGTCTCTCTCTCTCTCTCTCTCTCTCTCTCTCTCTCTCTCTCTCTCTCTCTCTCCCCCGTTGGTCTGTTGTCATGTATCACACACACACACACACACACACACACACAAGGTTCCAACTGGTTTATCATCAACTTTTTGCTGGATTATTTGGATGAGATTCTGAAGACAGATAATTTATGACATTTACTTAAGGGTCAATTATCTTGGCTAATGTCTACCAAGAGCTCATTTCTCGGCAGCTGTTATTTACTGTGTACTAAACACACACACACACACACACACAGAGTCGAGAGTCGTCCTAAAGTACTCCTGTTGATTTAGTGTGTGTAAACTCCTGCTCCTCCTTCTACAGGCAGGTGATGGTGGCGATACTGGCGTTGACGTGGACAGTGGCTCAGTCCCAGTCTATCACGGGTAACAGCACTGGCCTACTCGTCAAAGGTCTCTGCCCCATTGTCAAGCTGGCCAAGAACTTCAACACCACGTCAGTAAGTATTCTAGAGGGCGTCTTTCTCCCGACGATGGGGGCATTCTTGGAGGGGGGGGGGTGGAATGTTGGCTAAATATCTTCACATGTGTGTTCCAAGGGAGCCCTCCTCCTGACGGTGATATTTATATTCGTCTGACGTCAGCTTCCATATACGTCGGGTCGAGTTGAATCAGATAGGGAGTTTATTTACACATAAACTTGGTAAATATATTCATCCTGTGGCGGTGCCAAGTAGAGAGATGTTACAAGATCCTGACGAAGGTGCAGAAGGAGAAGCAGAGTCGTAGGGATAAAATAAAGAGAAGATAAAACAATAAAAGAGGTACAGAGATAATCTTATAATAAATACAGGGAGAGGAGATTCACGGTTTGAGCTGTAATCTGATGGGGATTAAACTTTCTGGCATCATGGTAGTGGGAACCATGGTAGTGTGGGAACCATGGTAGTGTGTTAATCATGGTAGTGTGTGAATCATGGTAATATCTCACCCAAGACACACTTCAATCTTCACACAATACCTGATCCATACCAACACACGTGGATTCATATGCCATTCGAAATATTTAATCCTGGTGGACTATTATAAACTAGTTTTTTCCCCTTCCTTCAAGTTATGTCCCTAATGACCATGAAATTTAACCCCCGTTTAAGAATCGTGGGGAATACTGCCCCAGGTGAGACAGAAGGCTATAGGTTAGGTTAGAGTAGGTTTGGTTAGGTTTCATTTCTACAATTCTCTCTCTGTTTCTTACTGTGTGAAATAACAACCAAACGAATAAAAACTGAAATAAATGAAGAACAAAAACACAAACAACGGAATGGGAGTAACAAATATAGAAACAAATTAATGACGCAACAATACGTGGACGAGGCATACATTATAGTAGGTACATTCTTGTGTACTTTCACTTGACGAGACGGGAAAACCCAGCCTGAGGTCTTTATGTTGGCAACAGCTGGGGAGGAGGAGAGGTAATGGAGGAGTAGGAAGGAGGAGGAGGAGGAGATACTGTTTGGGTCACCCTCCATTCAGGCGTAAATAAACAAATGGAGATCACAGGTAGCCATCACAAAGGTTTCTTTATATATATATTTTTTTAATTTCGTCAATCTTCTTCGTTGCTTCAATTTCATCCGTCATCTCCATCTGTTTATTGTTAATTTGAAGATCTAATTATTTTATTTTTACTAATCTAATTCTCCCTCTCTCTCTCTCTCTCTTGTTACTCAGTTTGCAGGTAGCTGGTACAGAGTTGGAGGACTACCCAATTATGAAGAGCGCTCCGTTAACTGTACCATCTATAACTACGTCGACACGGGTGAGTTATTGTGTCTATAACTACGTCGACACGGGTGAGTTGTTGTGTCTATAACTACGTCGACACGGGTGAGTTATTGTGTTCTATAACTACGTCGACACGGGTGAGTTATTGTGTTCTATAACTACGTCGACACGGGTGAGTTATTGTGTCTATAACTACGTCGACACGGGTGAGTTATTGTGTTCTATAACTACGTCGACACAGATAAGTTACTCCGTTTATAAGTACGTATAGCACCTTGTCGTTCCAGATCCAATTACTTCACCTTCTGATATGTTCCAGGCTCGGGGTTCTTTGTCGAGTCAACTGGTGTGGCGAGGAACGGGGACCCAACAATCCAGAACAAGACCCTGGTGACGGTAACTCCCGGCATCGCACGATACTCCACACACGTGAGAGGTGAGAGGAGGATGCACACGCCGAATGTAATTGGGGTCTCTTGTACAGTACGACAATAGCTCTGGAAAAAAAAAAACTCTTTTGTGTGGATTGACAGTAGGAGTCGTAGTGTTCATTGTGAAATTCATCACATCCTACTTTTCACGGTAGTTTTTGTAGCGACCTTTTAGAACTAGTGACCTTTGTTACCACCATCACCCTCACCTATTACCACCACTTACCCTCACGTTGCAGACATCGAAGCGGAGATGGTAGTTCTGGGGACGGACTTCGTCACCTACGCCTGTTTGTTCACCTGCTACAACTTCCAAGGAACTCATAAAGTGATGTTTGCTTGGATCTTCTCAAGAAAATCAACGTTAAGCAGAGCGAATGTAAGTCCTGCTGTAAATTCGTTCGTGTGATTCAGAATCGGGTTTTTTTTTTGAGAATATGAATCTAACTGTAACAATATGGATGTGATTCAAACTTTGAGTAAACGAATCAGAGTGAAGCAAGATTACCTTTAACCTTGAATTCATTATTGTATTTGAGGGTTGATTACGGTTCTCACATCCAGACCCCCCCCCCTACTGCCACTCCTACTCCTCCTTACCTCTTCCATTAACTATGACAACAAATGATCAGTTTAAGCCTAATATCTAAGTTTATTTACTAACGTTTGGTCCTCGTTCCAGATCGCCCTCTGCCAGAAACATTTCGTCGCCGTGGGCGTCCCGATCAACAACTTGAGAGGGACTTACCAGGGACCGAAGTGTGGCCACCAATAGGCTTTCTCTTCCACATTAACGCGAACGTGATGGTTTTTTGTAATCGATGACGTCACGCCCCTCTACGTTCTCACCAGTGTGAACTAGCCTAAGGTATCCTTAAAGTAAACTTAACCTCGTAGTGGGTAGGCAAGCACCAATCAGCGCACTGCATGCCCGCACATCAGTAGACTTCAAGGTAGGAAAGGACCAATCAGTATGCGTCATGTCTTATGTGACAGTTCTGAAGTGTGTTTATGTGTTGTGTGAGTTTCTGAATGTCTAGGACTTTTCTAGTGTGTGTGTGTGTGTGTGTGTGTGTGTGTGTGTGTGTGTGTGTGTGTGTGTGTGTGTGTGTGTGCGTGCTTAATCACGTCTTTTTAGAATTGTTTGTAAGCACTCAGCTTGTGTACATAACCTAAGTACATGTAATCAGCTTGTGTACACCTGAGTACATGTAATCACCTTGGATACACCTGAGTACATACAGGTATGTCTATTACAAATGAAATAGATTCAGGATTTGTTTCTTTTGTGTTTTTTGTATAAATAAGTATACTTTAAGAAGTAGATCTTATTTTTAACATAAACATATACTTAACCATGTTACATTAACCTTAAAAAAAATATATAAACTAACAAAATATTTTTTTCCATCTACCTAAAAAAATATATAATGAAATTTTTGCCTTACGTGAAATACATATATAAAATAATTAATTTAAGTATACGATTTCTATCTTTGACTTACGTTGATAAAGAAAAAACACTTAACTAATTATAATAGCGCGGAGTATTGTGATTAACCTCAATAATATCCAATACACTAAAAGGAAATTAAAGGAAAATCAGGTTATATTTTTATTGTTTTATTTTCCCGACTTGTAAATAAAGGAGAAATTAAATAATACATAAAAAGGGGGATAATTTAACATGTATTTTTTATTGTAATGTTTAAGAGACAGAAAAACAAAACATTGTCTCTCAAAGTAAATTGTTGGGTGTGTGTGGGTGTGGGTGTGTGTGGGTGTGGGTGTGTGTGGGTGTGTGTGAGTGAGTGTGTGTGTGTGTGGGTGTGTGTGTGTGTGTGGTGTGTGTGGGTGTGTGTGGGTGTGTGGGTGTGTGTGTGTGTGTGTGAGTGTGTGTGTGTGTGGGTGTGTGTGTGGGTGTGTGTGTGGGTGTGGAACCTGCACCCGCATGTATAAACTAAATAATGCACTCAGGATTATCAATTATATCCTAATATTTTTATGACAATTAATAAATAATGTTTTCATCACAAAATAATAACTCGAGTAGAAGGGACTTAGAGACACACAGTGTTGTATAAGAGTAAGTGTTGCAGGGAGAGGCAGTACTGCGTTAGGTTAAGTGTTGCAAGGAAGAGAAGCTAAACTATCACATACAACAAAGATTCTTCCTTAACTCCTAAACCAATATATTAGTCGTTAAATTCAGTAAACTTATTAATACAAAAATTATCAACAAACTGAAATTAATATAGGGAGTTACATCTTCCCTCACCACAAGTAACTTTCACACTGGTGTCACTAAAACTTTCTCCTGTCCTCCCTCATTCTGGTTTCTGAAGCATCGCTGTTACACACACACACTCGCCTCACGCGGCCTTTAAAGATATGACAGAGTTTACCCTTTAAAACCTTTCCTTAAATCACTAGTTAGGTGAGTATTAAGTCTTCAAGTTATGATGAATATTTATCATAAGGATATTTGAGAATCAGGACTCTGACTTTGGAACTTTTCACTTGTGTAAATCTTCGACTTTGGGTCCTTCCATCTGCTTAGATATTCTTCATATACCTGTCTATTTATCAGCTGAGTCAACATCATTATAGTTAACCCTCGTAATAGATCGCCTCCCTGTACGTCCTCCTTCACTGCACCATCAACAGAACCTCCCAGGGTCAGATTTTCAAACTTTTGTACGCTATTTTTTTTTCTAGTAACCGAAGGTAAAAACAATCGACCTTGTTATGGTGTAGAGACGTGCGGAATGTTGACTTCATTTAGCCCGGTGGCTTTACGGTAAGTCGTTCAGGTGAGGCAATCAAGTGTGTGGTCACGTCTCTAATTTCTAGGACATATTCTATTGTACGAAACTCAGAACATCCAGCCTGTGGTCTATTTGGTCTCAGATGTTTCCTGTGTCAGAGAGTTTCCATTGTCAGCGCCCTCCTGTCCTTCTGGGGCTTCCACTTTGTCCTCCACTTTATCTTGTTCTCGTTCCTCACTTGTCTGTCCTTCTTCAGAGTCAGACTTGGCTTCTCCTTCGGTATTTTGCTGGATTTCTCCGTCATTTATATTCCCTTCTGCTTCTTTATTTACATCTTCACCTCCTGTTTCTTGATGGTCTCCTTCACCTCCAGGAACCTCTGACCCATAGGTAACACCGTCTGGCTCCGTTACTTCTTCCCCAGCCTGGCCTCCTGACTCTCTCCCATCTAACTCGCCGTCCTCCAGCCGCTCTGAGTAGTCAACTTCAAGGTCGATAAACTCTGCTTCACCGATGATGACTTTGTTATTACGCTTCACAAGGCCTCCAGTCCCTATAAAGTCATAATCACGAACTATTCCTTCGCTAGGATCTCCACATGTGTCTTTACTCTCCATGGCAGCGGCTTGGGGGTCGTTAACATCATCTGCAGGATCTGAAGAACTTCCTTTCTCATCCTGTATTCCTGAGGCAAGAAGTTCTTCATTCTCACCGCCCTCCGCCTCTCTACTCACTACCTCATCACTTGAACTCTTCTCCTCTTCACTCTTCCTTTTACCACGGATTTCTTTATCCACTTCCATTTCACTTTCTCCGGCTGTGGGGCCATTTGAGTCACCTCCCTTGTTCTCCTCAGTCACCCCTTCAATGCCGTCTGATCCATTCTCTGTGAATTTTATACCTTCGTTTTCTTTGACGTGCTTGTTCTTCTTTGATTCTTTTGTTATTTTGCCGTTTTGTACTTTGTTATATTTATTTTCCTTTCCTTCTTCCCTCTTATTTTTTTTATTATGGTCAAGATCTTTCCCAAGCTGTTCTTCTTTTCGTTTCTTTTCATAAATTTTGTTCTTCTCTATGTCTTCTTTTTGGTGTTTGTCGCTGTTTTTATGGTCCTTCTCATTCCTCTTGTCTTTCTGGTGTTTTTCATTATGCTCATATTCTACTTTATTCTTCTTGTTCTTATTATTTTCTTTGTCTCTTTTATTATTTTCATTTGTCTTCTTCTTTTCGTCTTTCTGATGTTTGTTGTTGTTATTATCTTCACTATTATTCTTCTTGTAATCTTTATTGTGTTTTTCTTCATATTTCTTCTTATTATCTTCCTTGTAGTGTGTCTTGTCTCTTTCGTGCTGTTTCTCCTCGGATCTACCCTTATTCTCTTTTCCTTCCTCTATCTTGTGTTTATCACGTACTTCTCTCTCGTCTTTATCATTCTTTCCTCGCTTACCTATGCTCTTATATCTCTTTCCTCCCTCTTGTTTATTTCCTTTCTTTTCCTTGTTTTTCTTTCCTTGTGAATTATGACCCGGACTCTCCTTCTTTTTTCCTTTCCATTCTTTGTGATATTTTCCCTTGTATTTTTTCCTTTTTCCATCATCATCATCATCATCATCATCATCATCATCATCATCATCATCATCATCATCATCATTATCCCTGTGTTCGTATTTCTTCCTCTGTGTATTAAGTTCACTCTCTTCCCAGTGCTTCTTCCTATATTTACCGTGATGTTTCTCCACCTTCCAATCGTCTCTCTCGTAGTCATCAACATTGTTCTCTTTTCCTACTTTGCCATCTCTTCTCTTTCTCACTTCCTCTCCTTTTCTGTCTCCTGTCTCCTGTTTCCTTTCGTCCGATACCTCGCCTCCGTCATCTGTTTCAGGGGATACGAACACATTAAAAAATTCATAACCCGGATGTTTTTGCATATTTATGACCCAATTCAAGTAAAAAAAATGTGGCTTTAAATCCCGTCTTGTGTTTAATCATAAATATTCCCACAACAAACTTTCTTACACATTACCATAACATTTATAGCAATGCCCCTTTAGGTCTTATACATTACCATAACATTTATAGCCATGCCCCTGAGGTCTTAAACATTACCATAACATTTATAGCCATGCCCCTTAGGTCTTAAACATTACCATAACATTACTATACATATAATAATATCTCAGAGAAGACAAGAGACACGATGAAGAGAAAATGGCAAGTCTCTGTTATTTTATGTTCGTAAACCAGGAGAGGCCACACGTGCCCCGGAAGGGTCTCTCACTCTCTTACCTCCGTCACGGCAGCTGTCAGTCGTGTGAGAACCAGGCTCCTGACAGCTTCCAGAGTCCACCTTCACATCTCCCTTAAATGTAAACAAAGGGTATCAGACTTTTCACCTCCCATCTGTATCTGACGTTCATTTTGTTAGTTCAGGTACAATGATACAGGTACATATACAGGTACAGATACAGGTACAAAAGCACAAACACAGACAGTTACAGGTACAGATACAGGTACAAAAGCACAAACACAGACAGTTACAGGTACAGATACAAAAATAATCGCATCGGATTTATGTTATACGGAGAAGACAGAATCGACTCAAAGAATGGGATTTACGTCGTGTTTATAAAGTCCCTTGATGTTGGTGTTGACAGTTATTTGAGGAAATTTCACGTACAGGACATCGATATGTGCACAGTACTCCGTTTTCTGTACGTGGTGAATAATACAGTTATGTCCAAGTAATTCAACAGTACAGACCTATGTTTTTGTAAATACATTAGAGGGGTTGGGATACCTGGAGGATTGTTGGAACGAAAGTACGCAAATTACTGACGCTATGAAGGGTGAAATGAAGTCTTCTGAAATATATGGTTATTCTCACTCTATGCATGGAAAAAAAAGGCCACCCAGTTACACAGATGATACAGACAGGTGGCAGAGGTGTGTTAGTTATATTATTATTGTTCCGTCTATATATCAAGAGTGTGCAGTGTTGAAAACTAACACGAACAAGATTACCAAACTTTTTTCTTATAATTTATTAATTTTTCTTATAGGAAACAGCACACCCCAACCAAATAAAACCTAATAGAAATCTTTGAGGTTTGGTTAACTTTGGTTCTTATCATCCCAGGAAAAAACAATAAGTATCAATTAACGGTCTTGTATTGTGGTAGTTTTCTAACATTTGACGATTTGCCGTTTTTCTGGAATATACGAATTCCCACTGCTTATCTTAGCTCTGTGAACACCCATGAGAGAGGACGCACTTGTCGCCAGTCCATAAAACTCTCAAAAACTGGTACCCAGCTGTCGTACTTATCTATAGACAACAGGCGTCCATTGGCAGCTGACGGTACCAGGTAGGCTGATTCACTATCCAATGATAGGTGAATTAAAAAAAAAGGTAAATGATATCTAAAAACACAGCTTTAAAATTGCATTGAGACTTTATATTAACTAAACCTGTTCACTTAGCACCAATTAAAAAACAAACCTAACGTATAGAATTCTTCCTAACTAATGGTAAGCGAATGTATCTAGGTAACATAAGAGTCTTATTTATGGAGATTATTTTATTCTTTAGTTTAAAGTTAAATAGTTGGGTGTATTCTTACAGTCATTTACGGAGAATATATACTAAACTTTTTGAATCTGGATAATAACAGTTTGGGGTAAAATGATGTTAGTTTAAGGTAAAATCAGGTTAATTTAGGGTTAAAATTGGTCAGGGAAGGTTACGTTCGGGTAGATTAGGGTGGTGGCATTGCTGGCACTGGACCTGCCCTGACCAGTACCGCCTTCAACACTTACACTTAAATATTTCACTTGTTTTTTACTGTCACATTACGAGACCGAATCTGCTGTGAGAGAGACCAGTTGAGTTTCTTATTCCGCGTCTTTCTCCTTACTTACCTCTGTTGTCTCTGCGTGTAGGAGGATTACCACTAACACCAGCGGCAATATCACCGCCACCCTCATTCTCCTCACTGCTTCGGGCCCCCTCACTGTCACACCTCACAGCAAATACCCTTGGTCACTGCACCACACAGCACTGTTCTCACTGTCGGCTTGGTGGTAGTGATGATGGTGTTGGTGTTGATTGTGAAAGCAGTTCAGGGACTCACCGACCGACCCGCTTCCTGAGTCACAGATAACACGTTTCCTGCCTACTGGGAGTTCAGTTTTCTATGATTACTTTCAAGGGGTAACTTAAGTGGTTTGGAATATACGAAAATCTCTTAGCAGACAGCAGAGGACCACAGTGTCAAGGAGTGACTCATGATATATTGTGTGTCTGCAAAAGGCTGACGAAGAGTAAAAATACCAGTAACTCAGATAAACATGTGTGTGGACAGGTATGTGTGGTGCGTTTGCTTGTTTATTTACGACAGGTGTGCAGGTCGCTTATACTAATCATGCCACAGATTTAGGCAAATCTAGATCGTGTGTGTGTGTGTGTGCGTGTAAGAATAATAATTAACACAATGAACAGAGATGTCATAGACTACTTATGGTGATATTGCCTGGTATTATAAACAAGGGAGGAAATGGTGTGAACATACAAGTTACAGACACTACAGGAGAGTTGCTGTTCTTGTAGCTTTGGTGTCTAGCAGCTGTACAGTCAATGGACGATGCAGTGGCGTAGGAACGGGTAATGTATGAAGGGTCAGAGGGGGTCACAAGAGGCCCAGATAAATTTTTTTTTGTCCATAATCAATGCTTATATATCTTGATAAAAACACAGGAAAAGGGAAACAATGGAGCACCTTAACTTTCGCATTTATTCAAGACATCTTCAGAGACAACTGAATTCACAACCAAACGGCAAGTGACGAGTGAAGAAGGTTCAGTGGAAGGGGTAAAGTGTGGATGGAAGGGAGTTGTAGGAGTAGAAAAGTTGTAGTGATGCATTTACTTACGATTGATTCAGATATTGATATGAACACGTATTAAGTAGTAGTAATATTTTATTATTAATATTATTATTTTTATTATTATTATTATTATTATTATTATTATTATTATTATTAAGAAGAAGTAGTCACGTAGTCGAAGTATTTTTCGTGTTTGTATCCGAATATAGTAAAATCTTTGGAATATATATCCAGTAGACCCTGGAGCTGGGTGCGTGTGAGCTGACGGAAGTAATTGTGGATGACGTTGTCGTAGTTCGTGTGAGAGTTGTGTAGTTTCTGCGGCTTCAACACGTCCGAGAGCCCAGGCACCTGCAGAGACACACAAACACACTAAGATACAAGAGTGATAGAGAGACTAACGGTGATAGAGTTGAGGGAGAGATAAATAGAGAGATTAAGATAGAGATATATAGATGGAACGTTGAAAATAGCTCCAAGTAGACCCAGGCCGCCGCCACACACACAGAAACTTGTTAATGTGAACAATTTTAGACAACTTGGAAAAAAAAATCCATGAATATCAAAACCAGAAGGATGAAGGCAGACTCTGATGATTCAAACCCTAATATTCCAATAATGGAATATCTTTAAATCATCCAAAACTTTCTCACTTCTCCAAAACAAAGATCTTCCACGAGTACCCTTGAGAGACAAGTGAACGTTCATCAGGTGTAGCTACCACAGGCATGCAAGGACGAACTCACCTTCTTGGACTCACCTTCTTCAGCAGGAAGGCCTCGTCCTGGGTGAGGGTCTCGAAGTGGAGGATGTACGTGAAGTGCACCTGACAGGGGGAGCAGAAGCGGTAGTAAGGCGCCCAGTGTTCATTAGGAGACCTGCCGTGAGCTTCCTCGTCCAGCAGGTACTCGATGAACTCGCTGAAGGAGGGAAGACAGTCTCTGCTCCAGCCACGCAGCTTCCCCGTGCGTCTCCCGTCACCGAAGTTGAGTTTGATCTGACACCTCAGTGACCTGCAACACAGAGAACCTACAATACTTACCCTCTGTTTACCATTGTTTGTATACCTCTACCGTCTATGCACATTGTTTGTATACTAGGAATGTACAGTATACCTACACTGTCTATATACACGCCAATATGAACTTCTATGACGATTATGTGTATTGAATGTGTATCTATAGACCTGTCTCTACCTATCTATCTAATATATATTTATGATCATATAATGTTGGTTATTGACAAAATAATTGAATTGGAAATATTTAATTTTTTACAAACTTCAGGAATCTTGTAAGACCTTCAATGTTCAGAGTATGAAGTCCTGAAGTAAGACTCCAGATCAAAGTGATATACAGAACATATAGTAAATTATTTGTTGATAATAATTGTAACAGTTTCAATGTATGTTTACCCCCTCAGGTTTTCTAATGTATAAAATGCTTAGTTTGACGATACCGTATTGGTGGAAGCTCATGTAAGGGGCGAAGACTTACCCGCTACGCCATCTTGATCACTCTCACTTGCTCCAATCACTATATAAAACATCCCTTGAGTGTTTAACGATTCACTAAACACTAATTCCTTCCACCATTGTTTACTATGTGAGACCATTTTTATAATACTATGAAAACAGCATCTAATTAACGTTAGGACAATGTTAGCTACAATATGATTGGTTCTTACTTGTAAAACTCATTCCTATCGGTCTCCAGTTTGTCTCGGAAGGCAGAGATAAGCCGCTGAAAAGGTTCTCTGACGATGATGAATGAGGTGTAATTATATTGTGTGAGGCAGGAGTCAAGAACCTCTACAGACGGTCGGTGATAAAACTTCCTGGCCTGCTCGACGGGGGAATTTCTGGTCAGTATCTTTTTAATCTTTAGGTCATACATCAGGAGGAAGTTATTGAGCCAGGTGGAGGAGGCAGCCTTGAACACGTTACACCACACCAGTTGGTATTTGTCGCTGATCAGGAACTCTTTGCTGTTAGGAGGTTGATGCATCTCCTCAGGCGTCAACACCTCTTCACAGCGCTCCTCCACCTCCTTCTGCCTCTCCGTCATGAGCCTTTCCACTTCATATTCCTGGATAGGTGAACGTGTGTCATTCTTCGCCTCATACCCGAGCACTGAGACTTGCTGGTCACGACGACTCTGCCTGCCTGTTAACATCTGTCAACAGTAAACATAATCAGAACGTCATATCCAGAAGAGGATCCACTGTAACTTAACCACCCTAACGTTAACCTAACCTACTCCTAACCTAAATTAACCCCCAGGCAGTGTTCGGGTGGTTAATCTTCAGGTGATAAGAGGTAATATGAACCTGATGTTTAATAGAAGCAAAGTTGTTATCGTTCAGAGTTTTTCTTCAGATAATTGGGGGAAGCTATTGACAGTATAATGTTTATTATTATTATTATTATTATTATTATTATTATTATTATTATTATTATTATTATTATTATTATTATTATCATTATTAGTGTTGTTGTTATTAGTAGTAGTTTTACTGCAATTGTAGCAGCACCGGTAATAATAATAATAATAATAATAATAATAATAATTATAATAAAAATGGCGACATTACTAGTAGTGTAATAAGGATAACATTAATGACAGTAATTTTCTCACGTCAACAAAGCCAATGATGACGAAGACGAAGCAGTTGGCGGCAGCAAAGAGGAGGAAGGTTCGCAAGGCTCTTTTGGGCATCCTGAAGGAGGAGGAGGGAGTTCACCAGCAGGTCCTCGAGTTCTTAGAGAAGGTAGATGCCTGTTGAAGAATGTAGAGTAGTAGTTGTTACTTCTTCAGATGCTACAGGTAGCTCCTTCTGGCACTACAGGTAGTCGTAGTCGTAGTAGCCGCGGCAGTAGTAGTACCACCACCACCACCGCTCGTTCGACTACCACTGTTAGTGTCACAACCCTGAGAACCTTATAAACATTACCGTCTCTCGATACAGGAAACACAACACTGTCACGTCATTCACCCACCCCAGCCAACCAGTTAGTAGGGTATTACAGGAACACACACACACCATACACACACACACACACACACACACACACACACACACACACACACATACCATACCTCTATGATAATATCGTCAAGAAAAGAGAGGAAGGGTCCCGTTAACAACACAATAAGGCAATTCAGCATATAATTAACAGCCTATTAACTTGTCTGCATTAGTGGGTTATGGAGGAGTATAATAAGGAGGAGGAGAGGGAGACGAGGAAATGGAGAAGAAAGAGGAGGAGGGGAGGGAATGGGAGGGAGAGCAAGAGAAGGGGAAGGTGGTGGAGGCAGTGAGGGAGGAGAAGAAGGAAGAAGAGGAGGAAGAGAAGAGGTAAGAGGAAAACGTGAGTGAATAAAGAGGAGGATGAGGAAGAGGAGAAGAAAGAAGGAGGAGGAGGAGGAAGAAGAATAATAAGAGAAGAAGGGATAGGAAAAAAGAAGGAATTGAACAAGAAAAAGCCCAGGAAGACTAAAAAGAGGAAAGGAGGAAGAGGAAGAGAGATAAGAAGGAAAATAATGAAGAGGCAGATGCTATTAGTATATACATTACATTTACCTGTCTTGTGTGTAATAATAATAATAATAATAATAATACTAATAATAATAATAATAATAATAATAATAATTAACGGTTTATTGAAAAAATTCTGCAGCCCGAAGGCTGAAAATATACATTGGACATAAATGACTTATTACATACATTGGTGGTTTAACAAAAGCCTTCATTAGAGAAAGGTAAAGGAACATACAGTGAACATACAAATTAATGTAGGTGTTGAACAGCAAACTCGTAGTGTAGTAACTCCCTCCCTGATGGTGTTAGGAGGAACTCACGTGGTGTAGTAGTTCCCTCAGATGGTGTTATGAGGGACCTGGCGTGGTGTAGTAATTCCCTCACAGATGGTGTTATGAGGGGCCTGACGTGGTGTAGTAATTCCCTCGCAGATGGTGTTATGAGGGGCATCACGTGGTGTAGTAATTCCCTCACAGATGGTGTTATGAGGGGCCTGACGTGGTGTAGTAATTCCCTCACAGATGGTGTTATGAGGGGCCTCACGTGGTGTAGTAACTCCCTCACAGATGGTGTTATATGAGTGAGGTTTGGTCTTAGGCCTTCCTATCGTAGATGGATTAACACATCCGTGTTTGTTGTTGGGTCTCACGGGCCGTTATCACTGGGTACCTGGGACCTCACTGTGTGAAGGTTAACTTGGGCACGACTGTTGCTGTTGAGTTGTTCTCACTGACTTAAGCACTGTTCACCACTGTTCACCTCTGTTAACACTGGTTCCGTTCCTCTCCTAAATGAAATTGTAACATCTGGCGAGAACTTGTTTATATTCCGGTGGGGAGGAGGGTTCAGGGGAGGGGGTTGGTATGGGCCAACTTAACAGTTGACCTGGCTGCTCCGAGAGGAGCGCCAGGTACGTCTTGACCCTTCGGTGGTCAAGGATGTGTGTGTGTGTGTATGTGTGTGTTTGTTTCTACACACACACACACACAAGTAAAAATTTAATAAACATACAGACACTAATTAACGCTTCACAAATACGCAAAAATACAAAAATAATTATGTAAGTAGTAAATAATTACATAATAATTATAATCCATATGATCACTTGATGAGAAACACTGTAATTACATTTCAAGACGACAGGTCTTTCGTATTTTGGTAAACACTTGGGATAATTTAATTGGTAAATCTTTCAGTGGAGTCTTCACCTGTTCTGTCATATCACACACACACACTCGTGATAACACTTGGTAATCAACTTTGGCTGATAAAGAAACAGTTACTACCTGCAGACACCTATGTGGGAGACTGTTGGGTGTTGTGGAGAGAGACAAGAACAACACACACACACACACACACACACACACACACACACACACACACACACACACACACACACGGCCACACACACACAGCCATTCGTAAAATTGCCGGTAGTTCTGCTTACTGTGTCTCTGCGTCTCCATTTTTTTCAAACAAATATAAAATTCAAGGAAAGATCAGGCAAGTGTTTCTGTCAAATCTATTTCAGAGAGATGCTTTCCTTGCCAGAGATTGGAGATGTGGGGTTCTATTGCACACACACACACACACACACACACACACACACACACACACACACACCAGCCGTATACCTTAGTCCACGCTCACTGTTCACATACTGAACATCTACACGCTGATATCCAGGGAAGTCTTCTCCACACACCTGTCTAATATCTCGCGAGAACCACCTGTGAGGCTTAAGTCACTGCTGACCATTGCACTAATTAATTATTTCAACACCGTACGGGGGAAAAAAAATCTGGTATTTATTATATTTGGAGGAAAATTTTTAACTCCATGGCGTGTATAATGACAAGAAGACAGAGATAATTGTGAGGAAAGTAGTTTTTTTTCTTCAGGGATTAGAAGAAGCAGATATAGAGAAAAACTTACTGACGCTTGATGGACGCAGCAATTTTTTTGGCCTCGGAAGACAAGAGTTATAATATTAAACACACATAGGAATAGTATTTAGTGACATGAGATTGTTGTGATGGTTGTTGGGCTTATAGATGTCTTCACAACCATAACCATGAGTTTAATGGCGGCCGCACCTCTATAAACACTAAACAGAGGCGCGCTACACACCAGGGAGCCTGAGTATAAGACAATGAACACCAGTAAATATTGAATGTTAGTCTTAAAGAACTGTGACAACGGTGATTAATTGCTGTGTTGTTTACGATGGTGCAAACAGATTAGACGACGACTAGAAGTATCTTAAGTTGATCGGAGTGTTGACCCACAGGTGACTAAACAAACTGCTGGGAATAAGATTCGCTCCGTGGCCTAACAACCAAACATTAACCAGCCTCAAGAAATATATTTTAGTTTACCCTAAAGCCTCATATATCCCTTCCACGTAGAGTAAAAGTTCCCTTATTTATGAGTCTACATAGCTATATTTATCTCAAATACTCCAGTCATAATATAGTAATTCATAAGTTGTTTGCAATAGTTTATATAAGAACTACAGTCACTTGATATGAAGAATATGGTCAATGAAGTTAAACTAACATACCCTTCTCTACACTACTGTACACTCAGGCCATCACTCTGTAAACCATAAAATTCTTCACCCAGTCAAATGAGGGGCTGAGGCGAGGTGTGGTGACTATCAGGCGAGACACTTGAGTGACAGAGAGAGAGAGAGAGGGGAGGATCCGTCCCGAGGAGAGTGGTGGTGGGGGGTGTTCACCTGGGCCCCGCTCTTCCAGGGAGCTCGCCCTCTCTTGGTTAGTTATTATAGAGTCAAATGCATCACATAAACTCGTAAAAGAAGGTTGTGCTAACGGAGGCACTTTACTGAAAGACTAAAATCTCATGAGTCATCAATTGAATACGTGTTCAGCTTAAGCAAATGGATGGAAGTGAAAAGAAAGTTGTGTTCAATGACTACACAGATACACGCATGTCACAAGACTTGAACGAAGGGAAGTAACATTGGTGATCGGTTCTAACACGTTATATGGCAGCTGTGCAATACCTACTATGGCCTATGAACCAAGAGTAAATGAAATATTGCAAATCCATCTATATTGGGCCATAAAACTTGGGTGTGCTCGATTTCTCAACGATTTACAAGACTAAGGAAATGCTGGAGGTGATCCAACTTACAGGGACTTAAAATAAACTTCAAACTCAGATCAAGGTTCCTCGTGCGTGGTGGAGTGACGGGTGACAAGTGTTGAACTATCACCAACATAATCTAGTTGTCTATTATTATTATTAATATAATAATAATAATAATAATAATAATAATAATAATAATAATAATAATAATAATAATAATAATAATAATAATAAAAATAATAATAATAATAATAATAATAATAATAATAATAATTATAATAATAATAATAATAATAATTATTATTATTATTATTATTATTATTTTTATTATTATCCAGTACCTACAGTAAGGGCGAATCTCTCTTTACTGTAAATGATTTTAGTATAAGATATTTTAACGAGCCTACAGTATCTCTACTGTAACCTTAGCGAAATATCTTGACACTTCCTTATATAGAGAATTAAGTGTAAATAAAAACTACAACGCTAGGGTAAAATGTCTATAGAAACTCCTAGTGCTGTCAGCGATCCTTGAAGGGCCCTTTAATAATAATAATAATAATAATAATAATAATAATAATAATAATAATAGTGTAAGCTAATGACAACAACGCATCAAATTAGTTTTTTTGCCTACATATGTAAATATTTTAGGCACCTTTAATATAAGATTCAACACAATTTCGGTAACAGGAGGTGGAAACACTTGGAGCAGAAATGTTATGTCCACTTCGACGAGTTCACTGGCTACTTGCCGGACGAGGACGATCATAGCAGGTCGACGACTGTGAGAATTAAAACAAAAATGTGAGAATTCGGATGTCGTGTAGTTGTTTATCGCCACCTCTTATATCAGTTACTTTTCAGTAATTCACGAAACGTTTCGTGTAAGTACTAAAGGTGTGCTACCCCCACAATTGCCTTTAAGCTGTAGCCACTGTCTTTTTGTCATGAATTTCACATTTTTAGGGGAAAATTTTACAGTTTACCAAAGCAGATCTAACCTAACTTAATCTAGCGTTTAACTAATCAAATCTATCCTAGCGTAATATAACGTTTTGTAATGTAACCTAACCTAATTTAGTGTATTACCTAACTAAACCAAGTTAGCCTACCTAAACTAACCTAACAAACTATACGATAGACAGGCAAGGCGTGACCTAATTGAATTTTATAAACATCTCAGAGGGCACTACTGATTTAAGAGTTCATTCCTGGAGATGGTAAACGCCCGCTCCACGATGGGTTACAGTTCAAGGTTGAAGAAATCAAAGTCCAGAGAACTGAGAGAAGGGGCAAACTTTTTTTCGGGGTGAGAATTGTAGACTCTTCGAACAATCTGCCAGTGAGTGTTGTGAAGGCACCGAGTGTGAGCTCTTTCAAGACCAGACTTAAGCAAAGCCTGCGTAGGCACAGATACATTCAGGAGCCAGTACATGCCTAGTACTTGCCAACAGTGTGTAACAGAGACGTGACCGACTATCCAAGCTACTAACGAGCCGATCAGCATGTCACTTGAAAAACCAAGTTGTGGTGGAAATGTGAGAAAAGATCCAGTGGCTGTTGAATATATGGAAAAAGAGCACAGACTGTACAGTTAGATTATATCTAAAACATCTATAATTTTGCTGAGGAGTCGCAGTCCTGGTTTGAAATGTGAACACAGCCTCATTATTCCCAAAAGAAAACCACATGATTCAGAGGCAACCTTGTTCTTGATGGATCTTCTGAAGCAATATAATTTCTTTCCTGCTATTCGAGAAACCATACTAATCTTTTTGACACTTCCAGCCTCCAGCAAGCTGAGACGTGTTGAGGCTTCGATCAACAATGTCAACTGAACTCTTGTCTGGATTGTGCATGCTCAACGTGCATTGCTAGAAGGTGTTAGAATTAGATAGAAAGAAAGTCTGTATTAAAGACGTGATTAATCGTTTTGGGACTGATGATCGCCGCCTGCAGGATTTATTTAACAATTTAAAGTACGGCAAAGAGGATAAAATTAAATAAAGCACACTAAAATAAAATATTTGTTATAACTTACTAATATAATAAAAGTAAAGAAGTCTTCCCTTGCATGAATTTCGTTTTCTTTTATCGCAACATAGAAAATGGACGTAAAAAACATTTAATGAATGAATTTAAATGCGGTACTTAAACATTACTTTGAATGCGTTTAAAGACGGGAATTAAATGAGTTTGAATGAGTTAAAAGGTGTTACCGTAGTATTAAAGAAACCAACCGAGTATCACTTTAATTAAATGGATAACAATAACAATAACAATAACAATAACAATAACAATAATAGTAATAATAATACAGGGCATTTGCGCGGGAAACGTTACAGAAGAAAAGTGTCTTAGAATTGTTTGAACTTTTGATTGCAAAGATAAAATTCTCCAGTTTCGGTTGGTGGCAATAATAATAATAATAATAATATAATAATAATAATAATAATAATAATGTGATTAGTGTAATATAGGTGGTTTGCGAAGGAAACGTCATAGAGGAAAAGTGTCTTAGAATTGTCTGAACTACTGATTTCAAAGATAAATTTCTCAAAATTCGGTGGCTAATAATAATAATACTAATAATAATAATAATAATAATAATAATAATAATAAAATAAATAATAATAATAATATTATTATTATTTTATTATTAAATAGGCTATGTATAGAATAATTATCATGTAGTTAACTCAGGACTTTAATATCGAATTAAAGTAATTAACCTTAGCTATAGAAAATTGAATAATAAAAAGTTCACAAATGGAACTTTAATCAGTTTTTGTAAAATTAATTACGTTACAGATTATATCAGCAAAAAAAATATAAGAATAAATGGATTTCTGGATTATTAGGAAGCTTAGTATATTGGTTTGGTTAGGTTAGGTTAGGATAGGCTATTAGGTAGGTATGGTTAGGTTAGATCAGATTAGATTAGATTAGATTAGTTAAGATTTGGTTAGGTTAGGTTCCACTCTTATTTCACAAGTGATGTGTTTCTATTTTATTATATTCATCTTTAGGCAAAGAAAATACTTATCATGCACATTTTATTAGCTAGACAACGTACATTATTTATGTATCGCCTTAATTACATTTGTAAATTAACAGTACTAAATGGAGGGAAAATGTTAGCCTATTTGTAAAGACTAATTTTACACTCATGCATCGGTGGCCACAGAGGGGTGCAAGGGAGTGTACCTACAGCCCCCTGGAAAATATTTGTCTGTACATTGAGCCACGTCTTTAAATCGGCATATACAATCAGTGGATGCAGCATACACCATACTTGCCAACAATGAGTAACAGAGAACAAATCACAAAATTAATATATAAGTCACTTCATTAACTCCTCCGGGATCTGAAAGTCGTGAGAAAAACATCACTAAACACACACACACTTTGCGGCAAATTGTTTAAGGCACTTGAGGGGTTTAGGGGCGTCCGGGAAGGAGTGGAGGACTAAACGTTTACTCAGGAAACGTACCATCCCGACCGGGCGAGTGTGTGAGTCAGTGTACTAGTGTTGTAATCGTCATTATACCAGGACTGGAGCTACTCTAGTCAGTGTCAAACCCAGTGTTGTTGGGTGTGGTGATAAACCTCGTGTTAAAGTCAGTGTTAAACCCAGTGTTAAAATCGGTGAAAACGTCAGAAATATACCAGAGTTTACGTCTGTCCCTTGAACCACAATAGACCAGGTAATATGATGATATAGTACAGTAAAAGCAATGGACTCAGTGTTGTGGCAGTGTACTTCTTGTGATGATCCCTGACAGTGTTAGCATGGGGAGGAGTGAATGTGGTGGTGTATAGGTGAGTATTTGTACTGTGTATGTTGTGGTACTGTACAGTATGTGTGGAGGGAAGGAAGGTGGTGGTAACATTCTGTTTAGCTTGGTGTTTCTTTGTAATAATTTGAGCATATATATATATATGTGTAGTAAGGGTCTACGATTATCAAAAAGAAACGTACAAAAAATTTTCTCCCCAAATTAATCTGTGCTAAATTAGAACACAAAGAGTAACACCAAATGACGTCAATATAGTTCTGAGATCTTCAATAACTAACTGGGAAATTTTTTCTACTGTCTCAGTTGCAGAACATTTGAGCCCCGCACACGAAATGACCTTCACACGCCTTTATACTTACCATATGTCGCTAGCCTTCGCAATACTACGTTCGTCTCAAACACTGCTTCAAGTTCCTAGAATAACTACATGCATGTTAACGCCACCTGATGCTGTAGTAGTTCTATCTATTAAACAAAGCGCGTGATGGCGAGAGTGGTAGAGTGGAGTGATAACAAAATATTACTGTAGACACTCACGCCTCTGGTACTCGTACACTCCTGCATGTATACACCTGTACATGTACTCAAAAAGACGAATTCGCTTACTGACGAAAAAAAACACGACTACAACGCGTTGTGGACACACTACGATAGCCACCACAATTCTTCACCTGTTATTCTTCCGTTTTAATCGGAGTTTGGCCATGCATGTTTATTTGTCTTAAATTCTAAATTCTGAATGTTGTCGTTACTTGCATTATTTTTCTGAATAGTAATCGTGTGAATCATAAACTGAACATAAAAACACACACACACACACACACACACACACACACACACAGGCCAAATAACAGCACTGGTTAGAGAAACATTTCCTGTTGACTACACAATAAAACAGTCACAACTTGGTCATGATCAATGGTCTTCCTAATCCAAAATATCTAAAATACCAAGTTGAAATAATTATAATCACCACAGCCTGTCCACAGTGGCATGTAGTGACCGGCAGGTAGTATTGTATTGGTAAGTGTACTTTCTTATATACTCTATTGATATTCGTCTGTCAATCTTCAACTAAACATTTTTTAACACATATTGTTTCATGGAGTAAGCTACAGTAGATGCTTAAAATCAAAATGTGTTTGTAAATAACTTTTATCTTTCGGTTCCGTTCTATTCCATGTTTCCACATTGTTGCTCGCCGTCAATTTTAATTTGTCAATTAGACCACATTAGGAATAAGTAATAATCTATGTGTTATCATCATTAAATGCTTACGAGTATACATACATTAATTTCCACGCACTGAAATAAAATGAATTAAAACATGAAATCAAACCCAAATATTTTTCACATATCGACCAACTTTACCAAACACTTGTCTATTTGTCCTGTCTGGGAAAACCTGGCCACAACCCGTACACCAGAGTAGTCACACCTAATGTAGCCAACTAGTATCTCCTGTGGTCGTAAGAACATCTGCAGGAAGCCACACTTACACCGTGAAGAGTTCTTTTGGGCAAATAGGTTCAAGTTTCTGAGTACTGACGGGGTATACACGCCTCCCATCCCAATCCCTTTACCTTCCCCAAGTTACATGTCTCACAGGGCACGTCTCTCCTGGAGGTGAAAGTCTCGTTTTGGTTTTATAGTCACAATACACATTAATTTGTCGATTAATTAAAAAAAGTATGCGAAGAAATAACAAAATCAGTTAAGATGAGACAAATCTATGCATCGAGGTTTATGTACGAATATGTTAAAGTATAAAGCATATACATGTGGTTTTCATATATGGGTTAGGCACGTGAAGGCGACCACATGACAGGTCACATGTGTGTACTGTACAAGAATGATACATGTTTGATTTTGCCGCCATGGTGGAGGTCAGGACGAGTCGCCAGATGGCATGGCGAACAGAAGTAAGTCCTGTGTCTGAGGGTGACGACATGTTTTAATATAATAATAATGAATGTTTCGTAATATTCCTGAAAATACATTATTACCAGAAATAAAATTATCTATACATGTCAGGTGTGAACGGTTCATGTTTCTCGAGAGGTAAAATTATATACAATTTCCAAAATTTGATTTATAAAGACAAAGTCACAAGTTAAATATTGAGAGGCGTGAGATGACAGAGAATCAAAACAATCTATCAGAAGTAATCAAAGGACCTTGACGAGTGATTCATTCAGTAAGAGAAGAATATGTTAACTCATATTAGTGCTATTGGAAGCTCTGGAGGCACCGCTTTGTGAAAATGAAGTGATAAGTGAAGGAGGACTGAGAGGAGAGCTCTGGAGGAGGTGAGTGTAGAGGCTCCTCACTCACTGCATCCCCACATTTATATCCTTCAAGGAAAAAATATTTCCTATTTAAATTTGGTATTTATACGAGCGAGCCATAAATTAAATATAGTTCTCCTGGGTAATTCTCTATTAATTATGATGAAGTTTAGGGGAACTGTGTATATTTAATTGTAACCCTTTAAAACATTATAATACAAGTGACTGCAAGACTGTGTTCATGATAGAGATGTGTCAGGTTGGTTGTGATCTGTTGGCCATGATAAACTTGAACAATTCGAGCTAGAGTTCTGAATTACTTAGACATATTTTGGCCTGTGTTATAGTTTGGAATTCCTAACCAAACTAGTTCTTAAAAAGTATCATAATGTTATAAGGTTATCATGTTTGGTTGTGTTACCTTATGCTGTCTTCTGTCATAAGGTTTTTATATATATACACCTGTATAGACAAATATCCTCTAAGTTCTAATACAGTATTTTGTGATGAGATTTAAAACAATAATTTTGTTGTTCAATTGGTTATTTTTCCTTTCTCCCCCACGAGATATTTAAGTAAAACATATTACTAAAACTCTTCATACAATATTGGTTCAATATGTACAGTGATAGTTAAGAACAATGGTTTGGGTTAACCAACTACCTAATATTTTTTTCTATTTGTTTTATATGCATTAATAATTTCTGACCACCATTTCTTTTTCAAATTCTTAAAAATTGAAAAAAAAAACTAATCTAGTCTTAAATTTCTTATCATATCTTATTGGAAATTGTTCTAAAAAGAAAACTAAGCCAACTTAGCTTAACGTAAACTAACCTAACCTAACCTAACCTTACCTAAGGTAACTAAACGTAACCCAACCTAACCTTAAATATTTTACCTTGTGTTAACTGCGTCTCTCTTGCCCGTAGACGCAGGGGTTATTGCATTGGTCACAGGTTGCAATTTTTCTAAGAATGTCGTGCATCACAAAAATATCTATTGAATTATTGTAAGCGTTGTGTATTAATTTAATAATATCTTTATTTTTTCTTCACAAATGCCACACACATCCATATTCAGGAGAGGTTGGACACTCACCATTGATTGGCTGGAGTTATTAAATTTCAGAATCTCGTCGGCATTCTTTCTTACCTCGGGGATAAGGCAAACACTTTGGGTAGCTAATTGTATGGACAAATCTCATCACTTTGTCTCCTGCGATGACTGAGAAATTGCAGTCGTCATGTTGTCTCTTAAGGTTAGGTCAGGTTTCTCGAAAAATTTTCAGTTCTTGGTCATCGCAAGAAATAATGTGATGAATTTTGTCCTTACAATTAGTCTCGGTTTCAAGTAAATTAGATGGTGGAATAGTAAGTCTACCTTTTGTATTTAGGCTTTTGCCGTAGTATTTCATCTCCGTAAAAATGTTCCAAGCCATCCACACGAGGACTCTGTCTTGGTATATATGAGCAGAAAGTGTCCGAAAATTTCATAGACATAAATAATGTCATTCTATTTCATACTTTCCAAGAACCAATAGCAGGAGCAGCAGAATTTAGGTAATTTTTGTGTAGACTATGATGATAAACTATTGTTTCTTACATGAAGAAGATTATCTGAAAAGAGACAAATAATTGTGGGATTTGTCATTTTTGTCGTCCTTTCCATATGTACGTGAACGCTTCCAGTGAATGTTGTTATTATTACATTATAAAATACAGTATTCTAATTTATTGCAGATTAGATGATTCGGTGAAACCTACCAATCCTATTTTGGAATTACGATTTTATGACTTTAGGTTAGGTTAGGTTAGGTTAGGTAAGGTAAGGTATGGAAAGGAAGTAAGGTCGGCTGTTCGCTGGCTGGAAAGCATTCCGTCACTTAGTATTTGGGTTCCTTTACTCACTGCAAAGCATTTGTCAACAGTGACATGCAAGTATGACATTATGTGAGGCGGGCAGGTGGCAAGGACTTATTTACGGGAAAAATTGGAGGAAAACCCAGAATTTGGAACATGCTATTCCTCCACCTGATTTGCTTAATTTTTGGGGTAAGAAATAAGTTTTCTTCAATATATATTTTTTGTTAGGTAGCTGGTTAACCCAAATCTTTTTTCTTACTTATCCACACAATGTCTGAAGTGGAGGTGTGTGCACAGGTGATAAACGTTTAAGCTGGGTATTGAAGTACGGTACTGCATTTTTGCAAATTTCGTTCGCACGAATGTTTCAAAAAGTACATAAATACACGTATAATATTATTACAACACTAGTAGAAATTAGATAGCCTATCACTCCATATTAGAATCCTGATCACCAAAAAAATAAGGCACCCCACTTTATTTCACCTGAAGATTAACCATCCTAACCGAACCTAACCTAATCTAACCCTAGGGGTAGCATTAGAGTTGTTAATATGCGAGGGAAATAAACTGGGGTCTTTAATCTTCAGGTGATCCTAGAGTTTCTGCATGTTGGAAGAGTGCCAGGTATAAGAACCTGATGGTAGTACAGTTCAGGTATACCTCCCCTGTACTGTAATTCTAATAAGATATTAATTTATTGTAAATTCCTGTGTCAGTTAATATGTACACAATATATATATATATCATTGATGAAATTACAGATACTGGACTTGGGTGAGGATTGTTTACTACTGATAAGAAAATGTCTGGCATGATGGGTAACAACGGAGGAGTTGGGTACCGTGGTGGTGGCAGCGGCCCTCCCTTACCCCACGACAGCCGACAAGATTTCTCTGTGGCTGGATCCTCGATGCACTCTTCTACTCAAACAAGTCAGTATGGCACCATAAACTAATGCTTATTACATTATAAACTTACATTACTAACTGCAAAAATCATCCTCTTGTTGTATGAACAAAACACAAATGTAATTTTGTTAGTGTTAATCCATTTTGTGTACAGTATACTACACACATTGATGAATCCATTTTAAGGTGTATTGTTGTCAAGGGTATATTATACCCTGTACACTTACCAGGGTTTTTCTGGTTTTGTTTAATTTGTCATTTCTATTTATTTAAACCTTTTATCATTAATTATCTCCGGCGCTATATGACCCTGGCTGTTGTGGCGGTAAGATAGTATTCATAACATTCATTAATTATTTCATGAAAATATTTAGTATTAATAATTCAACAGTGTATGAATGTTGATGGGTATTATTCTTAACTGCACCTCAGACGTTAATACAAATTATCAATACTGTATTCATAATTTTGACCAAGAAGTTGAAACAAGTTAGAGAAAATAATGCCTCTAAAATAATACCTGTTGAAAGTACGTAGTCGGTGGATCCTACGCATTAAACTTTTTAACAGTTATTTTTATGACACCCAGCATATGGATAAAAAAATATTTGCTTCTCTTTCAGTAAATTTCAGTGAAGGGGAATATATCAACTAATATTTCTCTCCCTGTTTTAATTGGTTTATAGGTTTACATAAATACTACTCATCATGTATGTTCAGAAATAGAGAAGCACATTGGTATTAGTGTCTTTACTCTGATAGTTCTTCTCATGCAATAAGAATGTTCTTATAATACCATTGAAAGTACAAGTTATTTCTACTTGGTGCAGAATATAATGTCCTTTTACGTAATCATTTTATTCTTAAAATTTGCCCCACAGATTACCTGCTAGATGCTGTGGTGCGGCATGTTTTTGAAGACGATTTAAAGCGATACCGAGGATCTCACCCAGATGGCCAGTTTCTTGAGTGAGTCTTAGAGGTTCAGTTCACTCAATTGCTTCATACTCCTATACTTTATTTCCACCTTGTTCATTATACATTAAAAAGTGTTTCTCAAAGGCAAATTTGCATAAGTTCACTTTACAGGAACTATGGAACAGTTTGCATTTGTGGATAGGTTGTGTTAGTCTTTACACAGAGACTATAATTATTGATTGACTGGACTTATCAGTATACTGTATATGATGAAGGTAGGGAGTATAGTACAGTATTATCTCTGTTGTGTTCATTATTAGCAAAGATTCATAGAAGAGAGTGTACATTTTGCCCTCCCTCGGCTATTCGGCTTTACAATGAACAGTAAGGACTCAGTTGATGGTGTCCTGGCCTTCCTTACCTCAGCAGGGTTGAAGGGGTATTATTGTGCTATGCTGTGCTGCCAACTGCCTTTAATGTGAAGAGTTTTTGCTCTTATGATAAAAAATAATGAAATTTTGTGATATATTTTCAGTGGTATATGTAGTCAGTTGCCAGACTACGGAACCATACAGTGCCTCCTGCGACTGATCTTGGAAAACTTAGTCCGGCATCAGGGACAATCGCCTGTGAGTTATTACTTAGGATATGACATTTTTATGAATATTTTGCTGGTTCATATAGTTAAGATAATGAATTAAAAAAAAATAAATTATGATATTTTGGATGTCATTACTTGAATTATATTTACGCAATACTCTATAAGGTATTTAATGGTGTTAGAATACTTTTTATGAAAATAGTAATTACGTACTTGCATTATTGTTTTGTATTTATTATGCTGTAATATATAAACAATGCAGTGTAACCTTACTTTTGTTCTAGCTTTTCCGACCGTGGTCTACTGAAGGCAGACTGGGGCCTTCAAGAGTACTGTTTGACTTCAAGAGTAGTGTGGGAAGTTTTTCATACAATTATGATAGGTTAGGAGTAAATTCTCAGGACAATTTTTCAACCATACGTGCCAACAGTTGTGTTTATAAAGGTGAGTTCTTGTTCATGGTTCATTATCCAATAGAAATTCATTTAAAATATATTATGTGCATTAAAAGTCACAGTTAATGGCTTTGTATATTGTTCCTTCATTTGTTTCTGGTGAATGGTGAGGTACAGTCTCACATAGGTGATTGGACCACTATCTGTAAGAGACTAGATTAATCACCCAGAGTTTAGGAAGATTTATTTATTGTACTGTATACTAATATTTTAAATGATAAAACAAACTAATTACTAAACTCAGTGAGGTCACAGTGTAATTACATATGTTTTCCTTAACAGTATTTTAGTTTTGATATTATTAAACTAGAATTATTTTTGTATACCCTGAACTATTTACTTGTTATTAATACATGAAAACATTTTTGCCACATTGTCAGCCAAGTGGCAGTATGAGCTGATGTTGGGCACGAAGGGAGTGATGCAGGTTGGCTGGGCCACCATGGCCTGCCAGTTCTCTCAAGAAAAGGGCGTTGGTGAGTTTTAGTAGTTTAAAAAATATCTTAATTACCTTTAAATTACGGTATTTGTTATAGGGGTTTCAAAGTACTGTAATCAATTTCCTTAATTTTCTGATTTTTGTTCTCTCTTTGTCGTCATCTTCATATCTTCTATTTCTTCTTCTGCTCAAACAAATACAGAGGTTTCCTTTATTCACTGTCAGTCTTCTTATTCTAAGCACTGTAATATATAGTCAATGTGATGTCCCCATTAGCCGGAACAATTGGTGCAGAGCACTTCCGGGATAGAGAAATTTCCGGGTAACGAGGCGTCTCTCTCAATCCCGGAAAAAAAATCCTCATCCCCAGAATTTTCCCGGTAATGGAAAAATGTTTTTGGAAGTTCCAGAAATTGCCCAGTACGTCAACTCTTGAACCCGGAAAAATATCCCTCTTCCCCGGAATTTTCCGGGTACGTATCGGGAAAATTTTCTCGGAATTTTACGGAAAATGTGCCCCTCTAAAAATCGTTGCCAATGCCGTAATTTTCCGGAAAATTCCGGCTCTGGGAACGATTTTCAGAGAAAATTTAAATTCCGGCTATCGGAGACTTTCGTGTTTGAGGGATTCCGGCTAACGGAGATATTACTGTAGTACCATGAGCAACATGCAGGGTTTCCGTGGGTATTGACCCTGTAGATTTGTCTGGGTAATTCACTGGTCACTTGGTCAAGGCTTTGTTACACAACAAGATTTTAGGATTAACCCATAATATATTATCTTTGTTTATATCTGTGAGTTTGTGATTTAGTGTCTTGTTATAGTAGTGTACTGTGTGTGTGTGTGTGTCTATCTCATTCAATTTTTATCCAAAAGTAAAGTTTTTGTGAGACATGACCATAAGTCAGTGATGGTGATCCAATGTATTTCAAGTAATGGTTACATAGATAATGAATTGCAGTACATTTATTTGTGTGAAATACATTGAACTGGTAGATAATTGATTTGGGGCCTATGTGTATATTCTTATGGGTTATGGTATATACTGTATACTGTACAGTATTATGAATATTTTCCTGAGAGCTTTAATTAAAAAAAATTAAGGTACCGCTGATCTTTTTTCCTCAGGTGATACCCCAGATTCTTATGCCTATGATGGCAACAGACAACGCAAGTGGAATGTAGCTACCTACAAATATGGAGCTATGTGGCAGTGTGGAGACATTATTTCATGTACCTTGGACCTTGAGGAAGGAATCGTAATGTTTTTCAGGTAAAAGACTTTGTGAACTGACTGTTTAAATGGTCCCCAGTCCTTAGAGGCCTAACCTAACCATTAAAATAGAAGTCTGGTCCTAAAGGGTACCACTCTTAATGGATAGGTTGGTGTCCATTAAGCCTGCAACTGTTAAGGGATATATTCATGAGATATCCTTGGCTGAATAGTTTTTCACCAAATATGATAAGATTTACTACTCATTTGTAAACTTAAACAGCCTGCAGATAAAGAATTTTGTATTATGTTTCACCAATTGATAACATCAGGAGTAGTTTGGTGAAGCAATAAGTTTTAAAGTTGTGTCACTCATTTATACAAACCCCCTCCCACTAGGGTACATCATGTGGGTAGTCTCACTCGCACTGTGGTATATCATGCGGGTAGAGTCATAAGCAACAAAGGAATCCTATCATTTCCTTTTTTATGGTTGTCTTACAGACTGTGATATAAAGTAATGATAATGTAATAATAAAGTGTAAAAATAATTGATATTCAGTCAATTTGATAAAGGACAGCTGACAGCACCATGAGAGGCTTGTTTCCAGTAGAAGATTCCTTATGCCAGCAGCTTCTCGTGTTCTTAGGGCCAGGCGGTCACCCATCCATGTATTAACCAGACTCAACATTGCTTAACTTAGCTGATCGGACAAGAACTGATGTTTATCTAGACCTTAATTTACTTTTCATTCGCAGCCTCTTTTTATATGGGAGGCAGTGCTGTGATTTTTTTTATAGGAAAAATATGTTTATGGTCAAAGCTGTGTATCTAAACATGAGCATTAGCTTGAATGACATACAAAGACTTAATTCATTGATAAGAAATATTGAAAGATGAATTTTATTCCATCAGAAATGGCAAGTCACTTGGTCCAGCCTTTAGCAACGTTAAAACTGGTCCTGGCATAGCTTACTTCCCAGCTGTGTCATTAGCACTTGGAGAAAACTTGATTGTCAATTTTGGGGCAACACCTTTCCGTTACCCACAGCCAGGATTCTCTCCTCTTGAAGCTCCTCCCACCAGTGATCTAGTGAAGGCCTATCGATGTGTATCGTGGCTCACAAGTCTAGTGAACCTCGACATGCATTGGCTTCAGGTACTCTTACCAAGTATTATTTGTTTTGAAATACAGTACTGTACTAAGCTTAAAAGATCTATAGATTCATAAAAAAAATTCTGGGCATGTGATTTTATTGTATACAATATACCTTCCATTTTTTAACGTTATTTTTCATTACCAGTATACTGATCTAGTAAGAAAAGAGGAGCAGCTGAGTGGGGGACGTCGGAAAGCTTGCATACACCTTGTGGTGCAACACATTGCTGCACACTTGGGTCCACTGTTGGCTACCCCATATGTTGTAGAAGCTTGCCTTGTTCCTGCTCTAGCAGAGCTGGCTGAAGTAACACCAGATCCACATGCGAAGAGCACTCCAGCCTCACGTAGACTGGGTACTGATGGATTAAACCTTCCCAAAGCACACATCCTATTTGACTTCCTTATGGCTTCCATGGAGGTAAGGTTACCCCTGAAATTTATGTCTTTAGATTTAGCATAAGTTTCAGCATAAACTTTGATATACTGTACAGTACAGTATGTGTGTATGTGTACTTTATTACTTTGAATGAGTCATGTTCCTAAAGATTGTTCATAAGTCCAACCTTAGTCTTGTTGATATCAAATGTATTGTAAAAAATGAAAAATTAATGATGTACTGTACAGTACAGTTATACCCTACAGTGCAGCCTTTATACCAAGTACAGTATACTCTTCTCCTCTTTGGTAATATAATGTTGTCAGGCATTTTCTTCCGCATAATCCAGTCTCATTTACATTAAACACCTGCCCTGGCAGGTAGCCTCCTCAACAATGATGTTCATATCTTTGAAAGTTCATAAGTCAAATGTTGGTAAGTAGAGGAACACCTGTATATGTAAATAATGTATCTCCAAAGCTTTGAAATTTAAATTTTGTTGAAATTAATTTTAGAGTCATGAACTCCTCAAGTGCCTGGACAATCTGATCATCTGCTTGTTGACTGGCCACAAGCAGGCAGCAGAAAACATCCTTTTTCGTGGCCAAAAATACAACCTTCGTTTGTTGTATGTCATCCTCTCCCACACCCGCCTCAGGAAGTACTGCCTCAAGCACATACTCTTCGACAAAGTCAGGTAATTTAGTGTACACTCTATCTTGATCAATAAATGGAAAATCAAATAAATCATATTGAGTGAATTAAAAGTTTTTTGAATGTATAGATTAGTGATTTTGATGAAGTTAAACATTTGTGCCTAGGATACAGGTATACTATGTTTATACACAGTATGCCACCTCATTCTTGTCTGACACTAATGCATTAGGAGACCAGAGTGTTTTCCTTTATTGTAATTAAATTAATTCCAAAAAAATAAGAGATGGAAACTATCAACTCTCAGTACAGTATTTGTTATGACATGATCCACTTTTTCAACATTATAATCTTAATGAAACTTTATAGGTTTTCTAGGTTTCCCAGTTTTGTTAACATGAAGACAATTGATGAAGAAGGCCTTAATGAAGTGGTCCCATCAGTTTGGTGGACTTCTAAAGATGAAACCTTTATTCATGGTAATAAAGCAGCCTATGATAAGTCGTGCAACACAATCCGCTTAGCTGTAGAAGGTGAGAGGTGTTCAGCCTTAATCTAAATGAGTGAAAATTTTAATAACTGTGTCCATAAAACTGTGCAGCCATGTATACACAAGTAATAGTTAAGCTCATTTAAATACTGACATTATTATTAATACTTTTTTTATATTGAAATTTTAGAGGTTGAAGAGATACAAGTAGCCATCTTGAGGCAGCTGTTAAATGCCACTGATGCTCCCACATATCAAGAGAGCAGCAGGGCACTGTTTCTGGCCAAGTTCCGCACTTTCCTCAAGGAGCACGCGCCAGGGTCTAGGGTGAGTAACAATAGGAAAGGCGTAAGACATCTCACAGTCACTTTATTGGGAGCCTTTGAAATTAATATTATCACTTAGTTGTTCTGTTCTGTGTGATATATTACTATAGTGTTTCCCACCGTCCAATAGGAATTATATACCTTCAAATAGTCCTCCAGTCTTATTTACATTTTCTCTGTCCCAATTCCTGTACCATTGATCATCTTTAATTTTCTCATCAGTTTTCATCCATCCTCTCCACTTACCTGACTCAATGTTCTTCGTTTATCCAACTACTCTTTCCTTTGATTTAAATTCTCGATTAAACTCATGCATTATTACTCACTCCTCTCACTGCACACTATCTGTCGTTGAGAAGGCTTGTTTGTCCTCAGTGCTTTTGTATTCTCAATTGCTTGTCATATACAGGTTCGCACTGACAGGCTTAGATTCACATTGGTTGTTATTATTATTGTTATTATTAATTCAGGTTATTCTTAAAATGATAAACTTGCCAAGATGTTTCCAGGGTCTCATTAATCCCCACCTTAATAAAACTTACCTCAGATTAACATGAGGTTTTTAATCTAACAGAACTACACATTTCTGGTCCTTGATCTGGGTACAGCGTTTAGTTTGACTCCGTGTTTTAGCATTTATTGTTATTGGTGAATTATTAAATGAATCCTTCCTCCGTTTTAGGTACCTGTCGTTGGCTACACTCCACTTCCAGTCATTCTCTGCCTCTTTCACCGTCTTTTAAAAATCTTCAACGAGCTATGGAAAATTGAATCTCGAGAGCCTGAGGTTGTTATCCCGCCTCGACTCTTCTACGATGGGACCGTCAACTACTTTGATACGCATCGATTGGGTGGGCTTGAATCACACTTAATGAAGACTCTCAAAAAGGAGTTGGTTAAGGCTCTTCCTAATACTCACATGGACACTTCAAAGGTCTGTATCGTATTGTTTGCTTTTGTAGAGATTATATTCATGTCTGCTTAAAATACCAAGTACGAATTCTAAAAAAAAATTCTTAGTTCAAATTTGATAGACTGTACAGTATTTCCATAGAATAATGATACGTCCACTTACTCCAAAAAGTACCTTTATTGAGGAGTCCGATGAATTTCAAAATGAAAACCGTCACCGTCCTGTTGTCTAGGTAGGGTTGTCAAAATCCTTCATCTGTTGTGTCATATTATCTGGCACAAAATCCTAAAGATTCCCTGTATAAAGTGGAAGTTGTCAATTCATGAATTATTTTGATGGGGATGTTGGGAAAGTGGGTTTAAAGGGGTAGAAGGTAAGTAATTTTATTTATGTGTGTAGTAATTATTCAAATCTGGTGATCCTCCACTCCCTTAAAGCTATGGACAAAGTATTTATGCTTTCAATTTTCCAGGTGATCAGTGAGTTGGACAATGCAACAGCTGGTGTGAGTTCTGTTGAGGACATTAACTATACTATGCATAACAGCGAACCCTCAACATCAGGTGTGTTGTCAAGTGATTTGTAGACATGGACTGAATCTGTGAGTGATTTACTAATAAAGTTTATATATTAAGATGTGTGAACCATTCAAGTACTATTTTAATGTTCATTCATATTCATCATGCAATGCACAGACTTTCCACACCATCTTATCAGACTTTTATCAGTGAATCGGTGAGGATTTGTTTATTCAATGCCAGAGTCTCATTTCTTCACTCTCTACCCAGTGAATTCTCAAAATTCTTCAAATGGACTAATGCTGCATAAATGTCTAAAATCTTCCTATTTAATTTCTTTAGTTATCCTTACACTAGAGGCTCATAGCTATGTGTACAGTAAGTTGTGTGTAGACAGGTTTGAAGATACACAACTGCTAGCTCTAATACAAAGAAAATGCATCTGTAATTAGGAAACATATGAGAGTACAGTACTGTATGGAGAAGCAGTTAAGAATAAGGTTTAGAACATATTAAAATGTATCTTTCATTATTTTATGGAATCATAGACTACCAATAGGCTATCTCTTTTCTCTATCTTATCCAGTGAAGATACTGTATTTGTTAAGTCCAAGTCTGAATAAGGTGTAGTGAGTATCTTTCTTCAGACTTCAATTTTTTTTAATTATTTTACAGGTGCAGTGTTGGGTAAGGCATTAGTGTCGGGGGAGCCAACTGTAGAAAGTAGCATGCGACTCGTCAATGTCACGCCCGGGGATGTGGAAGACAAGCCTGGTCAACACGGGAACTCAAAGCTGATGAGAGATTCCCTGCTTCATCTGCTTGATGGAATTATACTGCTGTACCACATTGGTGCTCACAAGCAGCTGGGCAAGGTGGCAGCACAGAGGGACTCCATGAATGACAATATCACCCATGTCTTAGAGATTGATAAAAAGATGAAGTACTGTATTGAGAAGGTAAGAACCAGATTATTATTTTTTTCTTTGACACATATGCTGAACAACAGGTGGTTGACACGTTCAGTCCTGTTAATGGAGTAATAAAATGTATTGATAAATTAACTCAAGCAAAGAAGAATTAAATGATTGATGAGTGTGAATAGTGAGGCAGTAAAATTTATGAAAGTGTAATAGAAAAGGGAAATTTTCGAAAGTATAAGAGCTCCTGTTTTATGAATCTTTCTTTGGAGATGAAGGCTGTCAAAAACTAATTCTTAACTGCTACACTGATAAAATTTTTTGATCTGGCATAGGGTTCAAGTCCCACCTTACTGAGTGAACTGAATGGGTCGAGGGAAGTGTTCGTCAACAAGCTGGAGGAGCAGGCAAGGCAGCAGGCGTGGGTCATCGCTGCCATACACTCTACAGAGAAGTACTCCCATCTTGTGTCTCTCATGCGGGTCATCCTCTCAACACTCAAGGTAAGTCATAACACATTTATCTCATTCTCTTTGTCTCTTACCATCACTACTTCATCCTCTCTGTTTGTTACTATCTCTACTTTGTGCTCTGTCTCATAATATCTCTATCTCTGCACTTTATCACTATATTTATCTCAGCATGTCAGTGTTCCTCTCTCTTCTATATTAATCTTTAGTCTTTACTGTCCCTCATTATATTGTTTCATCCTCTGCCTCTTAAACATTTCTGCCATTGAATATTATATTACTATTTCTCTCTCATATCTCACTATTGTTCTTATACAGTCTCATTAAGTCTCTCATTAACTTCTGTTTTGTCATAGAGTTCACTTTTCATCCCCATTTTATCTCTCATCCCAGACACCACATTTAAGGATGCATTAAGAAGCGGTAATCACTCGTGTTCTAATCCCCAATTCCGTTTTCTGTCATGTGCAGGATGCTTCCAACGAGGGGGAATTATTTGGGTTCGTACCAGATTTCTACGTCGAGAGCTTGACCGAGATGTGCACAGCATTGCGCCTCTACTTCACTGTGCCCCCGGAAAGTATACCAAGTAAGTTTAGCTTTATTTATTTCTACATTTAGAATGGGCTTTCCAGTAGGTTATCTGGTCTGGGGTTGACACCAGGTTTCTCCTTGTCCAGAGACTTTGGACTAGTAACCCCAAAATAGCCATCCTACCTTAAGGGCAGGTGGATTAGGTTAGGTTAGGTTAAGGAAAGAATTTTTCTGATTTGTATTAGATGAAGCATATTGCCATAACAAATTTCTTTAAAGATTACATCATAATAATATTTCTCTTTTGACTGATGTTAAACTTATAAATGATAAGTAGTATAATTTATAACTTACGTGTAAGTGTTAAATTAATCAGTAAGGTACATTCATGTTAAAAGCAAAAGAAGATGCCACACAATGAGAGTTGTTGTATAGGGTGAAAATGTCACTGTTGTTCTCAAAGTGAGATAGACAGAGGATAGTGAAAAGAACTGAAGTCCAGTTATATACTAAATACAGTACATAAGATATATTTGTCAGTATTGTAATATATAAGTTATATTCTTTTGTTTGTAGGTTCTCAGAATCTACTCACCAGTGTGGGAGAATTCCTAGCTTTGCACTTCTGTGATTCACGAATTGTCTATGCTGACAGCAAAGATTCCCTCATCCAGGCCCTTGCAGGCTTTGTATGTCACCAAACAACCCTGACTGCTCTTGAGAATATGCCAGAGGGAAGGTAAGATTTTTCCTTCCTCTTCATTTTGCATATACAGGTAATATACTTCTAGAAATACTGAACTTATCAAATGTGTTGAACTGTCATATTTGTGTAAAGATCTCTGGTCTTCAACAAACTTTTGAACTATGAAATGAAATATTCAAACATTAATTAAAGTGTTGAACCATCTAGACCCTTAACTGAAACCAACTTCCCTGGTTCAGGTAGTACTTTAAAAACTGCCTACCCGCTTGCTAAGTAAAGGATATGTTAATTTATCAAAACTAAGGGCTCTTCAATGATGATGTAAAATTTTGATTCTCCTTCTCTATTTTTTGTCAGTAATGTAGTTACTATTTTTTTGTTACAGCCGAAAACAAATGGTTCGAAATCTTCTCCAGCCTTATGAAAATAGAGCATGGGCACAAAATAACTGGATTTTGGTACGATTTTGGAAAGGCTGTGGATTTGGTTTCCGCTACACCAAAAGTCCACACATGACTAATAAATTTGGTCCTAAGCCAGCACACACAGACAACCCCAACTTCACCCAAACAACAGGTAATTTTAACACATATTTAAACCTTGATAACCAGGACCCACACAGCTTGAATAGATAAATGACTGCATAACCTTCAAGTAACTCATCTCTGTAGATTGAATTTTAGGGTGGTCTGCTAAATTTTAAGTTCATGTTTTAACACCATAAATTAAGGAAGAAATTATTATATTAATTGTGAATTAATTATTTGGTTAGTAATTGGATGTACAAGCAACACTTAAGGACTGAATGGTGCAAGGAAGCCATAGATCATTTCTTCGTACTATCACTTTATAAGAATTACTCCCCTGTGGCATGTATATTTGGACTAGCACTTGGAACTTATTTTTGTCTCACATTATCTAACTCTTTAGTATACTGTACTTGAGTCAGCCACACCAGACATCAAGTTTTAAATGCCAGATGTTTCCTGAAAATCTAGTTTATGACCATGACTGGATCAGGTGATTTAGTTACCTAAAGTGAGCTGGAACTAGGGACTGGCCCCAAATGAAGGCCATAGAACACATAACTTGTGTGATGGCAAGACTCTTCACCATTCAGTGTAAAGTAGCAGCTGTCATCTCTGATATCCATTTTGAATGGCTGTGGCTGAGACTGAAAGAGTGAACTAATTATGTAGTCAGTTGTTCCAGCTTCCAGAATTGAGGTTCCCTGGGTTTTTAAACTGTAGACTTTGGCTAGTTTACTTGAGTTACCGGGTCAAAGCTCAGTTATAAGATGGGATTTCAGGATCAGTTCCTCATTTTTTTGTACAGTACTGTGATATTTTGCATGAAGTTTTGATTTATTTAGGCTAATAATTTATCTACTTCCCACAGCTCCCTGTCATTCGCTGACATTCCAGAGACACGTGGTTGAAGTCCTGGAGAGTTCATCTGACATAGCCATACCCTTCCTCAACTCTCTGTTGAACCAGCTCAACTGGGCCTTCTCTGAATTCATTGGAATGTTACAGGAGGTAAAACACCTGCACACATTGGGAATTTTATATTTCATTATTTTTTTTTATACTTGTACTAGTTTTCTGTGTATTGAATGGATTTGCTGTAAGAAAAAAATAATCCCACAGTCTATAGATTTTTACTTATGAAAAATTTGACTTTGGCACTTTATTTATAAATTTATTTTACTTGTAGAAGAGAAATGATATAAGTTGCATAATTTATCCTCAGATCCAGAATGCATCAAACCGTCCGGAACGTGTATTTATTGATTCAAGACAACTCCGCATATGTGCAACGTGTTTTGATTTAGCTTTGGCTCTCCTCCGAGTTCTGGAAATGATTGTTAACATCGCACCACAGTTGTTTACAGATTTCTCTCGCCCTAATGCAGAACTTCTCTTGTCAAGGTTATGTCAGGTATGTAGTGTCGTAGCATCATTTCTACAGTTTGTATTTCCTCTTTCTCTGTCGGTATGAAATTATTACCGTACCATCACCTGGGTTGGAGCTGGTGCATAAACATTATGATTGAAGGCAATTTACACCTTAGAGATTGTACTCTCAAATTAGGCTTTTGCTAAACAAAATTTGACCCAACATTAAGTGAGAAAGGGCGTAAAAAAAAAATTATCAAATAAAGCAAATTAACATTAAGTGATTTAATGCTAAACAGTGATACCTGTACTTGTGATAAAATTACTCATATCATATCTTATGTATTTTCTCTTTGTCTTGACAGTTGTTATGCCAAGTTTTCAACCGTGTCAGTGGCTGGTCTGGGTGTTTTGGCCATGTTGTGGGTCTTGAGATTCCAGGTCTAGAAACTATCCACCAGTACCCCATACTAACAGCGGTGACTGGGATCCTCGTCACCCTCATCAGCCACGACTTTGATCAAGGTGAGACGTCGGGAGATATGGATATCTTGGCAATATTTTGAACCTTAATGAATATGTACATTGTATATCTCCTTGACTCTCTCCTTAAAAGCCCACAACTTTACTTGCATCAACATCCATCTTCAGCTTCTTCCTCTTATACTACACAGTATAAGTAATAGTTCCGTTAACTGGGATCCCCATTAGCCATCAAAGAAATGACAGCCATAAATATCTTCAACTTCAATCTCATTTTGTCTTTTTCTACTCTATCATTGAAGATGCTATACTCCCACTCTTATCATGATTCAGACATCTCTTAATCTATTTGTATCAGTACATTAGTATCAGCCAACACTTTTTGGAAAGTTATCATAATTTTCTTTTTCTCTTTGTAACCAGTAAATCCCAAAGCTCCGGTGGCAACAAGAACCCTTCTGAATGAGCCCAGTTTCCAGTTAAGTTCTGTTTACCAGTTATTGGGTGGTCAGGATATCATCAAGGCTACACCAGGAATGGCATTTGCTGGAGCATCTGCCTCATCAACAGCCTCAGCACCTGACATAACTAATCCGTCAATTGAAGAAGGCTCCGGTGACCTAGAATATTTACTCCTGCCGGCTGTTCCAAGGGGAGGAAATTCTCAAGCATCAAATAATAATTTGGGCAATAAATTTTCCTTAAGGAATTGTGAGTATGCTTTAACATGTACCATAATTACTGTACTTGTTTATTGCCATCAGGCCCCTATTTAAACATAAAATTAACTTTCAGTAACTTCATTTATCATGAATTTACACATTTTAGCTTGAGAAGGAGGACATCTTAAAATGATGAAGTAGTACACAGGGCTGCCTTAGAAGACACCCCGTCATATCCAGTCCCTCGTTCTCAGTTCTTGATAGCCTCATCCCAGAAACAAAATTGTGCCTTGATTAGTTAAGGTTTTTAAGAATTTGAAACATAATCTGAATAATTTGGTGAATAACAAGTTTGAACTTTTCAAATGTTGTCATAATGACATGACAATTTGAATTTATTGCTAATTAGTATAATTGATAATGATTTCAATATCCAGTACACATGACTTTGAATAGAAATAATCTTTTCTTTATTAATTATCAAGTTATTTTATTATATATCCTCATAAACAAGACAGAGAAAAAATAGTGTACTGTACAAGTTTCTTTCCAATTAATGTTTGTTTGTGATGTACAGTAATTTCTTTTGCCAGTTATCAGAAGATGCATTTGCTTTCCAAATTTTATTTACCTGCAATGTTGTCAATATTACATCCCTGTCTCTTCTACCAAATTTGTATTTTCTTTTGATAAAATTAGTCCTATACCTCTCTCATATGATAAGTTTTTGTTTGCTCGTGATATTGTCAGCAGTGTACTGTAGACCTCTGTTGTAGCCAGATATCAACACTTACACACTAATTCCTCAATAAGACTTCCACAGTGCAGTATATGTCATATTTCATTTTATATAATCTGGTAATTTATAATATTAGGTTAAGCATTTTATACATTTGAAAGTTACTGTAGTGAAGAAGGATTCAGCAAGTTTTAATATACAGTATAATTTTGTCAACTATTGCAAGCCCTTATCCACTGTGTTGGAGAGTGGGACAGTACAGTATCAGGCATATCACACTCCTTCAGTTGTTGTCAGTCATTCTGTCTTATATCTTCTGTTATGGTGTTCCCTTACTATGATAGCATAATTGATTATATGCTGACCATTTCAGACCCCGATGATGTAACTATTATCGAGTTAAATCAAGTGGAGCGTGTTCTTAGTCATTTAGAAGCTTGTGTTGAGAGCCGTGGGGAGCCCACCTCAGGGGACGATGAAGACTCCTTATGTACAATCTGTTATGCATACTCAGCTTCTGCAGTATTTGAACCATGCGCACACTCCTCCTGCAGGTGAGTCATCAAAACTGTATCTCTCACTGTTTAGAAAACTTGCCTCATGTGATTGTTACTCTGTTCTTCCACTACTGTACAGTACAGTAATGAATTATGAATATCATACATTTTGTGTGTGTGTTTGTTTGTTTGTTTTGTATTGTTTTCATGTATATCTTATGATCTTCTTACACTCAAGTCATCTCCTCTCCAGTAATTGATAAGTAGCCATATTTAACAGTAATTTTAATAATTAATCTATACCGGCTGTGTTTATCTTACAGGGCGTGTGTAACACAGCATTTGATGAATCGATCTGACTGTTTCTTCTGCAAGACAACAATACAAGTGGTTACCGACCAGACTACTGGAGCCGTCATATACCAATCCCAGACTTTGGATAAATCTACAGACCAAAAGCCAAAGTAGCCATCCTTTAATGTGTCACACAAGACACTTGTGCACACCATGACACAAAGCTACAGGAACTGCTGTTCCTCTTCAGTAGTTGAAAGCTAATACAGAGATACTTATAAGACTGGTGAACATTTCTAAAGAAACTTGAAACACCTTTTACAGTGTTAGAAACATAATCATGTAAATTATGTATGCTTAATATAAACAGTTACTGTGGAACTGCAACCAAAGGATGAGGTTATTAATGCCAGTACTTAATATCAGCCTTCTGGTTTGCATAATTGTACTTATATTGACATTTTTATAAAATATAAACTCAAGAACCCAGCTGTGTTCTAATGGTTCCAAGACTGACAAACTGCAAGAATGTGAGTGCCTGTAGCTCACATTATTTATTTTGAACATGTGAACTCCAGGTTTTACTTGATCTACCTTCCCACCTCAAGCATTTTTTTTGCATGGGTGTCTTGTAGTCAGTAGTAGCTCCTTGTTTTGTATCAGGAAATGGACTAACCTTTTTCAAACAGAAAGTAACTTTCTGTATTACTAATATGAATTGGTCAAGAATAGTAATTAATTGCTGTTCATTGACTTAATATTAAGGCTTATTCATTGCAATAGTCAGATTTGACTAGAGCAAATTATTTGTTGCTGGGAAGTATCGACGATCAAGATGCTGTCAATAGTGGATCGCATTGGTTATTCTTGGACAAATGAAACTTTCAAGGTGTGTGAGAACGTGGTGGTGCAATTTTTAGAAACAAGTAATTTATACTCAGACTTATGACCAAACTCTCTCCTAAAGTGACTCACATATTATAGCACTAAGTTCATGGGTAGAGAGTGCAGGTTGACCTCAGACATTAGTTGCCAGGATGTAATTCATTATTTAGTTACATGTTCTTCTTATAGCCGAGTCCCTGAGAAGGGAACTTTAGAAACAACAGTCACCTTGTAAGGTAGCCAGCAATGAGTCACATCAGCACATGCACACCAGACCTGGCAACTGGGTCAACCATATTGATCTTTTAAATGCCATTCTTTCAAAGGCACTGGGTCATCGGTTTGACAGTAATCACCTCCCTCCTCCCTTGCCAAGTTTAATACTGTTGAAATATGTGGATGTTAATTGGAAAGTTTGTGTGGATAGTTCCCTTGTGCTCTACTACAGTATAACTTATATGAAAATAAGATTAATACCTTTAGGGAGATGTATTTTCATATTAGCAATTGGAGCTCATTATTTTAGAAGATTAAGTTATAGTGCCACCTCCTCCCATTATCTAGTTGACTTCAGACAACAGAGTCACTTAGAGATGTCATTTGGTCATAAATGAAGGATTGATCCTGAATTTCCATTTTATGACTGAGCCGAGGTTAAGCACCACAGACAGTCTCAAACCCTAGTGGGTAGCATGTTAAGTAGGTTGAAACTGAGGGGGTGAAGTGTTGAATGTCCATTTGTGGCCAACCCAGATGAAAAGTACAGTACACTCCTGCCAGTGTAATGTCACAACTCATTGCCACTTACCTTAAATAGTGATTAATGTTTCTAAAGATTCCTTTTTGAGGATTTAGCTGTGACAAGAATGTGTAACTGATTAAGGAATGAGTCCTGGCCACAGAAGTCCTGAGGTTAACCTGCTATATTGTGTGAGACATTTAGTCTAGCCTGGGTCATAAAAGGGAATTTCAGGATCCTTCCTTCCTTCCTACCTTTCAAAACACCAATTAACTTTTACCTGTATTGCTACATAGATGTAGTCGAAAATTGGTGAGTGTGGTAAAGTGTTCATCAGTTGTAGGAGTATGCTAGACACTTGGTCCTTAGTCTAGTGTATCTTGTTTCTGTTTATTTATCAATGATGAGAATCTGTCTGGAGAAATGAAAAATGAAACTGTTTTTAATAACTTTGTATTGAATTTTTTATTAGACAATTATGGATGCAGTTATCAAATTTATAAACAGTACAGTATCATTAAAAACAAAAATTGGTCTTTATATTGTGATTAAGTTGTCTCTGTACAGTTAATGTTTCTTCAAGTTGTCTTATCAGTTCCCGAAATTTGAGGCATGATTTTTTTTCTAACTAAATCTAAGAGGCTAAATTTTATAACTTAACTAACTAGAAGTCGTGAGATTTTATCACTTAACTTTGATGCTTTTATTGTGTGAGTCAGTACTGCAGCATCAAGGGTTGAAGCTGAGGAAGGGTTTGAACGAATATTGCGTAGGTACTTGTCGAAAACCACTCTTGCTTATATGAGCGTAATGGCTTTGTATGAATTTTGCACCAGTATTGAAAACAAATTCGTGAATGCACATATATATGACTATATCACACTGCCGATGTGAGACAAGCAGAGTATGCTGATTGTGTAGTGCTTTCCCATGCACCATGTAACTGTTGTGATACTGATGCACTCTAACGGTCTTTAGCTTCAGCTCCTGCCTTACACTTGCAATGAACTATAAGCAAAACGTCCCCAATTACTACTAGGTAAGTCACCACATAATCCATCATTAATCATTGCTGTAACACCTGCTTTAAGACTTGCTAGAGATGCCGCTGGTTCACTTAACTAAAAGAGACATTATAAATTGTACATCATAATTGTCATTGTTGTAACACATTGAAACTTAACTTTTCAAAATTTAAGTCCTTAAAGGTATTTGTCCAATAATTATATCAATATTAATTAAAAAACTTGAAGAGGTGTTTGAAATGTGCAGTTATTTTAGTCATCTCTTAGTCAAGTTCTTAATGGTGTATATTGTTCATACTACCCGGTAGGGAATCAGAAATAATTCTTAACTTTTCTATTTTTGATGTTTGATTAGGAATCTAAGAACTGGAGGCTAATAATTCCTACCTTACATTAATTGTCAGTTATGTTGGTGAATATTGCCCGAGAGACAAATTAAATAAATTTTTTTTTGTAAGTGTGAAGTGCATTACCATTGTTAGTTTGTACTTGGCTCTGATTATAATTATCTTTCATTTGTATTATATTCACATTCTTCCTTTAACAAAGTGAATAGATGTATAGCGCTTTTCTTATTCTCTTTGTTATTTTTATGGTACTGGATGACATATGTAGTAAAAACTTGGAAAGAGAGGTGGAAAGCTCAAATTGGAGTTGAATTAAGATATTATAATGTTGCAGTACATTTAGATATTACCCAAATAATTTACAGGAATAATTTTTTTATTGTCCTGTTGTTAAATGGAGTGGCCTTGTTCTTGTATTATTCCATAACCTACACTGTGAAATGTTGCCAGAAATATAAAGGAACCATGGTGAAAAGTACTGCTGAATCAGTAGTGTGGGTTGTCAGGGGAAGACTGTCCAGTGTGCCAAGAAGAAGGGAAGAAATGAACCCCCTGAGGCCCCCTGATATATATCTGATGTTGGGCAGTGAATAATATGTTTGGGGCAGCCCTTTCCATTTTAACAGTAAGACAATAAGCAAGATGAAAACATTTTATATAAGGCAGAACATGAGCATCTACTTATTTAGTGAAGTGAATTTTTTATTAACTCCTAGATAATATATTTACTTGATTTTATCCAATGGTTTTGTTTCACATTATGATTCTCCATTGTATTTAACAACAGACTGTGTAAATAAAACTACAGAATTGTTGTGAGAACAATTCAATCGTACCTTATATAAATTACTTATATTTCCTTATTACTTATTGTGATGTAAGAGTGTTGTATAAACCAAACAGGTATCCTATACTATAAATGACTGGTTATTGTTTGTCATTGTTCTCAGGATTAGAATGTTAGGGAATACTTCATAGGGTGTTGGCTGGTGGCTTGTGTACACTCGCTCGAAATTGTATCTATACGATTTTGTGTTATACAATAGGACAACTGACAAAGGATTTTGGTAAAGACCCATGAGGCATACTGTTACTCACCAATCGTAAAGCAATGAAATTATTTTATATTTCAAATTAAGTAACTAAATTAGGCCTACCATAATATGTAGGAATCTCACAATCACGCCTGCCAACCCGAGTGAGACAACAGTATTAGTCAGTTCTAAATCCATGAGACCCAAATGAAATATACTTTTTTTGCCAACTGGATGCCAATTTTTCATATAAATGACCAACACTAACAAAACAAAGGTATTATTGCAGTTTCGGCCAATACACGGCCGACTGTTTTAATCATCCCCAACCTTTAGATCTCTTTATTTGAAGTATTTCTAACCCCATTTCAACCAGAGGCAAAAAATAATAAGGTCAGAAATGAATTTTAAAATTTGCCATACTTTTTGGGCAACTCTAAAATGGGTACTTTCACCTGGAAATAAAGGATAAATTCGATTAAATCAAACCAAAATACACAGGATAAAATAATTTCTAAACTACTAGGGCATATTGGCCGAAACTACAGTTTTACCCAAAAATAAAAATAAAATTGAATATACCTGTAGTAACGAAGTCGGGGCCTTACCACCCATGTGGTGATGACGTGTACAGTACAGTATGTAGGCCGTGAAGGTTAAAAAACTCTTGGAGAACTCCGCTCCCACCATCACTAAACATCGAAAACTTCTTAACGAAACTCTGGTGATATTAATTTTGTACCCATAATATATTTTGTTTATTGTTTTTTGAATGTTTAAGTACAATTTTAAATAAATTCATGAAACAATAATACTGTAATTTAAAATATAACGGTGACAGTTTTCTATTTATTTTCTATTTATTCGTCACTTTAAAACTTATTTAGTATTATTAAATCACTATTCAGGGTCTTTAAAGGACCAGCCGACCGCCGCCAGTTGTAAACACGCCGTTTGTTGTGATGGCCCGACCGTGTTGTTGTTGTGCTGGCCAGACCGTGTTGGGGGGAAGTGTCCAGTGTACCGCCGCCTTAAAACATTTTCACCAGGATTGTAATGACCTAAACTGTCGACGACCAGCTAAATAAAGCAGCAGCAGCATTTTCACCCTTCCTCTGGAGCCGCTCACACAGGTAGGTTAGACCTATCGTCTCGTCACCATTATTTCCGTGTAATATTTTACCCGGACGTGCATATGTATGTAAACAACTGTCAACACACGAACGGTCCAACGCCATCTCTAGAACAAGTATCTATCTCTTGTAGGAACAATGAGAAAGGAAACCACTGACATAAACTCCCTGATGGAAATGAATTGTCCAGAGCTGTTCAGACCGGTCATACAGATGTGTAGTGCAGTAGAGCATGGAGATGTGATCTTTATAACGATGTCGCGTCTGCTTCTTGTGTTATGCTAATGGGTTAAGTCTCAATTTTAGGGAAGGTGATCCAAATGGCACGAACCCAACGGCAACCTTCATAGAGCACTCACACGGAGACCACAATCACACATTCCTCGTCGAATTCTGGCATTTTACGAAATCCACTTAAGATATATGACAGGCAGTACTCGCAGTTGTCCTTTGCCATATTGCTGGTACTTTCACTATCACACGGCATGAGATGTTGTTGGTCAGAGAAAGAACTGCAACACTTTCTCTTGCTCAGAATCAAATTATTTCCACTGATAGCAGATGGTAACAACAGAGGGACAATGCTTTCCCTTCGTCTGTATCACTAAGCGGAGAAGGAAAAACAAAAATAGGATGTCTTTTTTTTACCAGTCTCTGGTAGCCAGAACAAGGATAATGCTCTTTTTTGTTCAGTACCATATACAGTAACTGTTCTTTCTAGTTATCACGAGACAAGAAAAGATGTCATCGAGAGCCAGGACACTGCCCTCTCTTGCTCTATGTGGCATTCTGTTGCCATTTCCACTGTCAGGAGGTGGGAGGAGATGGTAGTGAGATTTTGTGAGGTCCCCTGCGAGGACCAGATTCCAGGAGACGCGGGGAGGTGCGACACAGGTCAGACGACGTCCCAAACGGCACTGTGGGTTTTTATGATGCCCGGGAGTGTACTCGGTGTCCTCCCCACCATAAAGATGCTCACGATACCATTACGTCCCGGACACTAACCTGTCTCCATTTTTGCTTCCTTTATACGTTTAGTCATATACGATTCATTAAAATCTCCAATTATGGAAATATTTAAACACGGTTATTAGTTTTGTGTTGGATGTTGTGAGACCCCTGGCTGCGGCAAGGGCTGAGGGGGACTAGGAGCCTTTAAACCTCCACATATGTTGTCATATATTGTTGGAGGCGGCGGGGCAGCAGCATCCCGGCCACCCTGTAGTGCCCCCGCAGGTTAATTACGGGCATGGGGAGGCTAGTACCCTGGCCAGGCTTCCTGTACGCGCCGCCACGCAATCACATCCCGTTCAGTTTCGGTCGCCTTTGCCTTTGAAGCGTTATTTACAATGTTTAGTTTTCATTGATTTATAAATAAACGGTATTATATCATGCAAAACAGTATCACTCAATAATGGGATTTGGTCACGCTAGATAGACACTGACCAAGATTAGCTGGTGTCTCTCTGTAACAACTGGAGTACGACCTGCACTGTTGTTGACCCGTAACTAAACTAAATGGTTCGTGTAACTCCGGTACTCTCTAACTTTTTTTTTCTCGGTGAATTTTCGCTTGTGAGTTGTACAGTGTGAGGATACGAGTGTCTGCTGGGCCAATAGGGACCTTTTTTTTTGTGCGTAACGTCGTGTCAGTTATGCCGGGACGAGCAGTTCTCTGGTGCGACTGTTGTTTTTCGATACAGATACAGGTACACGTTCTTCTCCTCACTCTAACATTGGCTGTCAAAGGTACAATGTTTTAGTAACGAATATATAACTTAGCCAATACTTGTCCCAGTTCTAAATAATAGATATATTTGAGAGTTTCACAAAGCAGCAAACTATGACTTCTTTAGATAAGCTGTAGCTCATGTTCAAGTTGGCCGCCAATTTTACTGCTTGGGAAGCTAACAAAACAACCAGGTGTGTGTTTACCCCAATCAGTCCTAACCTGTTGTCCTCCTCAGGGTTAACATGAGTTTATTTCAGGATTAACTTGTACAATATTTTACGTATATTTCAAAGTGATTAAGTTATTAAATAGAGGGTTATTCTCATAGTTAATATTATTTTAAATTATTAGGTGAGTGTGTTAAATATTTTCTTCTCAGTTTAGAGGTCGAGTGACATTACGAGAGATCATACACGGTTTAGTTAATAAAAGGTACAGGCCAAAGGACATCACCCACCACCTTCATTCACATCTCCCACGTTGCAAGTCGTCATGAAAGGCGACACACACTCAGGTATTCCAACTCGGGGGTTAAATTCTAAAACTTACTAGAAACCCAAACTTGATGTGTTCACTCCCGTATACAACTGGGCCTTATGCCAACGGTGTCTGATGTGGCTATAGAGAATGACATTGAATTAGATGTTACTGTTATATTCTTAAAGACAAATTTTATAGTAGAACAAATCGTAAAGACTGTGTATTTCTCTTTCAATGATAAATATAAGGATTTGCTAAGGTTCCGCCATAAAGGATTGAAAGTTCCATTGCGTTCTGTTGTTACATTATTTAACACAATTATTATGCTGTGTTGAAGATCGAGAGTATAAAGCTTCATTATCTTATTTATATACGTGTTAAATGCTCTTATGACATGCTGAACTATTATGCTTGAAATTCCTATACCTATAATGCCTAGTTGTCAATCTGTAAAGGCGGGTTGGGGATAGGAAGGGCATCCAGCTGTATAATTTTTGGTTCCAATTTATTCGCTAGTGACCGTGACAAGTTGACATGAGGTAATTACAGGTAAGCTCAGGCAACCGTGGAACATAGCGGGAAAACGATTATTATTATTATTATTATTATTATTATTATTATTATTATTATTATTATTATTATTATTATTATTATTATTATTATTATTATTATTATTATTATTATTATTATTATTATTATTATTATTATTATTATTATTATTATTATTATTATTATTATTATTATTATTATTATTATTATTATTATTATCATCGACACAAATCCCAGTTGGTTCCTTTTCCAGTTTATTAATCCAGGGTTACTACGCCATTTAATTTACAAATCCACGGTGGCTTCTCTTTTAATTTACAAATTACGGGTGGCTCCCCCATTTTAATTTCAAGTTGCAAAGTTGCTTTCGTTCTAATTTACTCAGTGTTTTTATTTTTATTTTTTTTATTGATCGGTTTCATTGTCATTAGGATTATAGCGAGGTTGTGTAGTGTGCAGGTAGTGAGGCGTCTTGGTGGGGAGGGTCACACGCTGCGCTCCAGGTAATGAGAGATACTAATCACTAATCAGCGCCAGCGGCCACCAGAGGGACTGTACCTGAACCTGCATTCTCGGTGGTTCTTATCTAAATATTCTTTTTTTTTTCTTGAGGATATTAATATGCATCAAGTTTCCCTCCTTCCTTGAGTAACGATGTAAGGATGGAAGTAAAATATGTCATGGAAATTACTGGGATCTATTTTATCGTGGCGCGTTCTGTAGTGCCAAGTTAGGTATTGTACGAACCTTTTAAGGCTGAATCTGCACCCGGACTTAAAGGTTCGTAAATTAATATTTATCCACTGTAACTGAGAAGGAGAGAGAGGGAGAGAGAGAGAGAGAGTAGCTTAGTTGTTGAAGCGTCCAGGTGTAATTTTCGCACCATTTTAGCCGTCATCTCTGAGTTATATTCCCAGTTAATCACTATGATGTCCTTAGTTGTGAAAAATAACAACTTGCGGGCCTTTGAAAATTCTGATCTCATATTCTCAAAGGTTTGTAACTGATAACGAAACACTGTACTGTACCTACCTAACAGTATAACTCAAAATAACACCAACATAAAATTTCAGGATAATTTGGGTAATATTTGACGTTCACTGTAGGAGGGATTAGGATTTTAACATGGCTCCTACTAAAAATAACAGTGTGCGATAGAGGGTAAATGTTAAGTAGTCAATGGTACAGTTCAGTCTTTTTACGGTGTATATAGCGGTCGAGGCGATGACGTAGGTATCTGTTCTTAACGCCATCTATCGCCCGTGACAGAACAAAGAGAATCTTCGTCAGGGGTCACAGAGTCGGCATTCTGTATAACATTTCTTCGTCTTTTATATACGGTTCATATAAAAAGAAAAGAAAAAAAATGTCAGATTATAGTATGAATGTTTCTCTGGCTACTTTTTTTTTTTTACTTGTGGTTACCGAGTTTTGTTTTTAGGTTTTAATGGACAGTTATTTGGCGTAAAACAGCTGATGTTTGTTAATGGCTGGGAGTCTCGTGGCGTCTCTCTCTCTCTCTCTCTCTCTCTTTTATTCCTGTTATTTCTAACATATTTTTCCATTAAGTTATGTAGGCTGCTGTAACTAATAGCTACGATCTCGTTAATATAAATTTCTCCACGGGTTATGAGTGACCGTGAAGACAGACTTGATTATATAACCCGTAATATGATTTTCTGCCTCTAAAGTTAGTGTTCCTTGAAGTAGCCTCTGTGGTGGGTGGGAAGCTGCGTGACTGTGAGGTTCAGTAACTCTTAGTCCCTGGTATAAGGCTGTGGTACTATAAGGCTGTGGTACTATAAGGCTCTCTTTTTATCCCTCCCACTTTTCCCTCCTTCCCTCCCTCAATACTCCCTCCCTCCCACCTTTCCCTCCTTCCCTCCCTTAATACTGCCTCCCTCCCTCCCTTCTTCGTAGATGGGTGAGGCGGCTCCTACTTGGCCATGCAGAGCGCAGAATGAGTTTAATTAGTTATCCATTCATTGACCAGCAGCTCAGTGGCGGCGTCTGGTCTATGATGCCCAGATAAGATCGGATCAGGGAGGGAGGGGAGTGTGGATCAGGGAGGGAGGGGAGTGTGGATCAGGGAGGGAGGGGAGTGTAGATCATGCAGAGGAGTGTGGATCAGGGAGAGAGAGGGAGGGGATTAAGATACGAAAAAAGGGAGAAACAGAGGGAGATTAGCGATGGATGGTGGTCACGGGAGAGGTCAGGATTGCCCTCTTAATTCCTCGTTGTCTGTTGTTTATGTCTCATTGGTGTCCTGTTAAACACTCTCACCTTTCTTGTGTTTTATCGTATTAACGGAGATTGTGGAACGTATCGTAAGGTTTATTTTATTTTTTTTTTTTACATTTTCTATACGGTGAATCATTGTAAGGGTATCGTAAGAGCTTTTTTTGACATTGTATGATATTTTTTAACTGTGGATCGTAAATTATCGTAAGATTGTATTTCTAAGTCTAAAGCATGATTGAGGATCGTGGGGTTAAAGAAATGTCTGAACTATAAGAAACCTGAATCAATGAGCAAAATTTGATAATATAAAAGTAATCAATCAGTGAATTTGTATAAAAATGAAAACAGAAAATAAAAAAAAATAATTTCTCTCTTAAAAACAAACCCACCACACTCACGTACCCTGATCCAACCCCCGTCGCCTATTGGCTTTAATGAACGATCGTAACCCATACTTTAGCTGCCTCACATCCTGGCTATTAGTGTTGGCCTCTCACGTCAGAAAATGTGACAGCCACAGAGCAGACGAGTCACAGATAGCCACTAACAGCACTCTCTACCTCCTGTGAGCCTTCGTGATAAGCTGTCTAGATAATATGTTAATATTTTATAGTCATTTGTAACTTCCTCTTCTTCCGAGACATTTTTTATAATTTTTTACTTTAATTTTTCTTATTCTCGTCTATGACATTTATACTCCTGCACTATACATTCTGAAGACAAACAACAATTAATGGTGACTAAAAATCATTCATTATAAGTGCAAACAACACCATAACTAACCTAACCTAACCTATACATCTCGAATACAAAACATTGATGGAATAATGCTACCGCTTCTCTGGCCTTGTCTGCTCACCCTGGCTCCACCCCGCCTTCATAATTCATGGAACACGGTACAAAAATCACCATAAATCACCGTAGCCATAGTGGTTAAACTTTCATAAATCACAGGTTCATAAAAGTTAAATTAATCACAAGAGTCGGTGGGTCCACTTATTGCCAAAACACACAACACTTTAACAGTGAGCACGTCTGTGTTCCTCCTCCTCCTGGCTACCTATACACACACGTGGACTTGTAAACCACGTGGAAAAAAAGAAACTATCACTTAAGTGCAGATTACACAAAGATACAGTCAGAGAAAGCTAAGCACAAACACCACCGACAACAGTATTATTATTATTATTATTATTATTATTATTATTATTATTATTATTATTATTATTATTATTATTATTATTATTATTATTATTATTATTATTATTATTATTATTATTATTATTATTATTATTATTATTATTACAGTATTTAGTTATATTTTAATGACGAGAGGAAAGGATAACAAAAACATTACTTAACCCAACATTAAGGAGTTATTATAATTGTTTAAAGTCTAAAAAAAATATATATATACTAAACATCACTTGACTATAGATGTCAAGGGACTGATCATTGAGAGTCATATAATACACGTGTGTTAGAATCAATTAAACGAAAAAGTCGACCACAGAAGTGTTTACCAATAACCACCAAGGACTTAACTACCATCGTAACTGCCTGAAGGTGTAGTGAAGATTATTATTTGTGTTTTTTACCTCATTCCTGATCAACACTAGCACACTACATAACCTTCCATTTTAAAATAGTGACAAGTTACTTTATCACATAATATCATCACTTGGTTTGTCCCTCATGGCGAGTCTTCATCCCTGACAAATTGAGAGTTAATGTAGTGTTTACTTCTGCATATTGATAAGGAGTATTTCTTTGTATTTTAGGACTTAGGCGTTGCCCTACTGTACATTCATGGCAATTTGGAAACTGATGAATTGCTCCCCCCCCCCCTTATTTTTTCTTCACTTTAGGACGCTGGTTTAGTTGTGAATGGCTGGGCACCTCCCTCTCCTAGTAAGGACGGTGGGTAGTACGTAGTGTTTGTAGCTTATTTTGACTCAGGGGGCGGCCTAATGGACACCGAAAGTCTTTGATGTTAATAATATTACTCCTTGATACTGACAGACACTCACACGACATTTAATACAAAGCTTTAAAGATAATAATATACTGTATTTATTAAAGTTTATTGTGCGAGTTTCAAAGCTTAATTTTTATTTAGAGAAGGGGGATAATATTGCTACTGTTATGCCCGGAAGGTTGATATATACAGCAATAGTTAGTGGTATAGTATCAGTAGTATTTTCCTTATATTGGTCAGGAGGAGACTTACACCCATAAAGGTTTTAACGTTGGATCAGGAATTAGGTATAACTCCGTCGTGTCTATACAAGATCTTGGCAGTAATCTCACTTCCTGGTTTTCTGTTATGGAATTTGACCTTAGACTAGCTTATTTCACCCATTGTAACCTAACCTAACCTAACCTAACCTAACCTAAGAGCATATTGGCTTCATTGCTCATAGAGAGTTTCCTTGCGTCTTTTTTTTAGCTCAGGTACGAGATATAACTCAGTCACCACCATTTAATTCCCACCTCATAAAATAATCTTTACATCTGATCATCGAGGATTATACTTTATGCTTTGAGAATTATCATAAGTGACAGATCAATAAGTCCTAATGCTTGTGCAGGAGTATTGTCTAGTTATTGATCTTATACAGGGGAGAATATAAAGAATAAATAGAATATATCAAATATTTTGTTTTTTCTTAGTGTCGGAACCTAACGCATTATGTGGTAAATTACTTGAGTTAAAAGTAAAGACGATCTTGTCAGTATAATCGGAACAAACAGTAGCTTGAGTGGCACGCACCCATCAATGTAAATATGTTACCCTGTTAAAAAGACGAAAACAAAAAATCATGGTGAATAAAATTGTATACTCTCAGCGCATGCGTGGGTCGGGTCCGCGTAGGTAGGAATAATTGTAAGGTTTGTTGAGGCGTTGGTGTGGCCGAGGGAATATGGATGTTGGTGGGCTAGTGTCTGGGGCCCAGCAGACGTGTTAATGAGGTGTTTTGGGGGGGGGTCGTGTGTGTGGCTGTGAAGGTCGGTATAGTCTAGTGGCGTAGGTGTATGTTGGCGTCGGTTGTGTGGGTGATCCTGCTTCTGTTGGCGTCGGTTGTGTGGGTGATCCTGCTTCTCGGTAGCGTCGGTTGTGTGGGTGATCCTGCTTCTGTTGGCGTCGGTTGTGTGGGTGATCTCTTGCTTCTGTTGGCGTCGGTTGTGTGGGTGATCCTGCTTCTGTTGGCGACGTCCGGTTGTGTGGGTGATCCTGCTTCTGTTGGCGTGTCGGTTGTGTGGGTGATCCCTGCTTCTGTTGGCGTCGAGTTGTGTGGGTGATCCTGCTTCTGTTGGCGTCCGGTTGTGTGGGTGATCCTGCTTCTGTTGGCGTCGGTTGTGTGGGTGATCCTGCTTCTGTTGGCGTCGGTTGTGTGGGTGATCCTGCTTCATGGGCGTCGGTTGTGTGGGTGATCCTGCTTGTTGGCGTCGGTTGTGTGGGTGATCCTGCTTCTGTTGGCGTCGAGAGAGAGAGAGTGTATTGTACCACGTAGGAGTGAAGATGGTTGTTTGGGGGGAGGGGGGAGGGGGTGGTGGTGGAGGGTCTGTGTTCTCGCTTTCATCCCATCAACACTGTGGCTTGTTAGTGCGGTACTTAATTAGTTTTAGACTCGTATTCCAATTATTTTTCCCACCTACATGAAAGGGTAATGGTGATGAGTCTTGTTGCCAGCTGGTGATAAGGTGTTGTGTCCAGGGGGGTTAATAAGGCTGTTGAATCTGTTGTTGACTTGTAGCAACCACGAGCCTAAATGTTAACTGATGGCTGTCATAGGTTTTATGGGTAATTGACTGCTGTTAAACTCTTGTCGTTGGAGACATTGATGGCCTTGTTAGCGGTCGTAATGGGTGTTTGGGGGAAGCTGCTGCGTGGATTATAAAATATATTAGTTGTTGGTCAGGTCTTTTCTCTAGTAATAGGGTCATTTAACACGTGTTTTTATTCTTAGGTTGACTTTAATGCTTCACTTAAGTCAAAAAACAACAGGGTATAAAATAAGTCACCTAGTTTAGATAGTGTTTTGTTATGACAGGTGTGTAAGTGTGTGTGTGTGTGTAACTGACTGACTTAGTACACACAGTAATTCTAAAAGCAATAATGAATTTTAACTAATACTTGAAGGTACAGTATCTTAGAATATGGTGTTAACGCAATTTTTTTCTTCAAATTTTTATGTTGTACAAAGTAGAATTTAGAATAACATTAAATTATCTGTTATTCTCTGTTCGTATTTTCATTTACAGTTTTTCTAGGTATAGTTTTATCTGTGGCTGAGTCTTTGCGTATTTCTTATCTCACACTACAAAGGAAAATAAAATATTAACCGCTGCTGTAAATTCATGTGAAGAATAACAATTTATAAACAGTTTCTAGACTATTTAACCTGATTTAAACCTTTACGTTAACTGATGATAATTTGCATATATAATTTATAACGAATCAAAAACTACTATAAGCAATGAACCCATCCACTGAAGCATTGGTGTCTTGTAATAGTTAACGAGTTATGTCTCATACAATGTTTCAGTGTTTCATATAAAAATTAGTATTTCTCATATTTCTCATATTTCTCACATCCTCTTTTGGTTTTCTCTATATTACGTATTTTGCTGCTTCGTTAGAGAAACTTTTCTCAATCTACGTCACCATACACTACAGTGAGCAGCCATTCACTTAACTACACACTATATACGCTAATGAGCCCTGACAACATACGAGGGAGGCTACACACTCTCCTATCTCGCCCCCCCTCCCCCTCCTTCCCCCCTTCCCTGAGAAACAATATGCAGAACATTGTCTAATAATGATTTGGATTTCCCAGTGTTCTAATAAAAGTTAGGTTAGGTTCAGTTGGGTTAGGTTAGGTTCAGTTGGGTTGGGTTGGGATGGGTTAGGTTGGAATTGGACGGGTTAGGATGGAGTTGGGATGGGTTGGGACACAGGTTAGGACGGGTTAAGGATAGGTTAGGTGGGGTTTGGATGGGATTTGGCACGGGTTTGGTTGCCAGGTTGGGTTAGGTTAGGATTGGAATTGAGTTACTGAAACAGAATAAGAAAATCTAAAGTTTTACACTGAAGAGAGAGGGCGCCAGAGGCCACCACTCGTTATGACCACCATGAAGTCTTACATAACACATGGGCGTTTAATTCTACCTTAGGAGGTGCTGGTGATGTAGACAGATCACTCACTCTGACCATAGGCCTTCTTGGGGTCTATACCTCTTTTAGGCCTACTAGAAACTGATTAATGTTTAGAATTTTAGTGTAGAAATTTTCCCCGTACGAGTCTATATTCACCTATACGTGCATTATATTGTGAGGGAGTGAGAGGTACTGATACTCTCTCTCTCTCTCTCTCTCTCTCTCTCTCTCTCTCTCTCTCTCTCAGCCAATGAACCGTCATACATCAAGCCTCTACCATCACAATATTTACCAGTGCCGCCTTGATCAATATTTATCTAGAAGACATATTTACCCTCCCTGCCTTCCTCAGTCCTTATCCAGGGAGAAAAAAAGATCTATGGCAAGAACTGTATCGGGTTACTAGTGTGTATATACACCTCTACCTCCGCCTTGTGTTTTGGTTACGTTTTTTTTATTATGGAGACAAGATAACGAAGAGAGAGAGAGATCACGTCAAGGGGTCATCTTAGGGTCTGAACTTGTCTCTATCCTGCTGTGGTTAGGTTAGGTTTGGTTAGGTTAGGTTAGGTTAGGTTAGGTTAGTTTAGTTCAGTTTAGTTCAGTTTACATAATTTGGCTAAGATACCCATAGTCTAGTCTCTCCCCCCAGTCTCCCCCCTCCCTGTCTCTCCCCTCCTAGTCTCTCCCCTCCCTGCTCTCTCCCCCCTCCCTAGTCTCTCCCCCCTTCTAGTCTCCCCATCCTAGTCTCTCCCCCTCCCTGTCTCCCCCCCTCCTAGTCTCTCCCCTCCTAGTCTCTCCCCCTCCTGGTCTCTCCCCCTCCTAGTCTCTCCCCTCCTAGTCTCCTCCCCATCCTAGTCTCTCCCTCCCTGTCTCCCCCTCCTAGTCTCTCCCCCTCCTAGTCTCTCCCTCCCTGTCTCTCTCCCCTCCTGTCTCTCCCCCCTCCTAGTCTCCCCCCCTCCCTGTCTCTCCCCTCCTAGTCTCTCCCCTCCCTAGTCTCTCTCCCCTCCTAGTCTCTCCCCCTCTGTCTCTCCCCCCCTCCTAGTCTCCCCCCCCCCCTCCCCTAGTCTCTCCCCATCCTAGTCTCTCCCCCCTCCCCTGTCTCTCCCCATCCCTAGTCTCTCTCCCCCTCCTGTCTCTCCCCCCTCCTGATCTCCCTCCCTAGTCTCTCCCCTCCTAGTCTCCCCTCCTGTCTCTCCTCTCCCTAGTCTCTCCCCTCCTAGTCTCTCCCCCTCCCTGTCTCCCTCCCTCCCTTTCTCCCCTATCCTCATCCCCCCTCCCCCCCCCTCACAGTATACCACTTTACACCCTAGTATATATATAAGCTTATAATCTCCCCCCCCCTTACAGTACACACACTAACTCCCCCTCTTTACAAAACACATCCAGCAGGCAGTACCACACCTACTTAAGCCTCTCGCGTCGCCGTCATTAGCCACACGACCTCATCCACCACAGCTGTTTACGCGTCCAACGATCTCTACCACAATGGTTAAGGGAGTTAACTGGGGAGGGGGGGATGATGCTGGTTGCCTCCTTACGACCTCTGATAGTCGTTTCCTCGCCTCTAACGACCCTGATGTAAATGACGATGTAGGGGAGGATAATAGGTGTTCGGTGCGGTCTATCCTGAGGTAGTCGAGTGGTGGTGGTGTGTTTTTTCCTCCGTCGCCGCTGCCGTGTGTTTTGTGGGAGTTTTTGTGGGATTTTGTGGGAAATTGTGGGATTTTTGTGGGAGTTTTTGTTAGTTTCGTGGGAGTTTGTGGGAGTATCTGTGGGATTTTGTGGGAGTTTTGTGTTTCGTCGGGACTAATGCTATAGAGTAATGTTTTATTTTTTGAGTTGTGATTTAGGTTAGGTTAGGTTAGGTTAGGTTAGGTTATTCATATACATTTGTGATTTCTTAAAGTTCCCCAGTGTAAAGTATTCTCAAAGACTCGTCCCTATAGGAGTAACTTTTTATGAGTTATTATAATATAGTTATAATCATATCTATTATATGTTTCATTTTATCTCGTTATTGGCCGCATAGTTAAGGAGAGTTTCCCAGGGACGGCAGCAACGTCAGCCATACCTGTATAAGTCGTGTGAAAGTGTGACCAATTGTCTGGAGAGGGACCTGAAGTGGGTAGGGAGAGGGAGGGAAGGAGTGGGGAGAACGGAGAGGGAGGGAGGGAGGAAGGAGTATAGAGAAGATGGGATGAGGGAGAGAGAGGGTTAGTAGTTGGAGTAGAAGAGGAGAGGGAGGGAGGGAGAGAAAGAGAGAGGGGAGAAGTTAGATAGGAGGGGGGATAATGGGAGGGGGAGGAGGGAAGAAGTAGAAGTAGAGTTAGTATGAGTGAGGGGGAGAGAGGGAGAGGGGGGATCATTATATGTCATTACCTACGAGATGTATAAAATATTAAAAGGTGTTACACTATTATTTACTTTTTTAACTGAGGGAAATATTTGGCGTGGAGAGAACTGGAAGAGGAGTCAGGTAACAGGTTGGGGGTTGGTTGTTAAGTGTTTGGTTAGGTTAGTTTTGGTTAGGTTAGGTTAGGTTAGGTTAGGTTAGGTTAGGCTAGGTTAGGCTAAAGGCTAGGTTAGGTTAGGTTAGGTTAGGTTAGGTTAGGTTAGGTTAAGCAGGGAGTGACCAAGGTGACTACTCTAACACTAAGCCTGGACTGTATATACCTTACCACTATCTACAGATATTGAATTTTGTAGTTTAATAATTGTTTGTGTGTATCTTTATGATATCCGTTGTTCTACTCGTTATTTTCTTATTCCGAAATAATTCCAACATATTGCCAGGCCCAGTAGGTGTAGTATACAGGAGTGTACCTGTAGACACTCTCCATTGACACCACATGAGTGTTTTTTTTTTTGTTATGAGAGACACATAACAGTTGGTGTCGTAATGTGTCCACCACTTTCCCTGTGATGTATTACCACAACCCCAGGTACTTACGCTGACACTTACACAATCGCCTCCACTTACCGCCTGTCAAAGACGAGTTACTTCATGAGGAAATGTACACAGAAATGGTAATATATATCCATTATATTCAATTCTTGCTTATTTTCATATATATGCCGAGTTATGTAGTCTTGGATGAGTCATTTAGAACCAGTTTACATATTTGGGAAGTGAATTATTTCTTTCCGCGGATGAAGAGAAATGTTTAAATGACAAAAAAATGATAATTTCTAGCACTGTTTTGACTGAGTGAGAGACAGAAGGGTGTATGATTTTGGTTGTGTGGTAGGATTATGTGCCTTATGATGCAGCCTCGCTAGTGGTGTGGTTCTCCAGCAGCGGGAGGTCGTAGTACTCAACAAATTTTGGTTAACATTATATAATTGAACCATTTTTTTTCTTCAAGTTAGCAAAGTATATTTATAAAAACTTTTGTTTGGTATTAAGAAAAGAAACACCCGGTTATTATTATATGACGAAAAATGTTCTTAGTAACACCATTCGATATATTGTTTTGTCGTCAACTTAAATTGATTTTGAAAAGTGGATTTATATTTTAATACAAGAATATTAAATAATGTTTGGGATTTTTTTACTGTGCCTGTTATTATTTGGCGACACAATGGAGCCAATAATCATACCAGTGAGATAATGGGGAAAATAATTCAAAGAAGTTTAAAATGTAATAACGGGTCTGATGGATGCTCTATATGTCCGTCTGTCCATCCGTCCGTCCGTCTGGGGGAAGGGAGGGGGAAGGGAAGGGGTGTATGTTATATTTAAAGGGACAGGAGATACGGGTGACGATTTTATCCCCTTTGATGGCTCGAGTTTGAAATATGTACTGTACGAGTTAACAAGCTTATGACGTAGACAGAAGAGGAGGGAGGGAGGAAGGACACACACACACACACACACACACACACACACACACACACACACACACACATCATTCTCTCTCACGTCTCGGTATTTAGGAACCATTTACGTCTTTATGATTATACTCCTCAATCATACACACTATCTAAAGGAGAATCGAACCATGGACTGCTAGAGTACTAACTTAGCGAGGTAACCACTCCGCCACCTTATTAGTACTAACCCAAGCCCCTCCCTCCCCACCCCCCCACACCCTCTCCCTCCCCAACCCCCACACCCTTTCCTCCCTCTCCCTCCCCGACCCCCACACCCTCCTCCCCACCCCCCACCCTCTCCTCCCCACCCCCCACCTCCTCCCCACCCCCCCACCCTCTCTCTCCCCACCCCCCACACCCTCTCCTCCCCACCCCCACCCCTCTCCTCCCCCACCCCCACCCCTCTCCTCCCCCCACACCCCTCTCCCCCCACCCCCCACCCCTCTCCCTCGTTATAGTAGTACCGGGGTGTGTGTGTGTGCCATATTTAGGGGAGTACCTAGCTTGTGAATGGTGGGGTTAATTAGACTGGTAGTTCTGTAGTGTATTAGTTGTTGGCTGGTGAGGGGTCTCTCTCTCTCTCTCTCTCTCTCTCTCTCTCTCTCTCTCAAGGGGCAGGCCTCGAGAGATGTACTATTAAGGCATCATTAGTTTGCTGTCAAGGTAGAGGATAATCTGCATCACGACCTCATTATCTCCCACCTCACCTGTGTGTCTTATCCTGCTTGAGAAATTACTCATAGTACCCTCTTCCATAGTACCCTCTTCCATAGTGGCAATCTTCTTCCATCGTACCACTGTGCCTATTGTACCTCCTGTACCATATAGTACCTCTAAACATCATACCACTGTTCCCTTGTACCTCTGTTCCACCGTACCACTGTTCCTCTTGTACCTCTTATGCACCCACCGTACCACTGTTCCCTTGTACCTCTGTTCCACCGTACCACTGTTCCCTTGTACCTCTGTTCCACCGTACCACTGTTCCTATACCTGTGCCATAGTTACCAATATGAACACAATATCCTAAAAAGTGTCCCAGTGTAAAACATTGGATTCTAAACTTTATTCACCTGACGAGAATGATTATATTAGTTTCTGAGAGTACTTATGCCTTTATTATATTCAGAGGTTTGGTTAGGTTAGGTTCGGTTAAGTGAAAGGGTTATGTGTTTATAGTGAAAGATGGTGTTAGATGTAGAGAATATTGTGGATAGTGAAATGTATATGGTGATATTGCTTATAGTTCTTATAGGATAATAATGATAGTAATTATTATATAGCTGTTTATATATGAGTCTTGGGTAGGGGGTGAGGGGGGGGGGTGGGTTGTAGGCACTGAAAACCGGTTCATGAGTCCTAAGGGAATCGACTTGTACCCACTTACCCGAGTACACTGACATGTATACCTGAGTTGAGTACCCCCAGTCCCCGTCATCCGTTATGCCAGGGTCATCCATTGGTTCATCCATCACTGTCATCACTCCAGGCCAGAGCCGAGACCTTCTTATTATTTCCTGCTGGAGTACTGTCTCACCTTACTGCTTATCATTACCTTATATTACCTTATATTTAACCTAGAGAGTACAGGTAATGTGTGCGGTTACCTGTGGGCTCTAGCGATACTCACAGGTAATTGACTCGCTTACCTGTTCACCTGAGTCTAGCGTGGATATTAAGGTGTAGGAATCGAAGGTCTTGAGTTGGAAATAGTAAACATATGCTTGTGTTTGAGGGATTTGACCTCCTGGGTGTGTAGTAATAATAATAATAATAATAATAATAATAATAATAATAATAATAATAATAATAATAATAATAATAATAATAATAATTAACGGTTTATTGAAAAAGTTTGCAGCCCGATGGTTGAAAATATACATTGGACATAAATGACTTATTACATACATTGGTGGTTTAACAAAAGCCTTCATTAGAGAAAGGTGAAGGTGTGTGTGTGTGTGTGTGTGTGTGTGTGTGTAAGCATGTAGACAGACAGACAGACAAGAATGGATATACGTAATCCTTTTCTATATCTCCCTTAAATTGAACTGGGATTAAAAAGAAAAGAAAAAGCAAGACGAGACACGTACAGGTATTATCATTCTTGAGTAAGTGGCAGGTAGTGGCTCCATCTACTTGGGTATTCACAAAGCTGAAATTACATCACCAACGATAAAAAAAAATTGCATTAGATAATATTCTATACCCTTCCATGACATAGGGCCACATGTCACTTTTTTATGGGGATATTTGAGTAAGTTTGTAATATCAGGTTACGTACGTTCAGCTAGTGTATTATTTTGAAAGTTTTAAAAGTATTTAGAAAATTATATAAATGTTGTAAGATAAATAACTATAGTTGTTAAGGTTGTGGGAAAAAAAAAGTCATTACAATTCAGAATTAATGTGAAGTCCGTTATATGGAGGTATCACTGTACCACTATGTCAGTTATGTCCCTTTAACACGGAAGAACAAAATTGAAAACTATCGAGGTGGTGATTGATTGTGACCTTAAACTATGAGGCAGTATTTAGGTTTATCTTATTCAAAAATAACATAACAGAAAAATTAGTAGAAATTTGGTTTAAAGACGAAAATGACTTTGAGGAATGGAAGAATTTTAGTTCGGTTCAGTTCGGTTAGGTTAAGTTAGGTTCGGTTCGGTTAGGTTAGGTTAGGTTAGGTTAGGTTCGGTTCGGTTAGGTTAGGTTAGGTTCGGTTCGATTAGGTTAGGTTAGGTTCGGTTCGGTTAAGCTAGGATTAATGCGTTGGATAGAGTGGAGTCGTGAGTGAGGATAGGGTTGAATAGGTGTTATAATGTAGATGTTTTACCTGTACTTGGATAATGTTTACCTCTGTTTACGTCACTGGTGTTGTTGGTGTTTATGTCTGTTTTTCATTTATTTATGTTAAACTGATTCATATTGTATCCGTCGTTGTAAAGATGGTGGTTGTTGTTAGGGGGAGGCAGGTAAGCAGTACCTATCATGGCGGCACACCAACATTCACCCATTACCACCCACCCACTACATTCACCCATTACCACCCACCCACCCACACCCACCCACTACCCACACCCACCCACACCAACCAATTGACATTTACCCATCAACACCTTTATTTCCTGTGGGTGAAGGTAGACACAACTTTCATATACTCGCCCTCTAGTCTTGTGTTAACTCGTTCAGTGACCACAAATAACTACCCGTTACTGTACTTTTCCCCCTCCCATGTATTTCTTGTCCGAGTACAGTAATATAATTTTTTAGTTCACTGTAATTGAGTTGTTGACTGTATGTGTGTGTGTGTGTGTGTGTGTGTGTGTGTGTGTGTGTGTGTGTCTGCCACTTACTGTACTAGTTGACGAGTGTGTTTATTTAGGTAGAAATAAATAATACAATAGAATCCTGAGCTTTCACATTCTCTCCGTGCGCAAATTGAGGTGTTGACGAGAATCCATCGCTTGTAAGTATAGCTTTTTGCTTCTGTTCTTTTGAGTTAAGGAAATGTTTTGTGATAATATATATATATATATATATATATATATATATATATATATATATATATATATATATATATATATATATATATATATATATATATATATATATATATATATATATATATATATATATGGGAACTTTTATCTCCGTTATTAGATGAGGAAAAGTTTTAGATTATTTTTTGTTATGACTTTATTGTAGTTTGTGGTTTATTCGTGTTTTATAAATTTGAGATTAATTAATTTTTTTTTCTCGTGATTCGCAAAGTTTGTTGTGATTAGCCAAGCGACACAAGGTATATTAAGAGTGATTAATGATTGGTTATAAAGTGCTTGGCTTGTCTCGTTAAGTTCCTCCTTATTTTGTATATTGTGAGTGAATGAGTGAGTGAGTGAGTGAGTGAGTGAGTGATTATAAGAAATTTACCTTGTCTTTTATGACTTAGGTAAATCTTTGACAGTACACACACAATTTAAAAAGAGGAGTCAAGATAATAGAATTCTTTATTATCATTTATATTGAAAATTAACTCATAAATTTACCCAAACTATAAAACAAAAAATGCTACAAAAAAAAAAGACAGCATTTAATTCCATCGACTTAAACTTTTTCCGATCAACACCAGTCAACAAACTCAACAAACACTAACCTAACCTAACCAAACACTAACCTAACCTAACCAAACACTAACCTAACCAAACCTAACCTCGACTTATTTCTTCTTATTCTCTCTAGTTATAATCGTCCCATCTTCTTTAGTCAATTATATCCGAGTTGAGTATTTGAGTGAGCTATTTATTTTTGCCATTAGTACCGTCAAGACTTTAATCTACTGGGGTTAAACAGCTCTTTGAGGGGTTGGAGTGGGGCGTGGGGGGGTTGGGTCATCTCTCCCGGAACTAAAAAACTAAAACAAAATCACTTATATAAGACCATTTCCTGGCTTTGGACACGTAAAAAGACCCCATTTCATTTCACAAACCGCTGTCATTATTGTTTTGATTCGGTACCATGACAAATACAGCAACCAGTAATATCAACCTAGAGTGAAATATTATAACTGTATGGGGATCTGTAAAGTATGTTGATGAGGGAGTAAGGGGGAGTAAGGGGGATTAAGGGGGAGTATGAGGAAGGGGGGGGAGGGTGTGTAAAGACGCGGCGTACGGAACATAACTACCCTTTAAAACGACTCCATTCTACATTATCAGGACAATTTGTACATCTTGTAGGGGGGAGGGGGGGGAGGAGAACCAATTTCCTCGTGTGTTTTGGTGTGTTTAGAGCGGTGACCGTGAATTAGACATCGTAACACTGAAGTACCAGGAAGTCAACACGGATATAGAGGGTGGGTTTACATGTACACACGTCTTGATACTTAGTTACGGGAATTTAAACTCTTCCACTGGACATATACACTGGACATAAACACTGGAATAAAGAGCAATATATATATATAAACAAAAGCAATAATTTATTTTCAGATCTTTTAGCGAAGTGAAATAATGAAATAAAACCGGAAAATAACATTAAAATGGTGAGTTTGGTTGTGTTAGGAGTTGTTTATGTCGATGGTAGGATAGTTTAGGTTAGCTTATACAGTGTATATAGACCAGTGTATCTCTGAACAGGTCTTGCTTGGCTCGTACTGTTGATCGTTCCTTTTCGCCATTTACGAATCAGTCAGTCAGTCAGAGAAGTAGTCACCACCACCACCACCACCACCACCACCACCACCACCACCACTATCACCACTACCACCACCACCACCACTACTATCACCACCACTACTATCACCACCACTATCACCACCACCACTACTATCACCACCACCACCACCACCACCACCACCACTACTAATATCACCACCACCACCACCACCACCACCACCACTACTATCACCACCACCACCAATACCACCACTATCACCACCACCACCACCACCACCAATTACCACCACTATCACCACCACCACTAATTACTATCACCAGTTCAAATTACTACTATCACACCACCAATTACCACCACCACCACTTCACCACTACTATCACCACCACTACCCACCAATTTCACCTCACTACCACACCACTATCACCACCACCACTCAATTAATATCACCACCAACATCACTATCATTCACTGCACACCACTATTTCACCATCACCACCACCATCACCACCGCTATCATTGAGTCTTCAAGACAAATCTAAAGGTCCCACTATTACCTCGCTCATAACTTAGACTTTGATGCTCTCATGTTCCTGTAGATTAGATGTTATAAATTTCCAAGTGCATGCAATCACCTCCTGGGACGTTTTCCTTGTGACAGAGCACCAGTGTGGATGATTGTCTGTTTGTCACTCTGGTCTGGTGTGACACTCTGGTCTGGTGTGACACTCTGGTCTGGTGTGACACTCTGGTCTGGTGTGACACTGTTGCTTGTACTCGGGTGACGGGAGGGTTAGGATTCTTGTTTGTCGTGGTGTTTGGATGATGTTTTTGTCGCGTTTGTCGTGGTGTTTAGATGTTTTTGTCGTGTTTGTCGTGATGTTTGGATGTTTTTGTCGTGTTTGTCTTGGTGTTGGGATGTTTTTATCGTGTTTGTCGTGGTGTTTGGATGTTTTTGTCGTGTTTGGTGGAGTTCTTCAAGGTGTGGGAGTAGTAAGGCCATCTTTATCACGAAGTTACGAGGGCTTAATTTGTCGTGGTTTGGGTAAAGTTTATGTCAAATAGTGTGGAGGTATTAGGGTCAGTGTAGTGTGTCTGTCGTTGAGGTAGACGAGGGATAATAATGTGGTTAGGTTAGGTTAGGTTTGGTTAGTGTTGGGTTTGTTTTGGTTTGGTTTGGTTAGGTTAGAATAATACCCAACACTAACCAAATTATCACCTATACGAAGACCATAATTATCCCTCAGATGGTAATATAAGAACATACAGGTATTTATATGACACTAATAACCTAATAGGGGACAGGTGGCAGCACTAATGAGATCACTAATACGTTTATGTGCCGTAAGTCGTTGTTTTCAAGGTAATAAACTCACAAATCTTAGTCATTGGCTCATAAGGAAGGGGGAGACGCTTCCGTGTGAGTGTCCGTGCTTCCGTGTGAGTGTCCGGGCTTCCGTGTGAGTGTCCGTGCTTCTGTGTGACTGTCCCTGTGATATCTAGAAAGCAAATTTGTCTCTTGAGTTACGATTTTCTGACGTAGTGCTTGTTATATGGCAGTGGTGAATAGTGATTGATTAGAGGTCAATAATTTATATTTTTTTCATTTCTGGTTTTGTTTACTGATCAATCAATGTTTCCTCTTGTGGTCAAATTCTAGTGTGTCTGTAGTTTAGTTGTTTTGATATTTTAGTGCTGTTGTAATGGCCGTTGATTTGTACAGAGGTGTGTAACGTCATAATGTGGCCGTTCGTTGATTGGTACAGAGGTGAAGGACGTCATAATTATACCCTCAGCTGATTGATGCAGAGGTTATATGTATCATAATATAGCAGCTCGTTGATTGGTGCAGAGGTGATATACGTCATGATAGGGTAGCCCGTTGATTGGTGCAGAGGCTCAAGTGATGATATAAGGCGAACGGTCCAGTTATTTACCCTCGTCATTGTCATTAAGAAGAGAATTGAGAGAAGCGGCTCTGTAATTTCGCCTCTTTCTCACGGTAACATGACATTATGTGCTCGTATATATTATTTGCTTTCGTGAAATACGTCAAAGCTACACACATAACACTTTTTTCCCCCAAATAACAAACTGTGTTCTAGTTAGGCAATTTCCAGCGACCATCAACACGGGCGATACGGTAAAAATTTAGCTGTAACCGTAGTATAAATTAAGCTGTGGCCGTAGTGAAAATTTTAGCTGTGACCGTAGAGAAAAATTTAGCTGTGACCGTAGTATAAATTTAGCTGAGACTATAAAACTTGTCCATCTTGCTCACAGAGACTTCTTCAATTCTCTGAGGGTTGTGAGAGGTGGGTAAGTGCATGTACGGGTATGTAGACGGGCTTAAGGTAGGGTAGAAGAATGGATGCACCAGTGAAGGAAGGAAGGAAGGAAGGAAGGAAGGAAGGGAGGATGGGAGGGAGGGAGGGAGGGAGGAATGAAGGAAGGAAGGATAGAAGGCAGGAAGGAAGAAAAACGGAATAAAACAAAATTAGTTTCCAAGATATTTATAAATCATCTTGACTCACCCGGAAGAATCCTCACACCCACCCACCCCACCCCACCCCACCCCACCCCACCCACAGGAGTTTCTTAACCTATATATAAATATCAATTTGCCGTTATGGTCTTGTCCCCATTAATCTTTATTCAATTGGCAGCAGTGAGCAATATGGGTCGTGTCTATTATTGTTTTTTTTATGGGTGTTAGACCGTAATTTTTTCCGTCAGTTTCCAGATAGTGTAGATTGGTTTTTTTGTCAAGTGTAGTCAAGAAGATGTATAGTGAGCTATCGGAAACATTAAATTATTACCAGCGTCAAGTGTAACCGTCTATTTCCCCACCTACTCCCCGACAAGTCCATCCACTCTTTGAACACAGCGTTGATAATCCCAAGAAATCCGATAATAAATCCGAATGTGATACACGAACGTTATAAGAAGGTTTAATTGTGAGACTCTTCACTTTATACTGACAGATGATCTTGGATATAAAGATTAAGAAGGATTATTCCAGTAACTAAACCTTCACACCATCAATTCATAGCACACGTGATCATTCTTCTCCACCCTAAAAAAAACTATATTAAGTGACGGATATCGGGCGAGTGGTACACCATCACAAAAACAAGGTTACAGTGATTGTATCAGCGACCACCACCACACTCCACCACCACACTCCACCACCACACTCCACTATTAAACTCCACCACCAAACTGTCATTCTCACCAAACTAATGTTCTTGGGGAGGGGAATTTGTACTGGCCAGTCTACACCACAACACAATACTCTATTATTTACCCACAATAAGTCTTGGTTAATTCGTCGTAACTCGTGTGATATATGAGAGTGGTGACCCGTGTCATTTGTGGCCATGGAGCTGAGATTATTACCACCATGAGCCAGCCCACCTGTGTGACGGAACACCTTAATGAACCTGTGAGAAATCTGGATGTACAGGTGTCCATGTAGTGACCAGGCTATTGATCCCCCCACCTAATTAAGATAACTTTTTCTAATTAAGATAACTTTTTTTTTTACTGTGTAGTAACAGAATTCTATTTTATTGTACCTTTTTTTTCATTCAAGGCAAAAGCTTTCGGGAAAATATCAGTCTCCATGGATATGATTTGGACCGAGAGTGAGAGAGTGTGTTGAGAGATTGTATCACTGTGACCACCCCGTTATAATGTGTTTCAGGGGGTCTTAATTTCTCACATAATAATATTTACTCCTTAGATCCTCGTCTAGTGGTTTGGTTTCAGTGCAATTTCAACGCCTTATCTCTCCCCCTCCCCCATCCCCCCCATCCTCCTCCCCCATCCCCCTTCCCCCCTCCCCCTCCTGCCTGTCTTAGCGACCTCCTTCCCAGTTAGAGGTAAAATTAACTTAGCAAATCTGTGAGTGAATCTGAGACTTGGATTATCACATTACAGTGGTGTTTACGGGCGTGGTGGAGGCCGAGTGTGAGGTTGATATTGTGGATTCAGTTCGATAAGTTTTTTTGTGTAGTTCTCAGTTATATACAGACCAAGAATCACTGTGTACAGGATATACATTAGTTTGTTATCAGTATACTTATCTTACACTTGTTTCTGAATTGGTTAGATTAATTTTAAAGTTATGTTTCTCTTCGCAATGTATATAGATCACAGAATCGATATAATTAGATAACTAGGATGCTGTGGTCGAGTGGATGCAGCTCTCACTGACTGTACTAAGGGGTCATTGGTTTACGTCTGAGGCACCCCCTAGTACATCCCAGCTGTGAATGGGTTCCTGTCTGCAGTCAAGAAAATGAAATCGATCAGGTGTAATGGGATCCACGTTCAGTTTATCAGACATTCGTAACATTGATATTAATATATACAGTTACATGATCTCCAGCGACTTGTTTAAATCATTCTGCTTCATAAACATTCATACGTAATACTGAGAGAGATATAGACGATGTTATCCTGGTTTTATTTATTGATGTAAGTGACGTCAGCCCCTAATTGACTCGTTAACTCGTGTGTAGCTTCCGTTTAAGGGTCATATTTACTTTATGGAGTTAGTCGAAGGTAAAAATACAGGTAATTGGTTTCTTCTGATAGGTCTCTCTCTCTCTCTCTCTCTCTCTCTCTCTCTCTCTCTCTCTCTCTCTCTCTCTCTCTCTCTCGTCACGGGTGAATACGTCCGTTAAAACCACACGATTGCAGAAGAACACCAGAACATCGCGACCACCCAAGCAAGTGGTCGTGCCGTGTAGGTGGTCGTACAAAGTCGTATTAACTCGCCGTCATATTAGGTCAATGGTCGTACCAGCTTGCCTTCTCACTTAACCTTAGAGTCGTTCGTTAGGTGGTAGTACTAGTCTAGTCTTCATCTTATTCAGCGGGTCGTACTAATTTGGGGATTATACTAGGCAAGGAATGAAGTCCAAATCTGCATCAGTGTTAATTCATCGTACTCAGAGGGTTAACATCGTCCTGAAGTGGATAAAATTGGCATCGTTATGAATACAAGTAAGTAAGATACGTTTATTCGTCTTAAGAATCGATTAAAACAGATTAAAGTCAGTTTGAAGATGTGATGACAGTCGGCAGAGGAGAAGCTTACCTCAATGTGGGGTCAGAATATAAACAATGACGATCAATTTCACGTTGGTGGACTCAGGTCAATGAATTCTTTGGCCATTACTCAAGATACCGTTTCTGAGGGAGGTCTGATGGTGGTGGTGGTGGGGGTGGGGGATGGTGGAGATGGTGGTGATGGTGAGGAATGATGGTGAAAATGGTAGTGAAAATATTGGTGGTAGGGGATCACTTAAAGACATCTTAGAGGGCATATGAAAGTGAATTGAAGATACGTACATTGTGTGGCGTCAGTTGATGGTAATGGCGTCAATTGAAGGTAATGGCGTCAGTTGAAGGTAATGGCGTCAGTTGAAGGTAATGGCGTCAGTTGAAGGTAATGGCGTCAGTTGAAGGTAATGAAGGTAATTTATAAACAAAACGTGGACTGGAGAAGACCATTCCACCTGTCTAACTCCCGTGATGATGAACCAGCCGGGGGAAGTAATAGGCACGAACCAACACAAATTAAAACGCCGCTACGACCCCTCCTAAAATGTTGGGAAATTCTCTTGCTTAAAAACATAAAACAAAAACAAAATAAAAAAACACCACCCAAAAAACAACAACAACAACAACAACAACACCACCAACAACAACAACAATAACCCGAAATCTACAAACACAGACAAAAAATAAAAACCATTAAACCTATGGAGGGCCCTGGGTACAGTGTTTGTCATGCTTCTCTTGTTAATTCTTCCTCGTTAAACCAAAAGACACAAAATTACGTCCAAAATAATATACTTAAATCACACGTCCAGATATTACTTGAACTGGATACCAATTGTCTTCCCACTTCTCCCTCCACCCCCTCGCCCTCCCCCTCTCTCCCTCCCCCCTCGCCCCCTCCCCCTCCTCCCTCCCCCTCACAGTAACACTCCACCTTACGTAAGTCGAGGCAACAGGTGAGGCTACAGGTGCTGGTCCTTCCTCAATACCATATTTGCATAGTGTCGTTGGTGACTTGTCAAACGGGCTACCAAGGTCCCTATAGGCTTATTCACCTAACCTAACCTAATCACACGTCAATCGGGACTCACTTTAATTGGTTCCCGTCTTAATGGAGATCAGTGTCAATGGGTCGTGGTTCTATTTTTTTTAAGGTTAGGTTAGGTTAGTGTTAGTGATTAAGACCATTATTAATTTTAAACTTTTTCCACGAGTGCTAACAATTATAGTCTGTAATTGCGTTAACATGAACAACATTTAATCCAATAACACACACACACACACACACACACACACACACACACACACACACACAACACACACACACACACACACACACACACACACACACACACACACACACACACACACACACACACACACACATGGATTTAAAGATTTCTGTGTGGTTTTCCTCATAAACTAGTAATTATTTCCTCCTATCGCCTTAAATCAGTATGGGAAATTTCTCCTCGAGGTTTGGGATGAATTCTGCGAGGCTTATCTCTGAGATCGACATTTATTTCCAGAGATAAATGTAAATCCGGTGAGAAATGGGAGAGAGGAGACACACACACACACACACACACACACACACACACACACACACACACACACACACACACACACACACACACACACACACACACACAACAGGTGGGTTGATTAATCTATATTACCGTCAGTATCTCGTTGTACCTTAAGATAAACAAGAGTTGGCAGACGACCAAGTTACACGACCCTGAGAGAGAGAGAGAGAGAGAGACCACGTAACAAGTTAATCAAGGTCCTCAGGTATAGCCAGGTGTGAGGTGGTTACATAACTGGGTCTTAGTCATTAATTAGATTCAAGGTAGTCGAAGTCTGTTTGACCAGGTAACTAAGATCTTCAGGTTACGACTTGGGGCAGGGCAGTCAAGGGCCTTCACAAACAGTCTTAAGTGTCTGCCTTTCGGGGTAAAACGGAGCATTTGGGTACAGCATGGGGCAAGGTCTTTGGGTAGAACTAGGTACTAGGTACTCACGTGTTTTGGGGTATAACCAAGTACAAGGTGACTCAGGTTTTGGATTGTAACATACAGGACGACAAGGATAAGTACAAGGACAAGTACAAGGACAAGTAAACAAGTACAAGGACAAGTACAAGGACAAGTAAGGACAAGTACAAGGATAAGTACAAGGACAAGTACAAGGACAAGTACAAAGAAAGGACAAGTACAAGGATAAGTACACAAGTACAAGGATAAGTACAAGGATAAGTACAAGGACAAGTACAAGGACAAGTACAAGGACAAGTACAAGGACAAGTACAAGGACAAGTACAAGGACAAGATAAAGAAAGGACAAGAAGATAAGTACAGGATAAGTACAAGGACAAGTACAAGGACAGACAAGTAGGACAAGTAAAGGACGCAAGGATAAGTACAGGATAAGTACAAGGACAAGTACAAGGACAAGTACAAGGATAAGTACAAGACAAGGACAAGTACAAGGACAAGATAAGGACAAGTACAAGGACAAGTACAAGAAAAAGGATAAGTACAAGGACAAGTACAAGGACAAGGACAAGTACAAGGACAAGAAAGACGTACAAGGATAAGTACAGACAAGTACAAGGACAAGGACAAGTACAAGGACAAGTACAAGGACAAGTACAAGGACAAGTACAAGGATAAGTACAAGGACAAGTACAAGGACAAGTAAGGACAAGTACAGACAAGTACAAGGACAAGTACAAGGACAAGTACAACAAGGACAAGGACAAGTAAACAAGCAAGGATAAGTACAAGGACAAGTACAAGGAAAGGACAAGTACAAGGACAAGTACAAGGACAAGTCACAAGGACAAGGACAGACAAGACAAGGACAAGTACAAGGATAAGTCGACAAGTACAAGGAAAGACAGAAGTAGGACAAGGACAAGGATAAGTACAAGGATGAGACAAGGACAAGTACAAGGACAGGACAAGTACAAGGATAAGTACAAGGATAAGTACAAGGACAAGTACAAGGACAAGGACAAGGACAAGTACAAGGACAAGTACAAGGATAAGTACAAGGACAAGTACAAGGACAAGTACAAGGACAAGTACAAGGACAAGGACAAGGACAAGTACAAGGATAAGTACAAGGACAAGTACAGACAAGTACAAGGACAAGTACAAGGACAAGTAAAAAAGTACAAGGATAAGTACAAGGACAAGTACAAGGACAAGTACAAGGATAAGTACAAGGACAAGTACAAGGACACGTACAAGACAGCTTAGGTTTTTGTTTTGATTCCAGCTAATCAACATAAACTTTGACATCTAATTAAATCATGGAAAAAAAAGTGTTTAGTTTAACATATAAAGTATCCAAATGTGATTTTATATGACACGATAAACTACACAAACTGTTTTTCAATTATTTTTTCTCCCAATTTTGAGTATCTAATTGAACACATCTTAGGGAAGCTCGGTAATTCATGTGTGTGTGTGTGTGTGTGTGTGTGTGTGTGTGTGTGTGTGTGTGTGTTACGACTCAATACACTGATAGTTTGGCTGTAAAACTAGAAATATATAATAGAAGCTCGTAAAAAAAAACCCGGAATTACGTCAAACGGGGGAAAAATGTGAAAGGCGGTGGTAGTAATGGAATATACCCGGAAGAAGAGAGAGTAAGTGGTTCGGAAGTGATAAAAAAGAGAGAGAGAGAGAGAGAGAGAGAGAGTATCTAGTGAGGTAGGATCGCCCACAAGC
>NW_024756914.1:2533666-2553189 GCF_018991925.1 Homarus americanus
CCTCACTAGATACTCTCTCTCTCTCTCTCTCTCTCTCTCTCTCTCTCTCTCTCTCTCTCTCTCTCTTTTTATCACTTCCGCACCACTTACTTGTCTTCCGGGTATATATTCCATTACTACCACCGCCTTTCTCATATTTTTCCCGTTTGACGTGTGTAATTCCGGGTTTACGTATTTCTCGTATTATATATTTCTAGTTTTTATGCAGCCAAAACTATCAGTGTATTGAAATGTAAATACACACACACACACACACACACACACACACACACACACACACACACACACACACACACATGAATTACCGAGCTTCCCTAAGATGTGTTCAATTAAATACTCAAAAATTGGGAGAAAAAATAATTGAAAAACAGTTTGTGTAGTTTATCGTGTCATATAAAATCACATTTGGATACTTTATATGTTAAACTAAACACTTTTTTTTCCATGATTTAATTAGATGTCAAAGTTTATGTTGATTAGCTGGAATCAAAACAAAAAACCTAAGCTGTCTTGTACGTGTCCTTGTACTTGTCCTTGTACTTATCCTTGTACTTGTCCTTGTACTTGTCCTTGTACTTATCCTTGTACTTGTACTTGTCCTTGTCCTTGTCCTTGTACTTGTCCTTGTACTTGTCCTTGTACTTGTCCTTGTACTTGTCCTTGTACTTATCCTTGTACTTGTCCTTGTCCTTGTCCTTGTACTTGTCCTTGTACTTGTCCTTGTACTTGTCCTTGTACTTATCCTTGTACTTGTCCTTGTACTTGTCCTTGTCCTTGTCCTTGTACTTGTCCTTGTACTTATCCTTGTACTTATCCTTGTACTTGTCCTTGTCCTTGTACTTGTCCTTGTACTTATCCTTGTACTTATCCTTGTCCTTGTCCTTGTACTTGTCCTTGTACTTATCCTTGTACTTGTCCTTGTACTTATCCTTGTACTTGTCCTTGTACTTGTCCTTGTACTTGTCCTTGTACTTGTCCTTGTACTTATCCTTGTACTTATCCTTGTACTTGTCCTTGTCCTTGTACTTGTCCTTGTACTTATCCTTGTACTTATCCTTGTCCTTGTACTTGTGCTTGTACTTGTCCTTGTACTTGTCCTTGTACTTATCCTTGTGCTTGTCCTTGTACTTGTCCTTGTACTTGTCCTTGTCCTTGTCCTTGTACTTGTCCTTGTACTTGTCCTTGTACCTGTCCTTGTACTTATCCATGTACTTGTCCTTGTACTTGTCCTTGTACTTGTCCTTGTACTTGTATCCTTGTACTTGTCCTTGTGCTTGTGTCCTTGTACTTGTCCTTGTACTTGTCCTTGTCCTTGTACTTGTCCTTGTACTTATCCTTATGCTTATCCTTGTACTTGTCCTTGTGTACTTGTCCTTGTACTTGTCCTTGTACTTGTCCTTGTACTTGTCCTTGTACTTATCCTTGTACTTGTCCTTGTACTTGTCCTTGTGTACTTATCCTTGTACTTGTCCTTGTACTTATCCTTGTACTTGTCCTTGTACTTGTCCTTGTACTTATCCTTGTACTTATCCTTGTACTTGTCCTTGTACTTATCCTTGTACTTGTCCTTGTACTTGTCCTTGTACTTATCCTTGTACTTGTCCTTGTACTTGTCCTTGTACTTGTCCTTGTACTTGTCCTTGTACTTGTCCTTGTACTTGTCCTTGTACTTATCCTTGTACTTGTCCTTGTACTTGTCCTTGTATTTGTCCTTGTACTTGTTTACAATCCAAAAACCTGAGTCACCTTGTACTTGATTATACCCCAAAACACGTGAGTACCTAGTACCTAGTTCTACCCAAAGACCTTGCCCCATGCTGTACCCAAATGCTCCGTTTTACCCCGAGAAAGACCCAGACACTTAAGACTGTTTGTGAAGGCCCTTGACTGCCCTGCCCCAAGTCGTAACCTGAAGATCTTAGTTACCTGGTCAAACAGACTTCGACTACCTTGAATCTAATTAATGACTAAGACCCAGTTATGTAACCACCTCACACCTGGCTATACCTGAGGACCTTGATTAACTTGTTACGTGGTCGGTCTCTCTCTCTCTCTCTCTCTCTCTCTCTCTCTCTCTCAGGGTCGTGTAACTTGGTCGTCTGCCAACTCCTGATGTCTTGTTTATCTTAAGGTACAACGAGATACTGACGGTAATATAGATTAATCAACCACACCTGTGTGTGTGTGTGTGTGTGTGTGTGTGTGTGTGTGTGTGTGTGTGTGTGTGTGTGTGCATGTGTGTGTGTGTGTGTGTGTGTGTGTGTGTGTGTGTGTGTGTGTGTGTGTGTGTGTGTGTGTCTCCTCTCTCTGCATTTCTCACCCGGATTTACATTTATCTCTGGAAATAAATGTCGATCTCAGAGATAAGCCTCGCAGAATTCATCCCCAAACCTCGAGGAGAAATTTCCCATACTGATTTAAGGCGATAGGAAATAATTACACTAGTTTATGAGGAAAACCACACAGAAATCTTTAAATCCATGTGTGTGTGTGTGTGTGTGTGTGTGTGTGTGTGTGTGTGTGTGTGTGTGTGTGTGTGTGTGTGTGTGTGTGTATGTGTGTGTGTGTGTGTGTTATTGGATTAAATGTTAGTACATGTTGTATACGCAATTACAGACTATAGTAATTGTTAGCACTCGTGGAAAAAGTTTAAAATTAATAATGGTCTTAATCACCTAACACTAACCTAACCTAACCTTAAAAAAATAGAACCACGACCCATTGACACTGATCTCCATTAAGACAGGGAACCAATTAAGAGTGAGTCCCGATTGACGTGTGATTAGGTTAGGTTAGGTAAGGTTGAAGCCTATAGGGACCTTGGTAGCCCGTTTGACAAGTCACCAACGACACTATGCAAATATGGTATTGAGGAAGGACCAGCACCTGTAGCCTCACCTGTTGCCTCGACTTACGTAAGGTGGAGTGTTACTGTGAGGGAGGGAGAAGGGGGGAGGGAGGGGGAGGAGAGAGAGAGGGAGGGGGCGAGGGGGAGGAGAGAGAGAGAGGGAGGGGGCGAGGGAGTGGAAGGGGAGAAGTGGGAAGACAATTGGTATCCAGTTCAAGTAATATCTGGACGTGTGATTTAAGTAGATTATTTTTGGACGTAATTTTGTGTCTTTTGGTTTAACGAGGAAGAATTAACAAGAGAAGCCATGACAAACACTGTACCCAGGGCCCTCCCATAGGTTTAATTGTTTTTATTTTTCGTCTGTGTTTGTAGATTTCGGAGTTATTGTTATTGTTGTTGTTGTTGGTGGTGTTGTTGTTGTTGTTGTTGTTGTTTTTTGGGTGGTGTTTTTTTATTTTGTTTTTGTTTTATGTTTTTAAGCAAGAGAATTTCCCAACATTTTAGGAGGGGTCGTAGCGGCGTTTTAATTTGTGTTGGTTCGTGCCTATTACTTCCCCCGGCTGGTTCATCATCACGGGAGTTAGACAGGTGGAATGGTCTTCTCCAGTCCACGTTTTGTTTATAAATTACCTTCATTACCTTCAACTGACGCCATTACCTTCAACTGACGCCATTACCTTCAACTGACGCCATTACCTTCAACTGACGCCATTACCTTCAATTGACGCCATTACCATCAACTGACGCCACACAATGTACGTATCTTCAATTCACTTTCATATGCCCTCTAAGATGTCTTTAAGTGATCCCCTACCACCAATATTTTCACTACCATTTTCACCATCATTCCTCACCATCACCACCATCTCCACCATCCCCCACCCCCACCACCACCACCATCAGACCTCCCTCAGAAACGGTATCTTGAGTAATGGCCAAAGAATTCATTGACCTGAGTCCACCAACGTGAAATTGATCGTCATTGTTTATATTCTGACCCCACATTGAGGTAAGCTTCTCCTCTGCCGACTGTCATCACATCTTCAAACTGACTTTAATCTGTTTTAATCGATTCTTAAGACGAATAAACGTATCTTACTTACTTGTATTCATAACGATGCCAATTTTATCCACTTCAGGACGATGTTAACCCTCTGAGTACGATGAATTAACACTGATGCAGATTTGGACTTCGTTCCTTGCCTAGTATAATCCCCAAATTAGTACGACCCGCTGAATAAGATGAAGACTAGACTAGTACTACCACCTAACGAACGACTCTAAGGTTAAGTGAGAAGGCAAGCTGGTACGACCATTGACCTAATATGAAGCACGGACACAAGACAAGAAGAAGAAGCGTCTCCCCCTTCCTTATGAGCCAATGACTAAGATTTGTGAGTTTATTACCTTGAAAACAACGACTGACGCTACATAAACGTATTAGTGATCTCATTAGTGCTGCCACCTGTCCCCTATTAGGTTATTAGTGTCATATAAATACCTGTATGTTCTTATATTACCATCTGAGGGATAATTATGGTCTTCGTATAGGTGATAATTTGGTTAGTGTTGGGTATTATTCTAACCTAACCTAACCAAACCAAACCAAAACAAACCCAACACTAACCAAACCTAACCTAACCTAACCACATTATTATCCCTCGTCTACCTCAACGACAGACACACTACACTGACCCTAATACCTCCACACTATTTGACATAAACTTTACCCAAACCACGACAAATGAAGCCCTCGTAACTTCGTGATAAAGATGGCCTTACTACTCCCACACCTTGAGGAACTCCACCAAACACGACAAAAACATCCAAACACCACGACAAACACGATAAAAACATCCCAACACCAAGACAAACACGACAAAAACATCCAAACATCACGACAAACTTGACAAAAACATCCCAACACCACGACAAACACGATAAAAACATCCCAACACCAAGACAAACACGACAAAAACATCCAAACATCACGACAAACTTGACAAAAACATCCCAACATCACGACAAACATGACAAAAACATCCCAACACCACGACAAACACGATAAAAACATCCAAACACCACGACAAACGCGACAAAAACATCCAAACACCACGACAAACAAGAATCCTAACCCTCCCGTCACCCGAGTACAAGCAACAGTGTTACACCAGACCAGAGTGTCACACCAGACCAGAGTGTCACACCAGACCAGAGTGTCACACCAGACCAGAGTGTCACACCAGACCAGAGTGACAAACAGACCAGAGTGTTACACCAGGCAGGAGTGTTACACCAGACCAGAGTGTCACACCAGACCAGAGTGTCACACCAAGACCAAGAGTGTCACAAGGCCAGAGTGTCACACCAGACCAGAGTGTCACACCAGACCAGAGTGTCACACCAGACCAGAGTGTCACACCAGACCAGAGTGTCACACCAGACCAGAGTGACAAACAGACAGGGCCACCAGACCAGAGTGTCACACCAGACCAGAGTGTCACACCAGACCAGAGTGTCACACCAGACCAGAGGTCGCCACGACCAGAGTGTCACACCAGACCAAAGTGTCACACCAGACCAGAGTGTCACACCAGACCAGAGTGTCACACCAGACCAGAGTGTCACACCAGACCAGAGGTCACACCAGACCAGAGGGTCACACCAGACCAGAGTGTCGCACCAGACCAGAGGACAAACAGACAATCATCCACACTGGTGCTCTGTCACAAGGAAAAACGTCCCAGGAGGTGATTGCATGCACTTGGAAACTTATAACATCTAATCTACAGGAACATGAGAGCATCAAAGTCTAAGCTTGAGCGAGGAAATAGTGAGACCTTAAGATTTATGCTGAGATATTGGCTTGGTGATAGTGGTGGTGGATAGTAGTGGTGGTGGTGGTGGTGGTGGTGATGGTGGTGGTAGAGTGGTGGTGGTGGTGGTGGTGGTGGTGGTGGTGTGATAGTGTGGTGGTGATGGTGTGGTGGTGGTGGTGGTGGTGTGGTGGTGGTGTGGTGGATGGTGGTGGTGTGGTGGGTGGTGGTGGTGAGTGGTGGTGGTGGTGGTGGTGGGTGGTGGTGGTGTGGGGAGTGGTGGTGGTGGGGGGTGTTGTGGTGGTGTGTGGGTGGGTGGGTGGGTGGTGGGTGATAGTGGTGGATAGTAGTGGTGGTGGTGGTGGTGGTGATGGTGGTGTGATAGTAGTGGTGGTGGTGGTGGTGGTGGTGGTGGTGGTGGTGGTGTGGTGATAGTGGTGGTGGTGGTGGTGGTGGTGGTGGTGATGGTGGTGTGAGTGGTGGTGGTGTGGTGGTGGTGGTGGTGGTGGTGGTGGTGATAGTAGTGGTGGGTGGTGGTGGTGATGGTGGTGGGTGATAGTAGTGGTGGTGGTGGTGGTGGTGGTGATGGTGGTGGTGATAGTAGTGGTGGTGTGGTGGGTGATAGTGGTGATAGTGGTGGTGGTGGGTGGTGGTGGTGATGGTGTGATAGTAGTGGTGGGTGGTGGGTGTGTGGTGGTGTGATAGTGGTGTGGTGGGTGGTGGTGTGTGGTGTGGTGGTGGTGATAGTGGTGGTGGTGGTGGTGGTGGTGGTGGTGGTGTGATAGTGGTGGTGGTGTGGTGGTGTGGGTGGTGTGATGGTGGTGGTGGTGGGTGTGTGTGTGGGTGGTGGTGGTGAGTGGTGGTGGTGGTGGTGGGTGGGGGTGGTGGTGTGGTGGTGTGGTGGTGGTGGTGTGGTGTGTGGTGGTGGTGGTGGTGGATGGTGGGTGATATGGTGGTGGTGGTGGGTGGTGGTGGTGGTGGTGGTGGTGGTGTGATGGTGTGATAGTAGTGGGTGGTGGTGGTGTGGTGGTGGTGATGGTGGTGGTGGTGATAGTGGTGGGTGGTGGTGGTGGGTTGGTGGTGGTGGTGGTGGTGAGTAGGTGGGTGGTGGGGTGGTGTGTGATGGTGGTGGTGGTGTGTGTGTGGTGGTGGGGTGGGAGGATAGGTGTGGTGGTGGTGGTTGGTGGTGTGATGGTGGTGGTGATAGTAGTGGTGGTGGTGGTGGGTGGGTGGTGGTGGTGGTGGTGGTGGTGGTGGTGGTGGTGGTGGTGTGGGTGGTGGGTGATGGTGGTGTGGTATAGTAGTGGTGGTGGTGGTGGTGGTGGTGGTGATGGTGGTGGTGAGAGAGTAGGGTGGTGGTGGTGGTGGTGGTGTGGGTGTGGTGGTGGTGGTGATAGTGGTGTGTGGTGGTGGTGGTGGTGGTGGTGGTGGTGGTGGTGGTGGTGGGGTGATGGTGGTGGTGGTGGGTGATAGTGGTGGTGGTGGTGATAGGTGGTGGTGGTGGTGAGGGTGGTGGTGGTGTAGGGGATGTAGGTGGTGGTGGTGGTGGTGGGTGGTGGTGATGGTGGTGGTGGTGGGTGGTGGTGATGGTGGTGTGGTGGTAGGTTGGGTGGTAAGATAGTGTGGTGGTGGTGGTGGTGGGTGTGTGTGGTGGTGATGGTGGTGGTGGTGAGTAGTAGTGGTGGTGGTGGTGGTGTGGTGGTGATAGTGGTGGTGATAGTAGTAGTGGTGGTGGTGGTGGTGGTGATGGTGGTGGTGATAGTAGTGGTGGTGGTGAGGTGGTGGTGGGTGGTGGTGGGGTGGTGGTGGTGGTGATAGTAGTGGTGGTGGTGGTGGTGGTGGTGGTGGTGATAGTAGGTGGTGGTGATAGTGGTGGTGGTGGTGGTGATAGTGGTGGTGGTAGGTGTGTGTGTGTGATAGTGGTGGTGGTGGTGGTGGTGATAGTAGTGGTGGTGGTGGTGGTGGTAGTGATAGTGGTGGTGGTGTGATAGTAGTGTGTGGGTGTGTGTGTGTGTGGTGATGGTACTGGTGGTGATAGTAGTAGTAGTGGTGGTGGTGGTGGTGGTGGTGGTGGTGACTACTTCTCTGACTGACTGACTGATTCGTAAATGGCGAAAAGGAACGATCAACAGTACGAGCCAAGCAAGACCTGTTCAGAGATACACTGGTCTATATGCACTGTATAAGCTAACCTAAACTATCCTACCATCGACATAAACAACTCCTAACACAACCAAACTCACGATTTTAATGTTATTTTCCGGTTTTATTTCATTATTTCACTTCACTAAAAGATCTGAAAATATATTATTGCTTTTGTTTATATATATATATATTGTTCTTTATTCCAGTGTTTATGTCCAGTGTTTATGTCCAGTGTTTATGTCCAGTGTTTATGTCCAGTGTTTATGTCCAGTTTTTATGTCCAGTGGAAGAGTTTAAATTCCCGTAACTAAGTATCAAGACGTGTGTATATGTAAACTTACCCTCTATAACCGTGTTGACTTCCTGGTACTTCAGTGTTACGATGTCTAATTCACGGTCACCGCTCTAAACACACCAAAACACACGAGGAAATTGGTTCTCCTCCCCCCCCTCCCCCCTACAAGATGTACAAATTGTCCTGATAATGTAGAATGGAGTCGTTTTAAAGGGTAGTTATGTTCCGTACGCCGCGTCTTTACACACCCTCCCCCCCCTTCCTCATACTCCCCCTTAATCCCCCTTACTCCCCCTTACTCCCTCATCAACATACTTTACAGATCCCCATACAGTTATATATTTCACTCTAGGTTGATATTACTGGTTGCTGTATTTGTCATGGTACCGAATCAAAACAATAATGACAGCGGTTTGTGAAATGAAATGGGGTCTTTTTACGTGTCCAAAGCCAGGAAATGGTCTTATATAAGTGATTTTGTTTTAGTTTTTTAGTTCCGGGAGAGATGACCCAACCCCCCCACGCCCCACTCCAACCCCTCAAAGAGCTGTTTAACCCCAGTAGATTAAAGTCTTGACGGTACTAATGGCAAAAATAAATAGCTCACTCAAATACTCAACTCGGATATAATTGACTAAAGAAGATGGGACGATTATAACTAGAGAGAATAAGAAGAAATAAGTCGAGGTTAGGTTAGTGTTTGGTTAGGTTTGGTTAGGTTTGGTTAGGTTAGGTTAGGTTAGTGTTTGTTGAGTTTGTTGACTGGTGTTGATCAGAAGAAGTTTAAGTCGATGGAATTAAATGCTGTCGTTTTTTGTAGCATTTTTTGTTTTATAGTTTGGGTAAATTTATGAGTTAATTTTCAATATAAATGATAATAAAGAATTCTATTATCTTGACTCCTCTTTTTAAATTGTGTGTGTACTGTCAAAGATTTACCTAAGTCATAAAAGACAAGGTAAATTTCTTATAATCACTCACTCACTCACTCACTCACTCATTCACTCACAATATACAAAATAAGGAGGAACTTAACGAGACAAGCCAAGCACTTTATAACCAATCATTAATCACTCTTGATATACCTTGTGTCGCTTGGCTAATCACAACAAACTTTGCGAATCACGAGAAAAAATAAATTAATTAATCTCAAATTTATAAAACACGAATCAACCACAAACTACAATAAAGTCATAACAAAAAATAATCTAAAACTTTTTCTCATCTAATAACGGAGATAAAAGTTCCCATATATATATTATCACAAAACATTTCCTTAACTCAAAAGAACAGAAGCAAAAAGCTATACTTACAAGCGATGGATTCTCGTCAACACCTCAATTTGCGCACGGAGAGAATGTGAAAGCTCAGGATTCTATTGTATTATATATTTCTACCTAAATAAACACAATCGTCAACTAGTACAGTAAGTGGCAGACAGACACACACACACACACACACACACACACACACACACATACAGTCATTAAACAACTCAATTACAGTGAACTAAAAAATTATATTACTGTACTCGGACAAGAAATACATGGGAGGGGGAAAAGTACAGTAACGGGTAGTTATTTGTGGTCACTGAACGAGTTAACACAAGACTAGAGGAGCGAGTATATGAAAGTTGTGTCTACCTTCACCCACAGGAAATAAAGGTGTTGATGGGTAAATGTCAATTGGTTGGTGTGGGTGGGTGTGGGTGGGTGGGTAGTGGGTGGGTGTGGGTGGGTGGGTGGGTTGGTGGGTGGAGTGGTGGGTTGGTGGGTGGGTGGGTGGGTGGGTGGGTGTGGTGTGGGTGGGTGTGGGTGTGGGTGGGTGGTAGTGGGTGAATGTTGGTGTGCCGCCATGATAGGTACTGCTTACCTGCCTCCCCCTAACAACAACCACCATCTTTACAACGACGGATACAATATGAATCAGTTTAACATAAATAAATGAAAAACAGACATAAACACCAACAACACCAGTGACGTAAACAGAGGTAAACATTATCCAAGTACAGGTAAAACATCTACATTATAACACCTATTCAACCCTATCCTCACTCACGACTCCACTCTATCCAACGCATTAATCCTAGCTTAACCGAACCGAACCTAACCTAACCTAACCGAACCGAACCTAACCTAACCTAACCTAACCGAACCTAACCTAACCTAACCTAACCTAACCTAACCTAATCGAACCGAACCGAACCTAACTTAACTTAACCGAACTGAACCGAACTAAAATTCTTCCATTCCTCAAAGTCATTTTCGTCTCTAAACCAAATTTCTACTAATTTTTCTGTTATGTTATTTTTGAATAAGATAAACCTAAATACTGCCTCATAGTTTAAGGTCACAATCAATCACCACCTCGATAGTTTTCAATTTTGTTCTTCCGTGTTAAAGGGACATAACTGACATAGTGGTACAGTGATACCTCCATATAACGGACTTCACATTAATTCTGAATTGTAATGACTTTTTTTTTCCCACAACCTTAACAACTATAGTTATTTATCTTACAACATTTATATAATTTTCTAAATACTTTTAAAACTTTCAAAATAATATATTAGCTGAACGTACGTAACCTGATATTACAAACTTACTCAAATATCCCCATAAAAAAGTGACATGTGGCCCTATGTCATGGAAGGGTATAGAATATTATCTAATGCAATTTTTTTTTTATCATTGGTGATGTAATTTCAGCTTTGTGAATACCCAAGTAGATGGAGCCACTACCTGCCACTTACTCAAGAATGATAATACCTGTACGTGTCTCGTCTTGCTTTTTCTTTTCTTTTTAATCCCAGTTCAATTTAAGGGAGATATAGAAAAGGATTACGTACATCCATTCTTGTCTGTCTGTCTGTCTACATGTTTACACACACACACACACACACACACACACACACACACCTTCACCTTTCTCTAATGAAGGCTTTTGTTAAACCACCAATGTATGTAATAAGTAATTTATGTCCAATGTATATTTTCATCCTTCGGGCTGCAAACTTTTTCAATAAACCGTTAATTATTATTATTATTATTATTATTATTATTATTATTATTATTATTATTATTATTATTATTATTACTACACACCCAGGAGGTCAAATCTCTCAAACACAAGCATATGTTTACTATTTCCAACCCAAGACCTTCGATTCCTACACCTTAATATCCACGCTAGACTCAGGTGAACAGGTAACAGAGTCAATTACCTGTGAGTATCGCTAGAGCCCACAGGTAACCGCACACATTACCTGTACTCTCTAGGTTAAATATAAGGTAATATAAGGTAATATAAGGTAATATAAGGTAATATAAGGTAATATAAGGTAACGATAAGCAGTAAGGTGAGACAGTACCCCAGCAGGTCTCGGCTCTGGCCTGGGGTGATGACAGTGATGGATGAACCAATGGATGACCCTGGCATAACGGATGACGGGACTGGGGGTACTCAACTCAGGTATACATGTCAGTGTACTCGGGTAAGTGGGTACAAGTCGATTCCCTTAGGACTCATGAACCGGTTTTCAGTGCCTACAACCCCAACCCCCTCATCCCCACCACACCCCCACCCCCTCACAGTATCTCTCCACAAAGTAATTTACGATTTAAAAATTTCCTTCCATTATTTTATATATATTCTAACTTACGATCCATTAGTTTAATATAAACCCAAGACTCATATATAAACAGCTATATAATAATTACTATCAATATTATCCTATAAGAACTATAAACAATATCACCATATACATTTCACTATCCACAATATTCTCTACATCTAACACCATCTTTCACTATAAACACATAACCCTTTCACTTAACCGAACCTAACCTAACCAAACCTCTGAATATAATAAAGGCATAAGTACTCTCAGAAACTAATATAATCATTCTCGTCAGGTGAATAAAGTTTAGAATCCAATGTTTTACACTGGGACACTTTTTAGGATATTGTGTTCGTATTGGTAACTATGGCACAGGTATAGGAACAGTGGTACGGTGGAACAGAGGTACAAGGGAACAGTGGTACGGTGGAACAGAGGTACAAGGGAACAGTGGTATGATGTTAGAGGGTACTATGGAAGAGGGTACAGGAAGAGGGTACTATGAAGAGGGTACTATGGAAGAGGGTACTATGGAAGAGGGTACTATGAGTAATTTCCTCAAGCAGGATAAGACACACAGGTGAGGTGGGAGATAATGAGGTCGTGATGCAGATTATCCTCTACCTTGACAGCAAACTAATGATGCCTTAATAGTACATCTCTGAGGCCTGCCCTTGAGAGAGAGAGAGAGAGAGAGAGAGAGAGAGAGAGAGAGAGAGAGAGAGAGAGAGAGAGAGAGAGAGAGAGAGAGAGAGACCCTCACCAGCCAACAACTAATACACTACAGAACTACTAGTTCAATTAACTCCTCCCATCTACAGGTAGTGCATCTTTATGGCACACACACACACACACACACACACACACACCCTACTACTTAACGAGGGAGAGGCTGGGGGTGGGGAGAGGGGTGTTGGGGGGTGGGGGAGGGAGAGGGGGGGGGTGGGGAGGGAGAGGGGTGGGGGGGTGGGGAGGAAGGGGGGTGGGGAGGGGGGGGGGGTGGGGGAGAGGGTGTGGGGGTGGGAGGGAGGTGGGGGTGGGGGGAGAGGGGGGTGGGGAGGAGAGGTGGGGGTGGGGAGGTGGGGTGGGGGTGGGGAGGAGAGGTGGGGGGTGGGGGAGGAGAGGGTGGGGTGGGGGGAGGGGGGGGGTGGGGAGGGAGGGGTGGGGTGGGGGGGAGAGGGGTGGGGGTGGGGAGGGAGAGGTGGGGGTGGGGAGGGGAGAGGGGTGTGGGGGGAGGGAGAGGGTGTGTGGGGGGGTGGGGAGGGGAGAGGGGTGGGGGAGGGAGAGGTGGGGGGGTGGGAGGGAGAGGGGGGGTGGGGAGGGGAGAGGGGTGTGGGGGTGGGAGGGAGGGGTGGGGGTGGGGAGGGGAGAGGGGTGTGGTGGGGTGGGGAGGGGAGAGGGGTGGGGGTGGGGAGGGAGAGGGTGTGGGGGTGGGGAGGGAGAGGGGTGGGGGGTGGGGAGGGGAGAGGGTGGGGGGAGGGAGAGGTGGGGGGTGGGGAGGGAGGTGGGGTGGGGGGAGAGGGGTGGGGGGGGGAGAGGGGGGGGGGAGGGAGAGGGGGGTGGGGAGGGAGAGGGTGGGGTGGGGGAGGGGAGTGGGGGGGGTGGGGAGGGAGGGTGGGGGGGGAGAGGTGTTGGGGGGTGGAGGAGAGGGTGTGTGGGGGTGGGGAGGGAGAGGGTGGGGGTGGGGAGGGAGAGGGTGGGGTGGGGGAGAGGGTGTTGGGGGTGGGAGAGAGGGTGTGGGTGGGGAGGGAGAGGGCGGGGTGGGGAGGAGAGGGTGGGGTGAGGATAGAACTTATAAGGTGGCGGAGTGGTTACCTCGCTGTTAGTACTCTAGCAGTCCATGTCTGATTCTCCTTTAGAGAGTAGTGATTGAGGAGTATAATCATAGAGACGTAAATGGTTCCTAAATACCGAGACGTGAGAGAGAATGATGTGTGTGTGTGTGTGTGTGTGTGTGTGTGTGTGTGTGTGTGTGTGTGTGTGTGTCCTCCCTCCTCCTCCTTTCTGTCTACGTCATAAGCTTGTTAACTCGTACAGTACATATTTCAAACTCGAGCCATCAAAGGGATAAAATCGTCACCCTGTATCTCCCGTCCCTTTAAATATAACATACACTTTCTCCTTCCCCAGACGGACGGACGGATGGACAGACGGACATATAGAGCATCCATCAGACCCGTTATTACATTTTAAACTTCTTTGAATTATTTTCCCATTATCTCACTGGTATGATTATTGGCTCCATTGTGTCGCCAAATAATAACAGGCACAGTAAAAAATCTCAAACATTATTTAATATTCTTGTATTAAAATATAAATCCACTTTTCAAAATCAATTTGTTGACGACAAACAATATATCGAATGGTACTTAAGAACATTTTTCGTCATATAATAATAACCGGTGTTTCTTTCTTAATACCAAACAAAAGTTTTATAAATATACTTTAGCTAACTTGAAGAAAAAATGGTTCAATTATATAATGTTAACCAAAATTTGTTGAGTACTACGACCTCCCGCTGCTGGAGAACCACACCACTAGCGAGGCTGCATCATAAGACATAATCCTACCACACAACCAAAATCATACACCTTCTGTCTCTCACTCAGTCAAAACAGTGCTAGAAATTATTTTTTGTCATTTAAACATTTCTCTTTCATCCGCGGAAAAATAATTCACTTCCCAAATATGTAAACTGGTTCTAAATGACTCATCCAAGACTACATAACTCGGCATATATATGAATAAGCAAGAATTGAATATAATGGATATATATTACCATTTCTGTACATTTCTCATGAAGTAACTCTGTCTTGACAGGCGGTAAGGAGGCGATTGTGTAAGTGTCAGCGTAAGTACCTGGGGTTGTGGTAATACATCACAGGAAAGTGGTGGACACATTACGACACCAACTGTTATGTGTCTCATAACAAAAAAACACTCATGTGGTGTCAATGGAGAGTGTCCAAGGGCACACCTCCATACTACACTCCATGGCCTGGCAATATGTTGGAATTATTTCGGAATAAGAAAATAACGAGTAGGAACAACGGATATCATAAAGATAAAACACAAACAATTATTAAACTACAAAATTCAAATCTGTAGATAGTGGTATATAAGTCCAGGCTTGGTGTTAGAGTAGTCACCTTGGTCACCCTCGCTTAACCTAACCTAACCTAACCCAACCCAACCTAACCTAACCCAAACTAACCTAACCTAACCTCAACCAAACACTTAACAACCAACCCCCAACCTGACTTACTCCTCTTCCAGTTTCTCCACGTCAAATATTTCTCAGTTAAAAGAGTAAATAATAGTGTAACACCTTTTAATATTTTATACATCTCGTAGGTAATGACATATAATGATCCTCCTCCTCTCTTCCTCTCTCCCCTCACCCATACTCAATCCTACTTCTTCTTCCTCCCTCCTATCTAACTTCTCCCCTCTTTTCTCCCCTCTCTGCTCCTCTTCTACTCCTACTACTAACCCTCTCTCCCTCATCCCATCTTTCTCCATACCCTTCCTTCCTCCTCCCTCCTCCTTCCGTTCTCCCCACCTTTTCCCTCCTCTCCTCTACCCACTTCAGGTCCCTTTCCAGACAATTGGTCACACTTTAACACGACTTATACAGGTATGGCTGACGTTGCTGCGTCCCTGGGAAACTCTCCTAACTATGCGGCCAATAACGAGATAAAATGAAACATATAATAGTTATGATTATAACTATATTATAATAACTCATAAAAAGTTACTCCTATAGGGACGAGTCTTTGAGAATACTTTACACTGGGGAACTTAAGAAATCACAAATGTATATTGATAACCTAACCTAACCTAACCTAAACTCAACCTAACCTAAATCACAACTCAAAAATAAACATTACTCTATAGCATTAGTCCCGACGAAACACAAAACTCCCACAAAAAACTCCCAAAAAACTCCCACAAAACTCCCACAAAACACACGGCAGCGGCGATGGAGGAAAAACACACCACCACCACTGACTACCCCAGGGAACACCTATTATCCTCCCTACATCGTCATTTACATCAGGTTGTTAGAGGCGAGGAAACGACTATCAGAGGTCGTAAGGAGGCAACCAGCATCATCCTCCTCCCCCTCCCGTTAACTCCCTTAACCATTGTGGTAGAGATCGTGGACGCGTAAACAGCTGTGGTGGATGAGGTCGTGGCTAATGACGGCGACGCGAGAGGCTTAAGTAGGTGTACTGACTGCTGGATGTGTTTTGTAAAGAGGGAGAGTTAGTGTGTACTGTAAGGGGGGGGGAGGGGGGGAGATTATAAGCTTATATATATACTAGGGGTGTAAAGTGGTATACTGTGAGGGGGGGGAGGGGATGAGATATAGGGGGGGTAGGGAGGGGGAGAAAGGGGAGGGGAGGGAGACAGGGGAGGGGGAGAGACAGGGGAGGGGGGGAGACTAGGAGGGGGAGAGACAGGAGGGGGGAGAGACTAGGAGGGAGACTAGGAGGGGGAGAGAGCAGGAGGGGAGAGACCAGGAGGGGAGAGACTAGGAGGGGGAGAGACAGGAGGGGGAGAGACTAGGAGGGGAGAGACTAGGAGGGGGAGAGACAGGAGGGGAGACTAGGATGGGGAGAGACAGGGAGGGGAGAGACTAGGGAGGGGAGAATAGGGAGGGGAGAGACAGGGAGGGGGGAGACTGGGATGGGGGGAGAGACTAGGGGGGGAGAGACTAGGATGGGAGAGACTAGGGAGGGGAGAGACTAGGATGGGGAGAGACCAGATGGGGGAGAGACTAGGAGGGGAGAGACTAGGAGGGGAGACAGGGAGGGGAGAGACTAGGGAGGGGAGAGACTAGGAGGGGAGAGACAGAGGGGAGGAGACAGAGGGGAGAGAATAGGAGGGGAGAGACAGGAGGGGGAGAGACTAGGGAGGGGAGAGACTAGGGAGGGGGAGAGACTAGGAGGGGAGAGACAGGGAGGGGAGAGACAGGGAGGGGAGAGACAGGGAGGGGGAGAGACTAGGAGGGGAGAGAGACAAGGAGGGGAGAGACAGGGAGGGGGAGAGACTAGGATGGGGAGAGACTAGGAGGGGGAGAGACTAGGATGGGGAGAGACAGGAGGGGGAGAGACTAGGAGGGGGGAGAGACTAGGGAGTGGGGGGGGAGACAGGGATGGGGAGGGACAGGAGGGGGGAGAGACAGGGAGGGGGAGAGACCAGATGGGGGAGAGACTAGGATGGGGAGAGACAGGGATGGGGAGAGACAGGGAGGGGAGAGACTAGGATGGGGAGAGACTAGGATGGGGGAGACTAGGATGGGGAGAGACTAGGATGGGAGAGACTAGGATGGGGGAGAGACAGGGAGGGGGAGACTAGGGGGGAGAGACTGGGATGGGGAGAGACCAGGATGGGGAGAGACAGGATGGGGAGAGACAGGATGGGGAGAGACAGGGAGGGGGAGACTAGGAGGGGAGAGACCAGATGGGGAGAGACTAGGATGGGGAGAGACTAGGATGGGGAGAGACCAGGGATGGGAGAGACAGGGAGGGGGAGAGACTAGGATGGGGAGAGACTAGGAGGGGGAGAGACTAGGATGGGGAGAGACTAGGAGGGGAGAGACAGGAGGGGGAGACTGGGGAGAGACTAGACTATGGGTATCTTAGCAAATTATGTAAACTGAACTAAACTGAACTAAACTAACCTAACTAACCTAACCTAACCAAACCTAACTCCAACCACAGCAGGATAGAGACAAGTTCAGACCCTAAGATGACCCCTTGACGTGATCTCTCTGTTATCTTGTTCCATAATAAAAACGTAACCAAACACAAGGCGGAGGTAGAGGTGTATATACACACTAGTAACCCGATACAAAGTTCTTGCTATAGATCTTTTTTTCTCCCTGGATAAGACTGAGGAAGGCAGGGAGGTTAATATGTCTTCTAGATAAATATTGATCAAGGCGGCACTGGTAAATATTGTGGATGGTAGGCTTGATGTATGACGGTTCATTGCTGAGAGAGAGAGAGAGAAGAGAGAGAGAGAGAGAGAGAGAGAGAGAGAGAGAGAGAGAGAGAGAGAGAGAGAGAGAGAGAGAGAGAGAGAGAGAGAGAGAGAGAGTATCAGTACCTCTACTCCCTCACAATATAATGCACGTATAGGTGAATATAGACTCGTACGGGAAAAAATTCTCCACTAAAATTCTAAACATTAATCAGTTTCTAGTAGGCCCAAAAGAGGTATAGACCCAAGAAGGCCTATGGTCAGAGTGAGTGATCTGTCTACATCACCAGCACCTCCCTAAGGTAGAATTAAACGCCCATGTGTTATGTAAGACTTCATGGTGGTCATAAGAGGGTGGCCCCTCTGGTGCCCTTCAGTGTAAACTTTAGATTTCTTATCTCTGTTTCAGTAACCCAACCTAATCCATCCCAACCCGTCCCAACCCATCCCAACCCGTCCCAACCCATCCCAACCCGTCCCAACCCATCCCAACCCGTCCTGTCCCATCCCAACCCGTCCCAACCCATCCTGTCCCAACCCATCTCCAACCCAACCCATCCTAACCCAACCCATCCCAACCCAACTCCAACCCAACCCAACCCAACCTAACCTAACCCAACCTAACCTAACCGTATATTGTTTCAGGGGAAGGGGAAGGGGAAGGGGGGCGAGATAGAGAGTGTGTAGCCTCCTCGTATGTTGTCAGGCTCATTAGCGTATATAGTGTGTAGTTAAGTGAATGGCTGCTCACTGTAGTGTATGGTGACGTAGATTCAGAAAAGTTTTCTAACGAAGCAGCAAAATACGTAATATAGAGAAACCAAAGAGGATGTGAGAAATATGAGAAAATATGAAATATTAATTTATATGAAACACTGAAACATTGTGTGAGACATAACTGTTAACTATTACAAGACACCAATGCTTCAGTGGATGGGTTCATTCCTTTATAGTAGTTTTTGATTCGTTATAAATTATATATGCAAATTATCATCAGTTAACGAAAAGGTTTAAATCAGGTTAAATAGTCTAGAAACTGTTTATAAATTGTTATTCTTCACATGAATTTACAGCAGCGGTTAATATTTTATTTTCCTTGCAATGTGAGATAAGAAAGACAAAGACTCACCCACAGATAAAACTATACCCAGAAAAACTGTAAATGAAAATATGGAACAGAGAATAACAGATAATTTAATGTTATTCTAAATTCTACTTTGTACAACATAAAAATTTGAAGAAAAAAAATGCGTAAACACCATATTCTAAGATACTGTACCTTCAAGTTAGTTAAAATTCATTATTGCTTTTAGATTACTGTGTGTACTAAGTCAGTCAGTTACACACACACACCCTACACACTGTCATAACAAAACACTATCTAAACTAGGTGAATTTATTTTATACCCTGTTGTTTTGACTTAAGGAAGCATTGAAGTCAACCTAAGAATAAAAACACGTTAAATGACCCTATTAGAGAAAAGACCTGACCAACAACTAATATATTTTATAACCACGCAGCAGCTTCCAAACACCCATTACGACCGCTAACAAGGCCATCAATGTTCCCAACGACAAGAGTTTAACAGCAGTCAATTACCCATAAAACCTATGACAGCCATCAGTTAACATTTAGGCTCGTGGTTGTACGTCAACAACAGATTCAACAGCCTTTATTAACCCCCTGGACACAACACCTTATCACCAGCTGGCAACAAGACTCATCACCATTACCCTTCATGTAGGTGGGAAAATAATTGGAATACGAGTTTAAAAGCAATACGTAACTGAACGAAGCACAATTGA
>NW_024756914.1:2553289-2578503 GCF_018991925.1 Homarus americanus
TGATCATTTTGAATATAAACATCATGGATTTTGCATTAGACATACAAATTTTAGATCTAATGTAATAATTTGGTTTACACAAAGCAAGTATTTTATCTTTTGTGCAAAATATATGAAGTTTACATTCAAAATATTCCCTGACCTGCAAGGAATCCAGAAATGTCAATTATATTATCCTAACTTTAGTCTGAGGTATTATTTATTACTAAACGTTAAAATCTAGTGTTTCACCCAATCATTTCTCAGAGAGGTAGGGGCCAGTGAGCTGGGAAGAGGGGGGGGGGGGATTTGAGTCCATTATTTGAATGGACATTAACCTGGCGACTGTATTTCTCTTAAATATTAATTGTGTGAGCATACCATCATAAAATTTAGATGTTATTTTTACTACAACATAGGTATTGTGTCGGAAAAAGTGGAGTTTAGGGGTCGGGCCAGTCTCTATTGGAATTAATCCCATATGTTCTGTTGTTCACTTTACGCGGTTTTCACTTTCCGCGGTACCCTGTGGGTTCAATTGACCGCGTAAATCGGGGTACTACTGTAGTTAGAGGGATTAAATGGTCACCCTTCTTCGGGATGGGCTAAACTAAGACATACTTCCAAGAAGAAGGAAAAGTTTGGGTTTTGAGGCAGAGGTGAAAGAGGTGAGCAAGCACAGGGGCCAGAGCTTCAGCACACTCCCTCAGAACACGAAGGGGTATTCAGTCCGGTCCATGCACATTACTCACATCCAACCTGGTTAACACACCAGCAACCCTGCGAGTGGAGATTATAGGAAAGTGCATAGGTTCAGTAGGAGGAGCAGGGGTAGGAGGGATAGAGTGGGAATCGTTTAAGGTAGAATTAGAGGAGAATAAGGTGCCAAAGAGATTGGCTTTGTCAGGGGGAGAGTTGGCTATAGAGTTATCAGGTCGGAAGAGAGGAGGAAAAGAAGGAGTGCAGAGGTTATTACAAATGTTTTTGGTTAAGGACCAGAAAGATTTACTAGAGGAAGAATTAGTCAGGACAGCAATCTTTCTTTTTATAAAATTCAGCTTGACCCTACCTTACAGCGATTCCTAGAAGTAAAGAAAGAGGTGTGTGTATGTATATTATGTATGCTGTATGTATATTATGTATGTGCTCCATTTATATACATTATTTATTCAGCCTTGTTAGCAGCGTGTGGCAATGTATTTACCATGTCCCACACGCTTAGTTAATGTGCCTGGCGACATATGGAAGCTGCTAATGTATCACTTGCCACATGTCGCCTGAGAGGCTAGTTGACCCCCCGGACAGATCAGGGAGAGCCGCCTCGCTTGTGTATCTCTGTTTGTCCAGTAAATAGAACCTACAAAAACTCTACAGGTGTTTGTGTTCGCTCCTGTAGATAGAACTTGGTACCCAGAACATATACATGGCGCAGTGTGTTAATTAACTGGATCACTATACAAGTGAAGTGTGGAAAGTTTGTGGCAAGACCGGCTTATGGACCCCTGCTTTGTCGTCAACCGCTAACGGCCGTCTCCTCCAAGAACTTGTTTGAATTTACAGCAACTTTGAGCAGTGTCAGTGACAGCAAGTTTCTGTGAAGTGTATAAGTGCATTGTGTGTGTAGTGCCATAAGTGTGTGACCATGTTTTAAGGGATTCCCAAGGTGGAAGGCTTGTTCAGGGCATTTGTGAGTAGAGTTCAGTGCAGCCTCCTCCGGCCACACCTAGAGGGTAACTGACCGTGACTGTGAGCAGCTCGCCTCCACCCCCTCCCAGCGAGACACTGCCCGAGGCGCGCACACATACACACACGCACGAACACACTAACTGCAGTCATTCCTTTATATATATTTTATATATATATAATCTACTTATCTGTGCATTTAATTAATTTTTTTTGTCTCAAATCTTGTTGATACGACGAGCTGACCGGTCAACACTGATTTAAGACATACTACACAGATTAAGTAATTATGTCCCGTGCCTTACGCAGTCATGGAGCCAACGCCTGGATGAATCAGTCAGATGACAGCTCAGCAGAGATGGATGACCAGGCTGAACAGGACGCTCCAGCTAACCCCACCACATCGCACAGCCCTTCACCTCGATCTTCAGCATTGTCTTCAGAGATAATTGCTTTAATGAAGTTTATGAGGGATGAACGGCGTCAGGACGAAGCTAGAAGATGTGTGGAGGATGAAAAAGAAGGCAAGCTGAGACAGAGAGAGACCACCATTGGAGATTGGAAGACAGTGCACGGTTTGAAGCTTTGATATCTCGCCTCACTGCTAACCAAGCCCCTGGCTCTAACACTGCCTCGGTATCGCCTGGTTCAGATACCTCATCAATGCTTTCTTCACGCTTCCCCAGCCCCACCTAAAGTGGCTGCTCAAACACCGCCCATCTTGAAGGATGATGTGAATTTCCAGACTTTTTGTGAATGGCGGCGAAGGTGGACTGATTATGCTACAATGGTGGATCTCCAGAGCTTGTCACAGCCTAAACAACTTATTCAGCTGCGTATGTGCCTGTCTTTGGAAACACAACGTGTCTTGGAACATACGTTGCAGGTACCTTCGACCTCTTCGTTGTCTGTAGAGGAGGTACTGGATATTCTACAACGACACATCAAAGGGCAGCGGAATGAAGCTCTGCACAGGAGGGAATTGTTTAGCTGTAGACAGATGGAGGGTGAGACTTTTGATGCCTTTTATGTAAGACTCAAGAGAGCCTCGAAAGAGGTAGATATATGCCCAGGTAACCACCAGCAGTGCGAGGAGACCCAGTTGAAGCAGGTAATCCTGATGGGTGTTAAGGGCAAGGAGCTTGTCCAACGCCTCACCTCCCTCGACTCCTCCTCTTCTCTTAAGGATGTGTTGACAATATGTCGCTCCTATGAGGCTGCCAGGTGTGCCACCTCTGCCATCCGAGCTCTCCCTACAGCTGTACGTGCTGTGTCCCGGTACAAGAAGGACAAGAAGTCTACTCCAACGCCTTCGCCCACCACGCCCACACCCGGCTCCTTTTGTAACAACTGTGGTAAGAAGCACGGAACACAGGTGTGTCCAGCTGCTGAGTCTACCTGCAACAGTTGTGACCGTAAGGGCCTCTGGTCACTCACAGTGCAGTGCCCAGCCAAACACGTCCAGTGCAATGTGTGCGGTCGTCTGGGCCACTACGACAAGTGTTGCCCTACCAACAAACCCAAGGGACAGCGTCGGCGGAAGCAGCAGCACCCTTCCACTAGTGAGGGCCGCCCACAGTCTTCCAATCAGAAGCATGACGACCCTGGACAAAGCTCGAGCCACATTAGGAAGGTGTACTCCCCCTCGCATCCCAGGACCAAAGTTCCCCAGCACATCAGCGTCATCGTGGCCTACGGAAGTGTGTCATCTCGTCTTCAGATGTAGCCCGACACCGGCGTTGATGCTACATTCATCGGTCCCCAGCATTTGCAATGTTTGGGGCTCTCTCCAAGTGATCTAGGACCGCCCCCCAAGGATCTCCGCTTCACGGTAGATGGTTCACAGATGACCCCGGCCCTAGGTTCACTCCAAGCACAGGTCACCTTTGGCAACAGGTGGTGTCAAGCCTGGATTGATGTGCATAACGGTGTCTCGACTCCTTTGCTGTCCTACAGACATTGTCAAGAGTTGGCCATCATCTCCCAGGACTTCCCCAAACCTATTCTCGAGGTAAAACACGCCAACAGGGTGCAGGAAGGGAGCAGCAACGACCCTGCTGTCGCCCTACCCCTGCCTCTTGCCAGTGACACCTCTCCTTCGGATGCTCGGAAGTACTTCCTGAAGGAATTCAGCGAAGTTCTGGTGACCAAGTCCGCTCTGGAATCCAAGCCCCTCAAGAAGATGGTAGGCCCCCCCATGAGGATCCACTTGAGGGACGACGTGAAGCCCTTCGCCATCTACACCCCTCGACTGGTCCCCCTGGCCTTCCGCGATGAGGTCAAAAGCGAGCTGGACTCCATGGTCGCCCAAGAAATTATTGCACCAGCCGGCGATGACCCGTCTCCATGGTGTCACCCTAAGGTAGTCGTCGCAAAACCCAAAGGTGGTGTTCGGATCACCACTGACCTCTCCAAGCTCAACAGCCAGGTGTCTCGTCCTGCGCACCCTTCTCCCACGTCCTTTACAGCTATACTCAGTGTGAACCCGAAGGCGCGCTTCTTCACGACGATGGACGCCCTGTGTGGATACTGGCAGATAGAGCTTGCCGAAGAAGACCGACCACTTACACCTTTCATTACCCCGCATGGACGTTACAGTTATTGCCGTGGCCCCTTGGGATTCGCCGCTACAGGAGATGCTTTCTGCCTTCGAGGTGATATGGCTTTACAAGGTCTGGCAAACTGCGTGAAAGTGGTCGACGACATACTCGTGTACGATGAGGATTACATGGATCACCTCTGCCGTATCTACGAGGTACTCAACAGGTGCCGGAAGCACGGCATCACCCTAAATGCCGACAAGTTTGTTCTGGCCAGCTCTTCAGCGGAATTTTGAGGGTACACCCTCTCAGGGAATGGTATTGCAGCTGACCCGGAGAAGGTCCGCGCCATCACGGATTTTCCCACCCCTGCCAACCTCACCGACTTGAGGTCCTTCATCGGTCTCGTCAACCAGTTAGCAGAGTTTTCGCCAGACATCTCCGCAGCTGCCCAACCACTTCGCCCCCTGATGAGCCCCAAGAGGACATTCCTGTGGACCCCCGACTGCGACAAGGCTTTCCAGCAAGTGAAACAGGCCCTGTCTAGTCCACCTGTCCTCACCATGTTTGACCCAGCCTTTCCGACGGTTCTGCAGACAGATGTCTCACGCTTGTATGCCGTGGGATACGCCCTATTGCAGGATCATGGTGGAGGGCAGTTCCGGCTCGTCCAGTGTGGTTCACGTTTCCTCTCTGACACCAAGACGCGCTATGCCACTATTGAGTTGGAGCTGTTGGCTCTGGTTTGGGCGATGTCCAAGTGCAGGTTTTACCTCATAGGCCTGCAACACTTTCACCTAGTGACCGACCATCGCCCGCTTGTCCCGATCCTCAACCACTACACGCTCGGCGCCGTTGAGAACCCTCGCCTCCAGCGTCTGAAGGAGAAGCTCTCGGCGTACATCTTCACAGCAGTGTAGCGTGCTGGTAAGGAGCTCTGCATCCCTGATGCCTTATCCCGCTCTCCTGTCAGCCGCCCTACTCCAGAAGACCATGTGCTCGACGCCGACCTCGCTCTTTCCGTCAAGACTGTGGTCACTCTACACGCAGTCCAATCCCTTCGTTCGGACCTGTCAACAGATGACGACAAGGCAATGGAGGACCTTCGAACAGCGGCCCGAGATGACCCTTCCTATGTCCGATTCGTCGAGTGTGTGCAGAATGGATTCCCTAGCAACCGCTACGAACTTCACAACACCCTGCTCCCGTATTGGAAACTCCGCGATGAACTCTATTGCGACGCTGACCTTGATCTGTACGGAGCACGTGTAGTTGTCCCTGCTGCCTCACGTCCCCACATCTTGGCTCGCCTTCAAGACAGTCACCGTGGAGCTGAGGCCACCAAACAAAGTGCACGACAGACTGTGTTCTGGCCCGGCATCGACTCCGACATCTCCAATGTTGTCCGTGCGTGTGAGCCATGCCAAGTATTACAACCCAGCCAGCAGCAGGAACCCTTCATGAGTGACGACAACCCCACCCGCCCCTTTGAGTCTGTGTCGGCCGACTTTTTCTGTGTGTCAGGAGAGTCCTTCCTGGTTATCGTCGACCATCTCTCTGGTTGGCCGGTTGTCATCAAGTGCGGTAATGACACGACGTCTGCCGCCACCATCAGCAAGTCCCGCCACTACTTCCGTGACGTGGGCATTCCTGTGCGCCTGCGAACCGACGGAGGGACCCAGTTCACAAGCCGGGACTTTGATGTGTTCCTTGACTGATGGGGAGTCAGGCATGTGTTGTCATTGCCCCATTACCCGCAGTCCAACGGCCATGCTGAGGCTGCTGTCAAATCCCTGAAGCAACTCATCCTTAAGGTGGCACCTTCTGGGAATATTGACTGCGAGGCCTTCAACCGGGGTCTTCTTGAACTCCGCAACACACCTAGCTACACCAGACGCTCCCCTGCCCAGGTCTTGTATGGACGCCTCCTTCGTTCTTGTGTCCCTGTTCACCCTCAATCCTTCTCCAAGGAGTGGCAAGCCAAGACAGAGTATTGTGATCGCCGAGCCGCCGAACGTGTTCAAGACGTCGTCGCCCGCTACAACGACCACGCCCGTCCTCTTCCCAAGTTGAGTGTTGGCACCCAAGTCCGTGTTCAGGACCCAACCTCCCTACGTTGGGACAAAGTGGGCGTAGTCATGGGTCTCGGTAGGTCACGGGACTACCAGATGCGGTTACCCAGTGATCGTGTGTGGTGGAGGAACCGCCGTTTTCTCCGCCCCGTAACAACGCCTTCTGCTGACCCCGCCACCAGTGTTGAGTCCCATACCCTCCCCAGTGACCAAGTCCCTCGACACTCAGAACGGATCCAAAAGAAAAGGTCCCCTCAAGACTTTGCTATGAGCGTGGAGGAGGAGGAGGGGAGGTGTACGTATATTATGTATGCTGTATGTATATTATGTATGTGCTCCATTTATATACATTATTTATTCATCCTAGCTAGCAGCGTGTGGCAATGTATTTACCATGTCCCACATGCTTAATTAATGTGCCTGGCGACATATCAAAGCTGCTAATGTATCACTTGCCACATGTCGCCTGAGAGGCTAGTTGACCCCCAGACAGAGTAGGGAGAGCCGCCTCGCTTGTGTATCTCTGTTTGTCCAGTAAATAGAACCTACGAAATCTCTACAGGTGTTTGTGTTCGCTCCTGCAGATAGAACTTAGTACCCAGAACATATACAGTGTGGGTAAAAGGAGAAGAAGATAGTTTCATAAGTTGACATGCCCTATCTCTCTCCCTACATTCAAGTGAACAGGAGCAATCAAACCATGATTGTAAAGTGAAAGTTTTGGTAGAAGATGGGATAAATGCACTCATACCACCCTGTATAACCCCAGCAATGCTGTCAGCACATACTGTGGAGTCCTGAGTGGAAAAGCAACATTCATCCCAAGGAAAGTCGGTGAAGAATTCTTGCAAGGATTGCCAGCTTGCCCTCCGATAGTGCCATAGTTGACGTTTAGAGGGGGGTGGGGGAAGTGGTTGTGCCCAGTTTGATTTAATAGAAATAAGATTGTGATCAGAAGACCCTAAGGGGGCAGAAATTGAGTATGAATAGTGAGAGGGGTTAAAGGTAAAACAAAGCTCAAGAATGTGTGTAGGGTGTATGATTATTTGTTCCAAATCAATAAGTAGGGAAAAAGAGAGTGCCTCAACTCCACCTGGGTCATCCCTTGCAGAGCCAAGCCACTCTCTGTGATGTACATTGAAAATCCCTAGGTAGAGGATCTCCTTGTTTGGGTGTATGGATAGCAGCGACTCTTGGCAAGAAGTGAGATAGTCAAAGAGTTCCAAATGGTTGGGAGAACAGTGTAGGAAACAAAGAAAAATAGTCACAGTAGGTAGGGATATTTTGAGCCAGATGACATCATAAAGAGAAGATTCATAAGTCGACCTATAGGTGTACGTGTGTTGCAGTAGGCGCATACACCTCCCTTAAGAATGGAAAGAGGTATAAAGGTTGTAGTTGGAGACTTGAAAAGGTTTGGGTGAAGCTGCTTTGGTCAGTTGAAGTTAGATAGTAGTAAGAGGTAGGGGGAAGAGGTTAATAGATGGTGCTCCACAGAAGGAAAATTGGATCTCATCTGCGTATGTTGGAAAAATGAAGTGTGAAAAAAGCCGATCCTCCAGCAACCGAGGTGGCATCAGTTGAGGCCCCAGTAACTCGATGATGATCAGGTCGGCCCTGGGGTCCAAAACCTTCCCGACCAGTGGGACCCATCCGAGAAGGCCCCGCTTCAATATTAATATCAACTGACAGAGGAGAATAAAATAGAATGAATAAAACAGATCAAGAATGAGTACAGTTTTAATTGTGGTGTTGTCAATAGTAAAAGAGACAGTTGAGACCCTGCAATTGTGTGTAAATGGGGCAGAAAGATAGATCAGCAACCTGGGACTTGGTCACAATTTTCGTGATGCCATATGGCAGCAGGATCTACCATTAGACAATACATTATGCTTCCAATATCTTCCCAGGCAGTAGTACCTCCCTGTTTGGTAGCTGCCTACTGCCTACACACACTAACAGCACTACTAAGCCATTGTCTTAAAACATTTTACATTATAATTTCTATTTTAAAACTAATTGATACATTATGGCTCGATTTAGCTACTTTTACACTTAGACAACTGATCAATGAATAAACCAAGCTATATGGAGACTCTTTATACACTAGTGATGTCACGAAGCTTAACAACTGTAACCTGTACTAAAATGTACTAAGTTAATTACTAAAATTTTTATGTACTATAATAGAAACTATGGGATGTTTATACTCATTAATTGCCATTTTGCAAGAATTCCAGCAATGCAAGTTATATTCTGTTAAGTTTAGTCAGTGATATTTCATAAGCAAAAAATTTAACTCCCTGCCTTTTATAATCCTTGAGGAAGTGTTAATCTCTCCTCCTGGCAGTCAACACCCCACCTACCCCCCACCACCCCCCAGCCAGCAGGGGAGACGGATGGCGGTGATAAGGATATATAGAATGAAATGCCACACACTAAACTTAGCAGAATATAACTTACATTGCTGGAATCTTTGCCAGATACCGATTAATTTGAGTATAAACATCTTATAGTTTGCACAAGAGATAAAAATTTTAGTCCTTTAGCATAGTACATTTGAGTACAAAGTGAGTACAATAATATGTTGCTCCAAATTATGGATTTTCACAGGGCAATGGCAGTACAACTAGCCCCAGTGGTCATGATATTATGGTACCGAATGTTACAAAGTATTTCAAATAAATTCTTTGATTAGTTGTGTACATAGAGAGACTGGTGGTGGAGGAGACCTTTGGAGGTAGAAACTGACCGAACACCCCTAAAGAAGGTTCGCCTGCCTCTGTCTTTCTTACTGGGCAAAATATTGTTTATTTGTTATTTACTAATTAGTAAAGATATGTTACTGTAATAATTTGAGCTTATTAATACCAGTACCCTTCATATACAGTAAAAGACTTATTTTTACCTTATTATTCAGCTTGTCATTTAAGGATATCATATTGTAAACGTCTCAGAGAATTTATTCAGGATCATTATGGTAACTTTTCTCCCCTTTCCTCACTCAAGTGTGGCTAATAGGGAGATAAATTTGATACCATAATGATCCTCAATAAATTCTCTAAGAGACGTTTACAATAAGATATCCTTCAATGGCATATTTCAATACGATATAGTGATGGGAATTCCATTCTTTTATATAAAAAATTAAGAAATGTTGATACCAGAAACAATAAAATCAGTTCTAATTAATTAGACACACCATTTTTTTACCTAAATAATCCTGAACACTTTATCTAAAAGTCTGGTTAAATATGGAAGCAGAAACCACATACCCAATACACAAAGAATAACTCACCTGAGCAGATTTGGCATCTTCACTGATGGTAACATTTAGAGGATCAGTGTGGGAGATGATCCTTGTTATATCATGGCTACCTCTCACCTCACCCTCAATGTTGATGGTGTAGGTCTTATGTACAGTAAGTAGCCTTGCCCCGGCATCTGGGGTCACGTTAGCTGTAATTATATTGAAGAAATTCACAGTCATAATTCATGTCAAGTATATGAGATACACATATCAAAGGCAAACACACATACCCTACTCGACACCAGCACATACTTCCACCCAAGATCCCTCGTCAGCAAATTGCTGTTCAACACCACAACTGCATTCAGCCAGTATGGGCCCAGACATTGTCATCCAGTGTGTTCAACTTTTGCACTGTTACTATGTTAAAATTCCCTGTACTGTAGTATGATATTTGTATCACTTATGTTACAGGTATACAATATAACTAACACATATGCAGAGTGAAAAGTCAACGGTTTTCAACACAATTAATTCCATAAGATTATAACTGTATGTATATTATGTATGATGTACAGGTATGTATATTATGTATATGCTCCATTTATATACATTATTTATTCAGCCTAGTTAGCAGCGTGTGGCTAGTTGACCCCCCGGACAGATCAGGGAGAGCCACCTCGCTTGTGTATCTCTGTTTGTCCAGTAAATAGAACCTACGAAAACTCTACAGGTGTTTGTGTTTGCTCCTGTAGATAGAACTTGGTACCCAGAACATATACAATAACAAATTCAGGGGGTTATGGACCAGCCACCCTCCAAAAACTACCATCCTCCCTTGATACATTTATGTCATGCACACTGTCAAGCAAGAAGAAGAATCAGCCATATAAAGAAAGCATAATAAGCATTAATTAAAGACTGTAAGCATAAATTGGCACTGTTATTCATGATGTTAAGCGTTGAGTTCACGTTGAGTCGTCATTCCTCCCTTCAGCCAGCCCCTCTGGGTGAAGGGCTGGCTGATGCTTTGACCACTGTTTCTGCCATTAAGAGTTTTAAAAGATACTGTATCCCCCACACATTTTGAAAACTAATACAGACTACAGTAGTGGAAATTTATGTGGGCTAACAGAAAATTCTTGATTCAGCCGGCCTGCCAACACGTGCATGCCCTTATTGAATTGAATTGAAACAGTTTATTTAGCCAGAAAAACACAGATACAGAGTGGATAATAATAACAATATTAACATGGCTGAGCCAGTTGAGAACCTGAGCTCTCTTTTAGGCACCTGATATATACTATACATTTATCTCAAGGAAGTATTATGTAACATTTAGTATCATCTGGAATAGTACACTAGCATGGTGGTAATAAGAAAATCTCATAATGTTACCACGGTTATCACTTCAATATTTGTTAATTTTATTTTATTTGTATTTTTAGTTTATTTTTTTTATTTATATTTACATAAATTACAGTGGAATTGAAAAACTTAAGTTTAATGGGGGAACAGTGTCATGATCGTAATGACGGCTAACCTGTAAAACTAACGATCCATATTACGCTCACACGTCCACAAAACCTTTTTAGTCTCCCAGTGGAAATGTCCTCCGTTCTCCCTGTTTCTTTGATGACTTCATCGAGATGTCGTATGTTTGTTGGCTGTAGTTGTAAACTCTTTCGGCTACCGAGACCCTGTAAACCTTTTTTTTTTCACCTATGAATATCAGAGACTCTAATAATCATAGTGAAATTGTGGTAGGGAGATTAACTGAGGAATTAGTTGATATTCTGAAGGGAACTTTTTGAATCTGCTCCTCGGTGTTGTCGCAAGGCGGTGCGTGTTGGGACCTGTTGCCATCCAACCTTTTATGATCAATTTGATTCTTGCTTTTGATAGCTCAGTCAGAACAAGGTTTGTAAAGATAATAGTAGGGAATGAAACTGAGTTCGTAGTCTCAGTTTCAAACGTCAGAGTGTTACAGTAACGTAATTCAGTGAAATGGTCGAGTAGGTGGAATCCGCGACTTTAGCGTGGGTGGAAGGCGGTGGTTCGTTTTCAAACCAGTAAGCGCCACGCTTCCCCCCCACAGGTAGGTCATTCCACCTTCTCCGTGTTGTAATTCGCCATTTTTAAGTGATTTGACCTAATTAATAGTTTGATTGCAAGTGTTACAGTAACGTAGTTAATGTGCTTTGAGTGAAGTATCTTATGTCCTTAATGTATGTCCCTTTGAAACGTTGAGGTTCGTTATAAACCGTCAGTAAGCGCTACGCTCCTCCACCCACAGGTCCCTATCGCAGCCTAGGCCATGTCTGTAGCGTGGATGACGCATCCACTAGTCTGGGGAGATGTATGAGGTCCAGTGGAGTCGGATGTTCCCTTGAACCCCGACTGTCAGAAGCTCCACTACCACCCATGGGCCCCATAGGGGGTAGGATTCCCCTAACGCCCTGCCCTCGTGGTGAACCCGGATCTTCAAGCCCCCAAACTTCTGCCAGCCCCTTCATTGGTGGATGAGTACAGTACATAGCTCGGTGGGGCTGTTGGTGTGGTGGTGTTAGTCCACCGGAATTATCGGAGTTTGTTTGAAGGTGTCACTTGGTGATGAGACCCCCATAGCGGCCGCTGGAGTAATGCCCCTGGGGTATTGAGTGTTGTACTGGCAGGTGCCACTGGTTTTATTGGTACTAACTTGCTGTAAGAGTTTATGTGTGTTTTGGTGTGGGTACACTCAGTAGTGGTGCAAGTAAATTGAGCCTGAGGGCATGGTACCAGGAGTTCCTGTTTTGGGTGAATACGTCTTTTCTGTAACCATTTTTGTGTTTAATAAACAGTGTAGTATTTGTATGTGGGTCTATGATTCACCTATAGTATTCACCGTTGTTCTTTCCCTAATACTCAATACTATATTTACATGTACCCATGGGCTTTCCTCTCACGTCACGCTACCAGGTCAGAGTATTACGTAAGTTGTTATAAGAGTGCCAAGCCCTTACAGGGTGGCAGCTTGTGGTGCGCGCTCTTACAAATGGGGGCCTCGGTGGTCCAGTAAGTAAGTAGTACCAGCCCCCGCTCTTACAAATGGTGGCAGCTAGCTTGTTGTTCCTACCCCCCTTACAACATGGGTTGTACAGTAATAAGGTTGAACAAGAGAACAGAGCTGTCAGGATTATGTCTAGTTGGTAATTATGTTTATTGCAATGGTAATTACTTATCTATTTACATGATGATTTCCAATAAAATGGTTTTGATGGTACAATAAAAGCAGGTACTGTAAATATAGTAGGTGTTACAAGAAATATTAATACTTAGACAATAGATATATTTTAAGAGATGATTTAAAGGAAGGGAGTTAGTCTTTGCTGGATGGGTGGGGGTAAGTTGTTCCACACCTTCACACCGTGTTATTTTATGGAGGTCTGGGACTGAGAGGAGCGCATGGGGGTGGTCTTAGTAGCTCTGGGTGCCTTAAGTTGTGTCTCTGATTATTCCGGAACTGGAAATAATTATTTTCAAGCAAGTGATTGATAGAATTGTAAACAAAGAAGGCATAGCGGTAGGTGTTAATATATTCGAATTTTAACATTTTCAATATATAGCAAATTGTCCGTACAACTCTCTTTTGTGCAGTAACCAGAGATTGTGTTTTTGAAGAGGCAGAGGCCCCTCATAGTGTGTGACAATGTATCAGGTGTTGGTAAACAAGATCATGACAGATTTCTTTCATTGCTGTGAGAGTGAGTGACTGTCAAGTGTGATACATGATACTGCACTGTTTATTGACTTTACTGTGAATGACTTGTATTTGGTTTCTCCAGTTAAATTTCTCATCAACAATAACTCCGAGGAATTTAGTACAGTATTCTGTTGGTGTTTGAGGACTGTATTACCAAGGTATGAGGTCTGTCCAAAAAGAAACTGAACTTTTAAAAAAACAAATTTATTGCTTTTCTTACAACTTAATCAGACTTTTCTCCTTCAAAGTACTCCCCTCCACAGTTGATACACCGCTCCCAACTTTTTTTCCAGTTCTGGAAAGCGTCCTAGAATGCGTTTTGAAGGATGGTGTGCAGGTCTCGTAGCAAATTTTCTTCTCTCTCTTCTATCGTTTGAAATCGGCGACCTTTCAGAGTGGATTTCAACTTTGGGAACAAAAAAAAGTCTGCAGGGGCCAAATCCGGAGAGTAGGGCAGCTGGGGGACGAATCGTCTCGTGCTTCGCCAAAAAGTCACGGAAAAGGAGCGACGCGTGAGCAGGTGCTTTGTCATAGTGCAGCATCCAAGTCTTGTTTGTCCACGCCTCAGGCCTCTTCCTTCGCACTGCCTCCCTCAAATGCTTCAGGACCTCCAAGTAAAACTCTTTATTGACTGTCTGACCACGTGGAACAAACTCAAGATTAACGACGCCCTTCCAATCAAAAAAGACGATCAACATCAATTCCACATTTGAGCGACTCTGACATCCAGATTTGGGATGGTCTTCGGTGGATGTTCTTCCCCTTTTGAAACGCTGGTATCACACGTGACATTGCGTACGGCTCAAACAATCCTCCCCATAAGCCTGTTGCAACATTTGAAAAGTCTCCTTACAAGTTTTTCCCAATTTGAGACAGAATTTCAGGTAAACACGTTGCTCTTCAAGACCCTTCAATGTTCAACTTGCAACAAATCGTCAGGTGCACTAAACACACGTTCACTCTAGCACGTGTAGCTCGATGACTAATTGGCGTGGCGTGATGCGGCGAGTGTTAGACTAAAGGTCAAGGTCACCGCTACACAGTGCTCCCGTCGCGAGTACGCTGAGCCGGCTCGTTGGCGCGCTATTTAAGAAGTTTGGTTTCTTTTTGGACAGACCTTGTACAGGGGATCCAAGTCTGGTGGTAAGTTTTTTCCTTCTGTGAAAGATCGTGTAGTGGGTTTTCTCAAGGTTTAAGGTCAGTATATTATGTATTACCCAGGTCCTGGCTTCAGTCAATTCAGTGTTCATAGTTCTCATCAAGGAATGGAGGTCTGAGTTGCTGGCATAGAGATTACTATCGTCTGCAAATAAGTTGTATTTTATGAGTGTGCTGGCGTGGACTATGTCGTTTATGTACAACAAAAGCAGTACTGGACCAAGAATGGAACCTTGGGGGACGTCATATAAGATTGGAGAGGAGTCAGATTGGTGATTATTATAGCAGACATACTGCATCCTGTTGGACAGATATGAGGTAAACCAATTGTGGGACAGGCCTCTAATGCAATAATGTTCAAGCTTTGAAAGGAGGATGGTATGGTCGACAGTATCGAAGGCTTTAGAGAGGTCCAAGAATATACCGACTGTGAACTGACTGTCATCAAAGGAATTTAAGATATCATTAGTAAAGGATAGCAGAGCACTCTCAGTCGACCTTATAGCTCTAAATCCAAACTGGGAGTCTGTAAAGATGTTATTGGCATTGCAGAAGGAGTTTAGTCTATTACATGCTAGCTTTTCCAGTATCTTACTCAAGGCTTGAAGAGACCTTTGTCCCCAGATTTTTTATATGTGGGGTGAACTTTAGCAATTTTCAGTTTATCCGGAAAGACACCACTAGTGAAAGAGGAGTTACAAATGTGTAGAACAGGTAGTAATAAGTGGGCTACTCTCTTAATGATGCTCATTGGTATATTGTCTTCGCCTGCTGCTGCATCTTTGGACATTTTTATGATGGCCAGTAATTCATCTGCTGTGACAGGGGATAAGAACAGCTCATTTCGCTGTCTGTTTTGCAGGTAGGCTCTAAATTCCTCATGGTGATCAGGGATGCTCTCTGCAAGATTTTTGCCAACATTAATAAAATATTCGTTGAAGTGGTTGGCAATGGGGGAGGGTTCCGTTACAAATGAATCATTTATCATAAAAGCTGAGTGAGGGGCCGAAGGCTGAGTGTTCCTGATACTGACTGGAGCTTATTTGCATAATGATTACGTATGGCATTTGTAACTGCTTGAGTTACTCTATTTCAGATACTTCGGTAAGCATCACCGAAAGTCATGGGTCTTTTTGCAAATTCCCTTTGGAGTTGTGTTTTTCCTTTATCATTACCTTAATTTCGCTTGTGATATAGGGTTTGGAAATGGATACAGTTTTCACTGACTTAGTCGTGAGTGGGAAGCATTTATCAAAGCAAGCATTGAAGATGCAAGAGAAGTTGCAGCTGTTCACGTTAGGGTTGTCGGAGGCATAGACAAGATCCCAGTTAGCATTCATTAGATTGTTTTCAAAAAGGAGCATGTTGTCGGTGCAGTAGTCTCTGTATTGTATTGAGACTCTACTAGACCTTTCAGGTCTTGTGGCTGTTTTATACTTGGCAAAAACTGGGAAGTGATCTGAGATATTGCTATAAATAATTCCACTTGCAGGTTTGTTAGGAGTGTTGTTAGTCCAGATATGATCTATCACAGTGGCAGAGGTGGCAGTTACTCTAGTGGGTTTGGTTATAGTGTTGAAGAAGAGTTTAGAATGACAGGTAGCAAGAAGGTCTAATATTGAGGTGTCGGTTTCTGATTTTAATAGATCAAGGTTGAAATCTCCTGTAATGTAGCAATGTTTCCTCTCTGAACTTATGATAGTGATAAGCTCCGAAAATTTATCAAGAAAATTCCTTACATTAGTGTGGGATCTTCTGTAGATTACTCCTACTAGGATATTTCGTGTGTCGTTACGTAATTCAATGAAAACACTCTCCATGTACCCCTCCTGAACCTTTAAATCATCTCCTACTGAAGTGTTATACTTGATATCAACATATAGGGCGACACCACCACTGTGTTGTGACATGTTGACGCAGAGTCTATTATAATTAGGAATGTTATACAAATGGTCAATATCGTTAGTGAGTTTGGTCTCACAGAACCCAAGTACATCAAATTTGTGGGCAATAGAAGATAAACACTGATCTAAAAAGGTATCTATATGAAGGGAATACTGCTGATGTTATGGCTAATCAAGGAGAAGGAATGAGGTAGTAGGAGACTAGAACTAAACTCGGGAGTCAGGAAAGTAATAGTTACAGTTGGGGTTGGTGTAACCCAGTGAGTTTTGTAGAAAGGCATCAGGATCGATATGAGGGAGTATTGTGTCGACACCATGGGTGAATGGGGTGTAACACGTACGATATAGCACATCTAAGGGAATGGCACTAGCATCATCATTGTGGGAACATTGATACTGATTAAGGAACAGTAAGAACTCAGGGTCACTGAGGTGTGAAAAAGGAAGATCAATGAAAATTATAATAGTGGGGGGGGTATCGTACTCACAAGTGCTACAACCAACAGAATTAGGATGACCGGTGCTGTTGAGGGTGACTCCCAGATAGAGTGGGAGGTGCGCCTGTCACTCGGTTTTGAGGGTTGCTGGTTTCCTCCATAGAGGGTAGACGTGTAGTATTCGAGTTGGCCGGCGGGGGGGGAGACTCCTCAGGTGATAGCGACAGTGGCTGGTTCCCCCTCAATGGGGAGGGGGTTCTCAAGGGGCTTGGGGGTTGGAACAGCGGGTGGGCGAGTGGGCGGGTGTCCACTTGCCCGACTCCTCACAACAAGAGTTTTATGACTGAACGTCATGTGTTTCCCTTGTTTCCTGGCTTCTTTAAACTGGTCCATTTGCTGTAGATGGGCTTTAGTCGTACCTGGGCAGAGATCTGCGTTGATAAAACACTTTGTCACGGTCAGAGGGGGATGAGAATTTTGTTATGATGTCGCGGGGGAGGGAGGAGTTTGGTTTCCCGACGCGTTGAACACGGTCAAACTTTACTTCAGGAAGTTTAAAATGGTCATTCAGCAGGCGTGAAATTTTGCATTGGGATGACTCCCAGTTCTTGTGGATATCTTCAGGGATACCGACAATCCTGAGGTTGTTTCGCCGCCCTATGTCATCCACATAATCCACCCGGTCTGCTGTTGTCGTTAGTTCCGTTTTGAGCTTGGAATTCTCCTCACTCAGCTGTCGAACTTGGGTCTTGAGTGTTCGGTTCTCTTTAGCTACAACGTTCAACATTGCTTGTAGGTCACTTATTTCCCCTTGCGAGAATTCCAAGCTTCTTTTAATCTCACTTAGCCGGTCAGTGAAACGCCAGTCAGCCTCTTCTACCTTCCTGATGGTCTCCTTATTCATTTGGTGTACGATGTCCTGTATGAGAGTCCGTTGGACTTCCATTATCACATCAGTCAGCTGTTATTTCGTGAAATTTGAATTTTTGATACTAGCAGCCAACTTAGACATATTGGAGCTAGTGAGGGCTGAGTAGCTGGCAGTAGGGAGACGGTCAAGTTGTATGGTCAGCTGGGTGGCCTGGTGGGACGGTGGGGGTGGACAGGGCTCAGATTACATGCCGTGGCACTGAAGGGAGCTTGGTGGGCCTACACCTCATTTCGTAGACACAGATTCACCAGTAAATTGACAAATATATCTACTTAGGGGGATCACAGATAGATATTGTACTGGTCACGACACTCACTAGTTACTCACGAATCAGACTAGGTTCTCCTGGAAAGACCCTGTTTTTCGACGAAAAACACGGAGCTCCCACACAAACATCCCACCACTACTGTCTGGCCTGAAGAAGTGTGTCGAAGAGATGGCAACTAACAGACCTACCATTAGGGGAGAGAAGGAAAAATGGGAATGTTTCGATTGCAGGAACAACGTAATAGCTTATGGAGTCCCTGAGAGCCAGGCGGAGGAAGCACTAAATCAAGTATTGTTTCAATGGAATAATTTAGTTTGGCACTTGAGAGAAACACAAAATACTAAAAAGACTGAGAGTCTACCCAGATGCACCTCAGCCCATCTCCTAGAATAAACAAAACATTGTTTTTTGTAGTATTATGTTAAAACAAACACTCATAAATCAACACAGCTAAAATTAAGGGATGGAAAATGGTCTGTTTATTGGCTGGGAAGATGGGGGAGGTGAGGTGATATGTTTGACAGTTGATGCCAAGGTCTAGTGCTTATTTATTTATCTGTCCTTAAGAGTGACTAAGTTTTTCTTTTATAAAATGTCACTAAACTGACCTGAAAGAATACAATTAACATTGCTGCAATTCTTATAAGATAGTGATTAATTTGAAATAATAATGCTATAGTTTGCACTAGCCAAAAATTTTAGTAATCATTTAGTACATTATTTTGAGTACATGTAAAGTGCAGCTTTGCCCTTAGGACAGTGTAGCGTGTTCAAAGAAACATTAGGCGCGAATTTTAAAATATGATGCGCCAGATTGATTCGCGCAAAATAGGAAAGATTCGCTTTAAATTAAAACATTGTCCTTAATTGTGGGCGTCGCTTTAAATCAATAATCTTAAATTGAAACGCTTTAAATCAACGTTCTACTGTACAGAGGTTCTGAATTTGTCATCCCCCCTCAGGATCACACAAGTGAGGAAATTATTCGGCAGGCAAAAAACTTAGCAAGGAGCGAGACATTTCGGAATGTATTCATTCACCCAGATCACACGAGAATTGCTGTTCGACACCACAACCGCATCCAGCCCATACGTGCACGAACTGATCGCTATAAGAACAGCCCAGTCCCAACCATTGTAAAAATTATCAATAACTTGTAATAAATCAGTGTATTCACTCCCAGTAAACACTACTCCTTGCACTGTCACTATGTTGAAATGAACTGTAGTTTGAGCTTTTCCCCATCTAGTTATTATATGTCTTATTTGTGTCACTCATGTTACTTGTATATTATTTGTAATTCGTAACCCATTCCCCAAATATGTAACTGTATATTTTCAGCCTTCTGGCTGCCAAGCTCTTTCAATAAACCGTTAATTATTATTATTATTATTATATTACAGAGTGAACAGCACAGGAAGCTCATGCAGAACTTGAAGGACTTGGCAGAAGAAGTGATGTCACGGTTTTCAGTATGATTCGTTCAAACAGCAGTATCTGGCAACTTGGCGGGAGGTGAGCGAGTGGTAAAATTACTGGGTCCAGTTCGGTAATTTGGGCTGTAGCTCAGGCGTTCTAATCCTAATTCAAATCTGTTTCACCACAAATGCAGTCACAGAGTCGTTGTCAAGAGGTCAGCGCAGTGGGAGGGGAGGGGGCAGGAAGCACACAGCCACACGTCGGCAGACCAACCAGAGCAACTAGACCTGAGGCAGGAGATGGCCAGATTATCCACTATGAAGTGGGAGTCTCACCATTATCACTTCACATACTGGGAGCACAGAGAGATGACACCGTGTGGAGGAACTACGGTGGGGTGCAGATATTACCGGACTAGTGTGGTACTGCACGGTGGCCCCATTCAAGAGTCTGGCGTTGCTGTTTGCTGGAATGAAGTCGAAGTATTAAGGCTGTCCTGCAGGAATGTCTGACTTCGAGGACCAAGTGGAAGGGCCTGCCAACTGCCAGAGGAGTATTTGAGTCGAGAGGCCTCGACTGAAGAACCAGACGACTACTCTAGGTGACGTGGCCGTGCTATGGAGTGGCCATTGCCACTTCAACTCAAGACATTGTTTTTTCCGTTTTGTTTCTGTTTAATGGTATGTAAAATTTATATGTATTGTAATAGTGTTGGAAGTATGTGCTCGGTTAAAAGTGAAGCGTTTTATCCCTTCCTTGACTTGGAACTTGCTCAACTATATGCCGTTTCACCCGATCCGTCGTGTGGATCACTCATTGTTATACCTACAGTCCACATTTATCCACACACAACAGATGCCACTGTAGTAAGATGGTAATATTAACAAACTCCTCAACCAAACTTCTCACTTCTAAACTTTTCTGTCATTCTCTAAAATTTTGCAGATAAAATGCTTCAAGACGGGTAGCAAAAGTAAAAGAGCTACATCCCAACTCCACGCTTGAAAGATAAAGAAGATGTGAGCAGGAAAAAGGGGGCAGCCAGTCCCAGATGATACAGCAACACTTACTGTACTTCTAGTATACAATATTCCGCATGTGGCTTATTTCCTTGTTTACCAGTTGTTTTATTTTTACAGCAATATGAAAGGCATTTGTTATTCAAAAATTATTATTATTTTAATAAGGTTTCATAGAAGTTAGCAATTTAACCAAGTTTTACCTCTTTCATCCGTAATGAATGACAGTTGAACGTAAATCTTATGTTTTATATTTTGTTTTTATAATTATTTGTGGAAAATGTATCAAGAAACATTTATTTCAACATATAGTTCATCTAAAGCTCAACATTTTGTTTTGTGAATGTTTCCTGCCTTATGTCATCACCCATCCAGGTGGTGAATATGGAAAATATTTGTTTACATATTCATTATGGACGTGGTATAAGGGAGGTGAGCATCAATATTATTTCAAATCATATTTTTTATTCTACATTCATTTCAGCTCAACACAATTAATGTATACCTTTTCATTATGAGTCCAATTATGACTCGACAAATTATTCCTGTGTCCCTGAGTGATAATCTTGTAGCTATGTTATTATTTTGTTTTAAAATATACTAATACAGTACTATTTTAACTACGTACATGATTTATTTTACAATATTTGTGAAAAACTGCTTTAGAATACAGTACTGTACAGTATTGTGTTCCACCTCAAAACAATACAAATGAAAATAAAATGAGTTGCCAGATACTACTTTCTGATTGAAACATTCTGGAAGTCATGATATGATTCATTTGGGTAATTGCACGACACCTCACTTGCTCCAAGCAATATTTATGCTTAAACTGTATAACTGTATTCTGCTGAAAGGAAAAAACATGTATTTTGAGGATAAATTTACCTTTATGTACTTCTTGGACATCTGATGGGCAGTAGCGAGGATTAAGAACTGTTGGCATCACAAAGCTCACGCCTCCATCTGTCTGCACCTTCAACTCCATCACAAGACAAAGTTTAAGCTCAGCCTTTAGTCCTGAAATATTCAATACATACAGAACATTACTGCAGATGTACTGCATTTTCCTATTAATAAGTTATATTAGTAATTTTAGGTGAGAGGCTCATGTATAGATATTATTGTGAACCTTTATACTGTACTAACCAGGAGGGAGGTTGCCAAGAGCCATATGAAGCACATCTGAGGAGAGTTCATCTTCCTGTGCCAATAATGCTGTGTATCCAGCACTCACAGCCTCTTCATACACTTTCTGCGCCTATCAAACATACCACAATTATCAATACTGTACTGTACTGTACTGTACTCAAGGTGATTTATAATTTGTTACAAAGTGTTTTGAAAAGAAGGAATTAGTGACATTCAAGGAACTTTGTTAGTGTATGTATATTTTGGGCTGCAATCCCGTACCGTATATTTCCTACTGAAATACATCGGGTGATATCACATGATTCACTATTTTGCAATAACTCTCCTCTCATTCTGGCACTGCATGGAGAGTCTGCTGTAGTGGTCCCCAGCATTAGAGACCACAGTTGTGTGTCACCACAGATAGATCTAACAGAATTCCACAGTGATAACCTTATCAGTTAGTACTGTACTGTACATAGGTTGAAGCCAGTCAACACATGATAATAACCTTATCAGTTAGTACTGTACAGTAGTACCCCGATTTACGCGGTCAATTGAACCCACAGGGTACCGCGGAAAGTGAAAACCACGTAAAGTGAACAACAGAACATATGGGATTAATTCCAATAGAGACTGGCCCGACCCCCAAACTCCACTTTTTCAGACACAATACCTACGTTGTAGTAAAAATTACATCTTAATTTTATGATGGTATGCACACACAATTAATAATTAAGAGAAATATCAATAATATTAGGTTTTTTAACACTTACATTAGTAGAAAAGATGGCTGGGCACACGGGGATGGGGGGTTGGTTCCGAGGCAGAGGGCAGATTATTGGCCTTCACCTGTATCACTTGTATCAATTGTAACACTATCCACCACAGAGGCTTGCAGGGCCTCTTTGTCAAACCCCTCAAAGTCCATACAAGTCCATATCCTCACTATCACTATCACTGACTTAGGCCGGCTGTGGTGGGTGGCGGGTGAAGAACTCGGTAATGTTTTGATGACTGGGCGACCTTGTGCACATCCTGCCCGCGCCGCTTCCCGCGTATATGAGTAGATACACCGCGGAAAGTGAAAGTTCGGTTCTGGCGAGGCACCGCGTAAATGAGAAATCGCGGAAAGTGAAACCGCGTAAAGTGGGGTAATACTGTACTGTACATAGGCTGAAGCCAGTCAACACATGATAATACAACTAAGATATTTGTTTGAAGGACATGTGATGCTAAGACAAAATATGAGGTAAAATCCTAATAAACCTGTACTGTACTTGAGGAGTTGAGCTCAAGACAAAATAAATACATACATAAAGTACATTCTTGCCATGACTAGTGCTGGTGAATTTTTTGAGGACTATAAGAGAGAAAGATTGCTAGTCAGGACTGGAGGTTGTTACCACCATGTCGTATTCTTCTATTATTTTTTATAACATGCTTCCATGTTATTCCATATTATTCCTGTAATGATGTGTTATATTTACTATTATATATTCTAGTCACCTTACCCTGTGCTGTTAAGGTTTTAACTGTTATTATTTGTTCACGCCCATCTTAATTCTTCATTTAGTATTGCAACAAGCATTCTTTGTTTCTCTAACGACCATCTGCATCGTTAAACGACCCATGTTTCACCGGTGTGTGGCACTGGCGGGAGCCGACCTTATATATAGTACCCCGCTAGCAGATGGAGTTCAGTCCAGTCCTTTTGTCATTCAGTTCACGTTCTTTTGAGTGACAAACAACAAGTCCGCAGATTTTTGGGTTGTGTGGGTTATTACCGGAGATATATTTGTAATTTTGCCAAGTTGGCACTACCCCTTACTGATTTGTTGAAGAAGGGTAATATTTTTTGTTGGACTTCAAGGTGTCAGGATTCTTTTCAAAGCTTGAAAAATGTATTATGCTCATACCCTATTTTGAGAGCCCCTAATTTTTCTAAGCCTTTCAAGCTAGCCTGTGATGCTAGTGATCATGCTGCAGGTTCTGCCCTGTTGCAAGAGGATGATGACAGTGTAGACCACCCAGTGGCATTTTATAGTGAAAAATTCAATCCAGCTCAAACCCACTATGCAACAGTGGAAAAAGAATTGCTGTCAATTATCCTAGCTTTGCAACATTTCAGTTATTATTTATTACCAAGTAGGCCTATTGTAATTTATACAGATCACAAACCATTGCAGTTTCTCAAAACATTCAAGTTAAAAAACCAGAGATTAATTCGCTGGAGTTTGTTCCTTCAGAACTATAATTTACATGTTACACATGTTAAGGGTTCAGACAATGTGCTGGCTGATCTGTTATCTAGACCCACAGAATGAACACTTATGTCATATCAAAATTTGTGCAAGCAAAAATTTTATTTTATAGGGGGAAGTGTTACGACCGTGTTGTATTTTTCTACTATTTTTTATAACATGCTTCCATGTTGTTCCATATTATTCCTGTAATGATGTGTTATATTTACTATTATATATTCTAGTCACCTTACCATGTGCTGTTAGGTTTTAACTGTCATTATTTGTTCAAGCCCATCTTATTTCTTCATTTAGTATTGCAACAAGCATTCTTTGTTTCCCTAACAACTATCTGCATCGCTAAATAACCGATGTTTCACCGGCGTGTCGCACTGGCGGGAGCCGACCTTATATATAGTACCCCGCCAGCAGACGGAGTTCAGTCCAGTCCTCTTGTCATTCAGTTCACGTTCTTTTGAGTGACACCCGTCACCCGTTACTTATACTTTATTTTATTTCTGTGTTCCTGTCACCACCAATGTGGTATATCTATGTGAGTACCTATTCATGTCTCTTATGTGTCCATCAGTGCTTGCTTAGTTACATTTAAGTAATTCAGTGTTGTTTCACGATAGTTAATTTCAGTGTTAGTTATTTTATATGTTTCTGCAGTTTTAACGTAATCCAGTGCTTTATTTTTATACTACATATATTGTTTATGCAGTTCTTTTGATGTTTCGATGTTTCAGTATCATTTGTGTCTTAAAAGTTTCGATAGTGAATCAATTTGTTGTGACAGCCTAAGAGGCTCTTTATTGTGTTAGTATTTAATGTAATTAAATTCTTTGAAGTTTACTTTATTTATTTTTATTCCCTTTTGATTTACTTCACTTTTTTTTGTTTGGTTACGCATAGAACCTGGATATTAAATTAAATTAAGAGACGGCATAACAAGGTAGAAGGATCCTGTATGATGGATAAATTATAACAAGTCGATAGGATATTTCTTTGGAAAATAGAAGAAAGAGCTGACAGAACACGGGGCATTAATCACTCAGAACTACATACAGGTTTTGGCAAGATCTAAAAATGTAGAATGAGAGCAGGTCAAGCAACAATTAAGGACTCTCTAGAAGTATGGAGAAACTCAGATACTCCGTACTGTGTATGTAGTCCCTCATAGTCAGTCAGCAGTCATAAAAGAAAGAATACATTACACACATAATCTGTAAGGAAGATCTGGATATGACAGTTGTTACAAACAATGTGTCACAGTAGAGAATGACAAGCAAAACATTTAGCAGTCAGAAACAAACTTCTCACATCACACAGTAATAGAGGGAAGAGCACAAGAAACTATTAATGAACATGAAGCAAAAGACAGATGATTAGAGGAAAAAATGAGTTACTAGTGAGTTATACACAAGAGGAGAGT